>NC_058121.1:7973152-8282282 GCF_914725855.1 Thunnus albacares | reverse complement strand
GAATAACAGTTGCTGATTTTTTTTTTGAAAACACACACTCACACTGAGACACACATGTGCACACCACTGTTTACTGTTATGTTGCTTTGATCAACTGTGTATGCAATTGCACCCAGTATGAACAGAGGGACAAGTCAGCTATAACTGACATTAATGAAGAGAAAGAGGACTGCAGAACACAAATAAACACACATACTCACACACAACAGCGCAAAACAAACCAGTCACACATCTACATCTTCTACACAGGCTTCTAATTGTAGATGCCTGTCTGAATATGTGTACGCATTTACATGGGTGCGGATGTGTGTTCATGCACGTACATATGTGTGTGTGTGTGTGTATGTGTGTGTTAGTGTATGTCGTCTTGTGTGTTTGCACCGTATGTGTGTCTGTGTCCTGCGGGGGAGCGCTAGAGGGGGTGCGAGCTGGGAGATGTCAAGAGCTGCGAGTAACGACGGAGGTGTCTGAGTGTGTGTATGTACTGTGTGTGTGTGTGTGTGTGTGTGTGTTTGTGTGCGTGTGTGTGTGTGGTTGACAGCTCTCTAGCCGTCTGATCACAGTGAAACCATAATGAGTCGTAGGCGATGTGTCACAGCATCGCACACACACACATTCACAATGTCACCCCACCACTCATCACACACACACATGCACACACACACACACACACACACACACACACACAGAACCATCTCCTTCGTTACTTCCAAGTGTGCAGCTTGCACCCATCAAGTGTTCCCCCTTGACACACGCACACACACACACACAGACGCATGCATGCACGCACACAAGCACGGTCAGCCCACTCTAAGACTTTTTTTTGCAGATGCCAAATGTTGCTTTTGGCCACATGAGTGAGACAGACAGATGGACAGTCAGACAGGCAGGCAGACAGAACCTCACACTCCTTATTATGTGGCTGCTTTTTGATTATTGGTGATACAGGATTTAAATGCTTATTTTGTTTATTTTACTTCTACATGGTAGTCACAATATCAGGGTTTGAGGTTCCTTTCTTTCCTTGTAAACACTTTGTCCCTGAATAGATAACAACCTGAAACAGGGCTGAATATGATTTGTCTTCCAAAGAAACACTTTATCTCTGAATAGATAACAACCTGAAACTGGGCTGAATATAATTTGTCTTCCAAATAAACACTTTGCTTAAGTGTTCATGTTTTAAAAGTGTCCTTTGAGATGTTCTGATGGACAAAAGCAACAGACTCTTTGGAGCGAAGCCTCTTTATTCATCGTGATAATTTTGGACTGTGCCTCATCAATTGTTTTCTGATAAGCTGCAGCTGAAGGTTGCAGCAGCTTTGGGGTAGCGTAGCTATTTTCAAAATCTATGACGCAGACAGGCAGAGCTTATATTTGGTAAGAAAGTGCAGTCACTGAGAGGACCAATGCCTGTGCAGATAAAAACAGTACACTGTAAATTATTACTGGGGTAGGGTGTGAAAAATGACTAATTATTAAATTAGTGTTAAATACTTGATGTGAAATAGCTTCAGTGCGGTAAGCTACACTGCTTTGTCTGAATGGCTTGCTGCGTAGCTTGCTACTTGCTTAGCTTCCATTGATTGTATTAAATAAAAGTAATGAATGTGATATTAAGGAGTTTGTTCTTATTTGAAAAGGCTGCTTCCCTCGTTTTCCACTAGTTTGTGATGACGGTACAGATCATTTGTGCAATCAGTGATGGTGAAAACAGGTGTGTGTAGGGCTGGGCATATCAACTTAAATCAATATCGCAATTATATTTTCAACACATATAACTAGTTCTATAGGATCGCTGGACAGATTTTTGGTTCAAAGTGCTGAAAAAGTGAAATCTTTTAAATACTTTAACGTGTTACATGCAGGTTTACATGCAAGGCACCACTTCAGTAATGGCAACTTCTGCCTGCAACTCGTCAATAGTGCTGCCTTTTTTCAACATCCGCCTTTAAAGTTACCACTCAACATCTACTGTTACTACTACTATATGGGGTGGGGCCATTCTACTGTCTCCTTGTAATCCATTTGGTATCTGTGTGCCATTTGGAATATGTACAGTGTTGCAAAAACAAACTCCTGGCACCACATAGCAACCTTTATGTTTTAAACAACTATTTGAACTTCAATTAATTATCAAATTAAATGTGATACTTAGTTGAAGCACTGAAAACTAATAACACCATTGTTGATTAATTAAAGAACAAAATATGCCATAGACATTGCTTCTTCCTGTTACTAAAAGGTTGTTGCTACTCTTCCACCTTCCTTCTACTCATCTGTTTACACTTGTTTACCAAAGATGCTTCTCACTCCTTCGTCCGTCTACCACTGCAGGAAACTCAAAGCACCTTATATGTTTGTCTTTGCACCATGTCTTAGTTCAATACTGTTGTTACATGTCAGTATTTATCTGTCTCTCTGCCTATAGATCCACACGTCTTTAATCAATGGTCGTCCCAGTGCCGATGACCCCTCCCCAACCCTGTTGAACTTCACCTCTGCCCGCTACATCAGGTTGGTCTTTCAGCGAATCAGAACGCTGAACGCTGACCTCATGACTCTGACATATCATGACCCCAGAGATGTCGATCCCATCGTGACGAGACGGGTGAGGCTGAACACACACACATGCACAACACTTGTTCTCTTTCTTTTCTTTCCTCTCTCCTTTTCTCTTCTTTTCTCATTTACAGAAAAATATAAATATCTCCTTGGAAAATGATAAACAGATAAAAATAAAAAAAATCTCAGTCACAGGTTATACAGTTTTATTACTTTATCTCTAAGTGATGTTTGAATAAGTCATAACTATGAGATACAAAAGCATAATTTAATTTTGAAATCAGAAAGATAAGTTACACTATTATGTGGTGACCTTAGCAAACCAAAAAAATCTGCTACTAATTAATAATAAACCATCAATCCCAGAAAGATTATATAATGACACGGATGCACTGCTGCTCTTAGAGGTAATGCTGCTGTTCAACACGTCACCAGATGTGGTGTTAGAGACATCTTTTGTTAGGTTAAGAAATCATTTTTTCAAGTGTAATCTGACTGAGATAAGTGAGCGAGGTCTTGTTCTAATAATGTATCTTAATTTATTAATACACTCATTAATGCTGTAGTACTCATTATAACATGTCGTCTGTCTTGTTCTCTCTCTTCAGTACTATTATTCCATTAAGGACATTTCAGTTGGAGGGATGTGTATCTGTTACGGCCACGCCAAGGCTTGTCCACTTGACACTGTTACAAAGGTAAAACTCTGTTTCTCTTCCTCTCAGTCCAGTTAACAAAACTATCAAGGTAATGGAGCTCCTCCATACTGTCGAACAGGAGCAAAGAGTACCCTCAGGCATCGGTGTTTTATCTCCTGCCTTATATCAAACTTTCTGTGTGTGTGTGTGTGTGTGTGTCTGTCTGTCTGTCTGCCTGCAGGGGACACAGGTGACACAGTGAAGCGTTGTCTCACGTGTCACTTCAAACAGTCGAGTGTTTGATACCAGACACCTGATCTTTCTCTCAACACACACACGCACACACACACACACACACACACACACACACACACACACACACACACACACACACGGCCTTGTGTCCTTTACATGTCCTGAGGCTGAAGCACAGAGTCTAAGTCAGATGTGACACTTGTGTCTGGTCCCTTGGTGATGATGTCATTGACAATAAGTGATGTCACTGGTGTGTTGAAAGCTCCAGTTTCTTCTCTTATCTTCTCTGTTCTTTCCACTTCAAGAGGATATAATAAGGATATATGCCCAAGTCGAGGATTTAGCAGTATTTGTGGTGTTAATTGACTGAAAATGACGAAGAAAAAAAAACAATTATCTTTGACCATGTGTTTATTTGGAGGGCATACTCCATGTATGCTGGGGCAACTTAAAGAATTATACCTTGTTTTTATGTATGGCCCATTTTAATACCAATCATTTTAACTTTATATTTATGCAAATCAATTTCCAAAGTATATTACAGCATTTTTCTTAACTTTGATGCTATCTTTGGTTTCCTTACAACTTCTTCAACTGTAACTCTCTTGTCTCCAAGAGCTAATTTGTCTTACAGTCATATGGGGAAACAGACTTGAATATTGAAAACACACACAGACTTGAATATAGAACACAATAAAAGATATGAAATATAAAAAAATATGTACAGTACTGTAAGAAAAATAACCTTGTAGAGACATTTTGCATCCAACTTATAAAACTGTTGCATGGTATTGATTTAAATACTCAAACATCCTGGGAGTCACATGAACACACCAGACTTTTTAAGTTAATATAGACATTGCAAAGGTACCATGAGGTGTCAATCTTAAGCAAGTTCCAAGTCATCATCCTGATATTTACTAAAATTGCTCGTCTGGAAGGTAGTTAAACTACACTTGTGGCACCTCAGGTGATGGATAAAGTATTATAGAATAATGTGTTTTTGTTAAAACTTGTGTATCATTGTGAACATGTTTCTCCTAGGGTGTATAAGTACTCGTATATAATCTGACATATAACACATTATCAGCTGAATTCTGCTTTATTTATCTCCCATTTTGTAGAGATTATTTATTGATTGCTTTTTGTTTAATTAACAGGGACCATAAAGATAAAAATTGTTACAAGAATATGAAATGTTTATCTAGCCTTCTGTTCCCACAGGACTTTAAGCTCCTTTACTTTGATACAAGTTCATCTATCCATGCAGTTAATGCCCTGGGCAGACATTCAGAAAGCAGAAAAGGTGGAGACCCGCAAGATGATTTGTTGATGATCGTCTACAGATCATTTGTTCAGATGCATGCTCAGCACAAAGGCAGCCTGAAGCCAGATTTGTAGCGTTGAGTCTCAGATAAAAGGGGCAAATTCACTCGTGCCAAAAAATCCAAACTTGGCTCTCACTATGCTATTGTACTGCTCTCCCCTCAGTTAAATCTGGCACCCTCTCCACATCAGCCAATTTACAGAAAGTCCTAAATTGAATTACTGAACCTCATAGTTGGCAAATTTCCTGCTACATTCTGCTTTGACTGTGTTTAGTTATGAATTTATTTCTCTCCTGGGAAAGTAGTAGTGAACCCATTTGCTACTGAGACAATCTGGAAAGTGAACCAAGTTCTTTCATTGCGGCGGGCTCTCCTGCGAATAAATTGTTGTTTGATAGGCTTTCAGTAGGCCACGCATATTGGTAATGACCTGTTTTCTGCCATCCATTTTCATAATCATGTGGATATTGTGATGCCATAACACAAAGAGGCCAAATCACTTGATTACATTTCACTTTCTACCAAAGTAACAACTTAGTTTGACAATGAACAGATTCATATCTCAGAATGGAATCACATATCACAATTAAAACCAACCTAAGTTTTCATCTCTGTTCATTTTAAAGAGTAACTCCAGCTAAAAACTTTTAAATAGTTAAAGTTCTCAGCGTGCTGCAGTGGTGACAAGGTGTACTTGGGGTGTTGCCAGTACACCTTGACATCAGTGTAAGATGTAGTTACTGTACACATGCCTACACTACTTAAGATGTGTTCAGATGTTTTCACAGAGTTAGAAATAGTTGGTTGGTATTTTTTCCTATATTCCAGGAAACAAGCAAGTGTTTTACAAAACAGCGCAAACTCAGCTTGTATGTGTCAAGCCATATTTTAACATTTTAAAATGTAGTTATTTTTCCTTCACCAAGCGCTTGATAGATTTTGGAGAAAAAGTTGCCACACTGGAATTTAAATGTGGTGGTGACTCAGATTGTAACCATGTTTAGTATTCTCTCAGGAGCCAGCTTCCAGTTAGAACAAAATCACTTCATTTAAACACAGTTGTTCATGTCTGTTTAATTGACAAATCTGTGAAACTTAGATCTACTCTGTTAGTGTGTGTTTTTCATTTTTATTTGTATCTGTGTGTGTGTGTGTGTGTGTGTGTGTGTATGCGTGTGCAGAAATTTAGCTGTGAGTGTGAACACAACACATGCGGGGAGAGCTGTGATCGTTGTTGCCCTGGTTACCACCAGCAGCCCTGGATGGCAGGAACCTTCCTCACTCGACATGTCTGTGAGAGTAAGAAAAACCATAACACAACAACAAATAACACGCCTGAATTACACACAGCTACCCACAAGCCAACGGCAGTCCATTCACATCACAACTAATCCTTTTTACCCAGAAACTAATAGTTACTTGACAAACTTTCTGTACTTGGAAATGTCATTGCAGAGGTCATATGATACTATATGTGTGCTTGGTTTAGATTTAAAAGAGCCCACTTTTGTTGTAATGTAGCATATGGTTACTACGCACCACATCATTTTGCTTCTAATATTACTACAGCACACCTTCAACTTCTATGAGCTCTACAGACTTTAACTGTGGCTGGCAAGTGTGACGATTCCAGCTCCTCTAATCAGTATCAGCTTTTGATATAAGACTTTATAAAGCCATCAAAAGTCACCTCTGTGTCCATTAACCTTCATCAACTATGCAGCGGTAGAGCAATGAGGCTTCCACCTGTCACCATAAAACTAGGATAACAACATGTAATCTTCATTTTATTTCACACAGGCTATCGCCTTCTAACAGACTCTATAGCCTTAATCGCCTGATAAATGTGACTACTGCCTCGACACTGACACAACATCACAAAGGCAACAAATGATCATCATTAGAGTGCATGTTAAAAGCAGTGACTGATCACAACAATAAAGGAAAGGTGTAGAGTATCCACACATGATTGACAATATTTTCTCTTGCCTCTGTAGATAATGTAAGTAGAGTCTTGCAAGCCCATGTGGCTTAGGTACTTTCTGGGTGTATGACACAACTCCCCAAAAACACCCTTTAAATTGCATCTGGGCTTAGAGAGTCTAGAACAGTGTAGTAGGTTTTGACTCAATGGGATGTGTAAAACAACTTTGAGAACCAGCTCGTTCTAAATAAAAAAAGACCCCCACATCCTGGACTTGAGGCTGTTTAAGGGGGAGACCTTTCATAGGGCAAAAGTGCAAATCCCAGTTTCTCCTCAAAATTCCAGAAGACGACACTTTCTTCTCTTTGGTGAATTTAAAATGGTAAGCTCAGTGAGTAGGAAAACACGGCTTATGTTTAACTATCACAGGAAATGGTGAGGGCAAGCTTGAATAGGAAACCTGCTTTTTTCTCTCTGGACCCCAGGAGATAACACACTGCTCATGGTAACTGATTGATACTTTAGGGTGCTGTCTTCAAAACAGGATTGGATTTTTTTTTCTCTCTCTCTCAACTCCTGAGCGGAAGAAGTAAAGGGATTAGAGAAGCGGTCCTCCTGGCTTCATGCTCAGTATTTCGATAGAGAAGACGGGAGGGGGATGGGACTTTACAATCTTATCAAACTGCAGTACTGAAGTCTATCCCTGCCTCTGTGTTTGTTTTTAGAGTGTAACTGCCATGGTAAGGCAGAGGAATGTTACTTCAATCAGACTGTAGCAGATCTATCTCTCAGCCTGGACATCCACGGCCAATACAGAGGGGGTGGAGTCTGTATCGGTTGCCGTGACAACACAGATGGTGTCAACTGTCAGAGCTGTGTCGCTGGATACTACAGACCTACTGGGGTACATCACCTTTCATTCAGTTTAACAGTATCTGTGCCCTCTTTGGAATATGTTATGATGAGGCAAATGTTGATTTTGTTTAAAACATTTTGACTTCCCCACCTGTCCAGGTGAGCGCTGAGGAGGAAAACCCCTGTATCCCCTGCTTATGTGACCCACATGGTTCTGTCAGCCAATCATGTGTCGCAGATTCAAGCCAGGCCATGCCCGGTATGCTAATAAACTTTTATCTGTCAGTCTTTCTGTCTCTTTACATCTATCAGTCCTCTTCTCTCTCTTGTTGATTCTTTATGTCCTGAATTTTAAATAATTTCAGCCACTCAGTGGACACACATGTAGCACTTTAAAGTGAATGCAAGCACATGTTTCACATTTTAATTCATTTTAAAGTGGTACTTCAGTAACATTTGATCGATTCAGTCCAGCTTAATTTCCTATGGGGATGGGGTTAGTCTAGGGGCGCTGGATTCATTTCAGAAGTGCGGGGGCCAAAAAGTGTGTGTGTGTGTGTGTGTTAAGGCCTTTTCATACTTTCCACGTCCGTGTCTGCGGACAGCTGCAGACTTTTTGGGGGTCTGCAGACACAGATTCAGTCCACATATGCACACTAGTACACAGGGTTGCATCATGATAACTTTTGAGAGTTGTGACTAATACAAACCGCTGTGCACTGTTTTTCTGATCAGCCTTTAAACGCAATATTCTGCTACTCCAACTGGACTTGCTGGATCATATTTCATTGTCTCACCAGCACTTTAAACAACACGCCCACACCAACACAGCCCCTTGTATTGTTTTACATGGGACTGTTTTCAGCAAGGGGGAAATCTTTAGTCAGACATTGGGGGGGAACCAAGTGAGTGAGGGGGCTGTGATTCACAGGAAAACCTTCTGTGTCTTTTTACCGTAAGTGTTGCAATATAGAGGTATTTGGGATGATACAGTGATTTGGGACTTAAAAAGAATGTGGGAGGAGGGTAAAGTCGGGGTGCCAATGGCCCCTTGGCTCCCTTACTTCTGGGGCCAGTGGGTTAGTCAAGGTCATCTGTGTGCGTAGAAGCTTTTGTTATTGAAAACCTTCTTTGACAGAACAGAACAACTGTTTATATTAGAGATAATTTTACACCATTTTGGTTTTTGGTCTTTTACTATTTTTATGTTTAGAAAGAGGAGCTATTTTAGCTGCAGCCGCTTCAAAGAGATAACCACTCTCTTTTTGACTCACACTGTTGTTTTTTCTTTAAATGTGTGTGTGTGTGTGTGTGTGTGTGTGTGTGTGTTTGACTGACAGACCAGCCAGCAGGGTCATGCCGGTGTAAGGAGGGTTTTGGGGGTTTGCAATGTGACAGGTGAGAGACACACACACACACCCACACACACACACATACACACACACATACAGAAAGAGATAGAGACACATTGTGACAGGTGAGCCGAACCTTTCAGCTGTTGTCTGTTCCAATTAGTGTTTGAAAATCGCCAGAAAGTTTCCATTAAGGTCTTTAATGATATTTGTTATCACTCTGTATCACACTTGGTTTTGTACCTTACATGATTTAAAGAGGTCACTATAAAAATGGCCACTCTATAAATTAAAGACATGGAGTCTCATTTGCTATTTTGTTTTGCTGTTTGTCTTTGACTGCAGCTTGGATAATCTGTTTTAAACATGATATCATCAACCAAGGTCCTCCTGTCATTCAAAACACCAGGTTAAAATCATAACCTGTGAATTAAAATACAACAATAAGAAAAGCGTTCTACTGTTAATCACTTATTTGTGCTATCACTATGTTTTGTTGCTGTAGCTGCTTGTTGTTCTGTCCGTATTGTCCTCTCTCCGACTGCAACGACTCAACCTCCCAGTGGGTGTCATTCAAGCTTGATCTAATGTAATCCAATCTCAAAGCTGATACAACTTTCCCTCTAAACTTTTAATAACCTTCCAGCAAACCAGGCCAGCAAAATAAGCATCGTCTTTAAAATCACTTGTTAAAATGGTCTAGACTTGCTTCAGCTCACTTTCTGTTAATTAGAGGTTTATAAATATATTTCCTTTGAGACACATATTGCACATACATGCATGTCACCTCTGGTGCAAGGTCAGCTGTCTGCTGCAAACTAGAGGTTCAGTGTCTGACTCTGAGACAGTTTTACCAGGATGGACGCAGCAGTCGTTAGGAGAATTGGCGCTTTGACCTTCTGGATATGGGATGGCCTCTCTAATACTCATCAACTTCATCTCTATTATTGTTATTAAACTCATTTCTCTCTAGGTGTGCTGTCGGTTATATGGGCTACCCGTCCTGTCAGCGCTGTAATTGCAGCATGGAGGGAAGCACCAACGCTGACCCGTGTATAACACCCTGCGTGTGCAAGGTACACATACGCTTAAACACACAAATAATGACAAGTACTCCACGCTAACCTTTCTAGCCCTGTCATCATTATCTTCACCACATTAACACTACAATGACATGCCTTGTGCTCACAACGTCAGTTAGAGGACAGCCCATAAACTTTGCTGCATGCCTTTCCATCATCTTCTTTCTCTTTGTCTCTCTCTCTCTCTTTCTTCTGCAGGAAAATGTGGAGGGAGAAAATTGCGACCGCTGTAAACTGGGATTCTACAATCTCCAAGGTGACAATCAACGTGGCTGCGAAAAGTGCTCTTGCATGGGCGTTTCCACTCAGTGTTTTGCCTCCACATGGACTTATCAGAACGTAAGAAACTACACACAAACTTCTTCTCTGTCAGCCAATAAGGATGTCTGATATCTGTCTATCTGGATTTCATAAATAAACATTGTTTTTATGGTTAATGAAACAGTATTTATATTTCTATTTTCAAAAGATTGATGTAAACAACACTTTAATTTAAGCTGA
Source organism: Thunnus albacares (assembly GCF_914725855.1). NCBI lineage: Eukaryota > Metazoa > Chordata > Actinopteri > Scombriformes > Scombridae > Thunnus > Thunnus albacares. The sequence goes on along the minus strand of NC_058121.1, from coordinate 8,271,782 downwards.
TCTCTTTAGCTGTGGTGGGTATTGTGACTTATAGTTTTAGACTATAGTTTTTCCTTTTTTTCCCTTAAATTTATTTCAAACAAGTTTGCTGCTGAAAATTTAAATTGTATCAATTCCAGTGCACCACAGAATATTTCTTCTGAAAGCATTTAAAACAGCAAATATTTGGAGCTAAATCGATCATTTCCATGGAAAACTAAATCCATGTGAATCTTTTGCATCAAATTCAACTTTGAAACCAGAATTTGCGGCATTGATCAATACCAATCTGCCTTAGTGGTATTGACCTTTAAGGGAATGGAGAGCCGGAGGAAGCTATCACACAGTAGCTCATGTGTTGCACAATCCACCTTTATTTAACTCTCCACTGCCAGAGTATGAACTACCCCACAAAACAGGCTTGCTTTACAGACAGTAATGAGACAGGAGCCGATGGTACAAATGTCTCCTCAATAAACTGTGTGAACTTAGCATCCAAGCTGCCTAGCTTGCTAACTGACACTGAGCTCTTATGACTGACTAGTGCTAGCATGTTAGCAGTTAGCTCATCAGCTACAGTAATCAATACGCAATGGAGCCTATTTTGCTTTAGTCTGTAATTGAGATTCTATAAAGCAGAAATCAGTTAAACTTTTGTCTTTCTCGATTCCCTGACTGGAATATTCCTCTGCAAATATAAAGCTGATTGTTGCACTTGTCATGTTTGCACCTGTTTATTTTCTTGATTTTCCCTTCCATACATATGGATAAAGGGAAGAGAATCACTTCACTGATTACCCAAAAGATGTTTTGCAGATGACAAGCAAACTGCTCTTCCACACTGGTGCACATGTTTGATAAATATCCCTCAGGCTCAAGATGCTTCTAACACAAGGTGCAAAATAATCATTAAATCAGGCAAATATTAATCTGAAAATTGTAAATTAATGAAATTTTAATCACTAATATTGATGTTTATAGCAATGTGCAACAGTGAGTAGCAAAGCCATGGTAATACTGCATGTTATTAAGACTAAAAGCAAAGACAAAACCAAGTACCTAGTAGAGAAATGGGATGTGGATGTAGTACAGTTGAGGTCAGAGTAAAGGAGAAGAGTGAAAATGAGGAGCAAAGAGGGGAGAGGAGAAAAAAGAGGAGAGGACAAGACTGGAAAGGAGAAGGGAGGAAACAAGACAAGAGGCAAGACGGAGGAGAGAGGTGAAAAGAGGAAAACAGTTTTTGACTGACAGGCGGGGTGGGAGAGGAGGGGAGAGGAGACGTTGACAGGATGACAGCTCTGATTTAGACACCGATAGAGAGTGTGTGTGCGTGTGTGTGTGTGTGTGTGTGTGTGTGTGTGTGTTCAAAAGGGGAAGCCAAGGTCAGGTTAATTGCAACGACAGATATGTGTCTGGCTGTCTCTCTTTCACACACACACACACACACACACACACGTACACACACACACACACACACACACACACACACACACACACACACACACACACGCAAAATCCTTCAGGAGTTTGGAAAAAACCCCACTCTTTCTAAGTGTCAGTTGCAAGACTTTCTGGCTGACATGTGACAGATGTACAGAACCTTTAAACATATTTTGTGTTCTTACTTAGTCACATTTGAGTCGGATGAGAAATCCTAAAATGTAGTATTTTAGGAATGGAAAAGCTCCACAGGACACTAACATATGAACGTACAGGTATAGATTTTATTTTTAATATCACTGACATGCTTTAAGCTGTTTTGTGTTATTTGTAAAGGTGCAGTATTAGGAGGAATCTATGTTTAGGCTATCTGAAACAGTTAAATTATTAAAAAGTCATACATTGATCTTTTAAGTTTAAGAAACTGATTTGAAATTCATTTTCAGTTCAGACTGTTCTTTCTTAGAAGGCAGATTGTTGGGAAAAACGACTAATCAAGTGCTTACAACATTCAAAAAAAGGCCCCTTGAGAAAATGGCACAACCCCTCTGTTTGTCAGAGACACTTAACAGCTAGAAGATCTTTTTTTTTTTAAAAAAAAATGTTTTTATACTTATTTGGCAGAATAGGCTCTGCTCCTGAGAGTGCTGCTCAGTGAACCCAAGCAGCAATGTAGGATTCAATGTGGAGCACAACAAACCCTAAAGGGCTATATGGAACTGAGCCCAATCATTACTGAGATATTGGATGCACAAAGTGCACAAATGAAGAGATGCCATTGCCAAGTTTGCTTGTAGAACAGGAAGAGCATGGATGATGGAGATACAGATCTATTTTAACAGCCACGACATTGTTATGTAGTAAGCAGCAGCAAAGCATGACCAGCCATTGGCCGTTTTAAGTAAGTCATCAAGTCACCTACATTTAATATGAATGGTGACTCGCTACAATATGTTTGCTGTCAGATGCTGCTGATCTGCTGACAGTGAGCACAAAGTTAGTGCTTGTTTAGAAGTAATCTGATGCTTTTATTCAGGCATGAAGGTCAGTTCTGCTTATAACTCTCCAAATGTACTTTTGAAATCATCATTTTCACTCTCTACATCTCAACATTACTCATTTGCATGTAATGTGAGTGCCAAATAACAAGGCTGCTGAAAACTTGTTAAAAGCTAACCGCTTGTATTTTGCAAGATTATTGGAAGAGATCCTGCAACAGAGGAAATGTTCCAGTACTCCCTAAACTCCTTTAATTCACAGAGCTTTGTGCAATTTTCAGATATCACATTGCATTTCAGGATTGATTTTTAAACACCTACTGCACATTGTTTTAATTTACATAAACATAAGACATGATGTAGTTGAGGCTGATCAATATTAATACTAAATGTTAACCTTGACATACCAATATAAGACAACAAAAGTCCTAGATCAGAAGAGGTGAAAATGAACTATATATCTAAATATTTGTGCAAAGTAATCTCACTTTTTCCTGTTGAATGTTGTTTTTTTTAGGAAACCACTCTGACAGGCTGGCACCTGGTTGGAGATACAGGAGGTATGGTGTGGTCTGTTCACAGACAGACGCCTCCATATCTGAGCGTCCGACACTCTGATGTTGTCAACGATCTCGGCTCCGCCTACTACTGGAACGCACCTGGACTATACCTGGGAAACAAGGTGAGATGTAGACAAACACACACATACACATAATGTTTATTCACACCTCAATTCAAATAAAATGTAGATAGATAGTCGGTAGATTTACTTTGGATAGTTGAGAACAAAGTTGAGAATATAGTTGAGAACAAAGAGACAGAGTGACAACTAGGAGACATGTAAAGAAACAGCAACCATTAAAGATCAATGAATTAGACGTGCCATTCATATTGGTTACACATTCAAGTACTTTTCAAGGTATTTAACTGTATGTTCTGATACCATAATTTAAAATGTCAGTACCATAGTTTTAGTTGGCTTAGAAACTTGCAATGAAAAAAATACATCCTTCAAATACAGAATTAATATAATAAATGCCTAACAGTACATTAACTCATGCCTCAGAATTTACCATAGAGTTGAACAGCACTTCTTACAGAGTCTCAAATAAAACTTAACATTATAGTCTTCTCAAACATAATATTTGTTGTTATAACCATTGTTTTAGGCTGGACAGATATTCTGTTGTTGCTTCCGTCCCCTGTATGTGTCACTACTGTGTATCTTTGACTTAAGCAATACATGGTTGAATATATAACATCTGGTGTAAAGTTTCCTCATTTGTCGTTATTATACATTATACTTTCAGCACTAATGAGTGTATTTTGTATGATGATGATTCTGAAAAAGATGAAAACTCTTTTGCAGTTGTTCATTATTCCAAAGATGTTGCATTGTCCAACAATGAGAGCAGTCAAGGTTACATGATATAAACTTTTGTTTGCTGTAATAACACAGCCACAATCTCATGTGTGATCTGACTGTCCACGTACTCTCAGGTCACTGCTAACTGACTGTGTGCATTACAACATGAAGACTTCTTACCATTTTACAGTCTAATGAAAGCACTGACAGGTCCACTATGTAAAGACTTACATAAGACTACATCATTAGAACAAACTTGCATATACTGTATAAACAGATTGGTTTATGATCTAAAAATATATCCTCTGTATGTAAGTCTGGTGAAAATGTATCCTGCTGGGATGCTCACCTCCCTCCCAGCCCTGCTTTTGTGGATCTGCTTCTGCTAATGTCGACTGTTTGAATTTGCGCTGCGGCTTTTCTGTGGCCATGATTAGACTTTATCACTCCAGCTGGCAAATAGCTTCAGTCCATGTTTCTGAAGTCGAGTTGTTGCCCTGCTACAACAACAGACTGACTGTGATGTTTGTCTGGGTGTCATGGCTTAGAGGAATATACCACTGAATTTCATTACTTTAAACCTTGCAGGCCTAGCTTGTCATCTCACTTCTTTGTCTGAACCTCTATCCCTCCATCCCTCTAACCATCCCTCCATCCCTGCTTCTTTTCATTGGTCTGCTCCTCTAACTCTCACTCTGTCTCTCCAGGACTCCCATTTTTCACCTCCCTGTTCCTAAATCATCTCCCTCCACTTCCCCCAAGCTATCTTCTCTCTCTCTTTCTGTATCTCTCTCTCTCTCTCTCGCTTTGTGTCTCTCAGGGTAAACAGTGTTTCGCCTGTTGAACTCGATAATCAACTGTTTTTCTCTTAGTGCGCGCACACACACACACACACACACACACACACGCACACACGCTCACACACATGCGCACACACAGACAGAAACACATATTCTCATTCAAACACGTACTCACACACACACACGCACTCCCAGGCCTATATAAGTCAGATAATGATGTGTTTTGGAGGCATTAGGGACAGCGGAGCAGAACCGAATGCCTCCAAACATGGGAAACAAACAAATTACCACTGTGTGTATGTGTGCATGCATGTGTGTGTGATTGCTAGGAGCAGTGTGCGAGTACTGTATGAAAAAGTGATTCTTTGCTTCAATCTCTGATCGTGTTACAGAGATAGATGCTATGTGACTTGACTACGCGACTCTGTCACACACACACACACACACACTGTGGTCTATCATGTTAGTGTGTATCATTGGAAGTGACAGGCTGTGTGTGTAATGACAAACTAGCAGTGGATATATCTAAGTATAAATGTGTGTGTGATGATGAGCTCAATTCTCGTGCGTGACCTCCCATATTATTAATGCTGAGGATGCTCATTGGCCCGTTAGCGTGCTCCGTGGATGCTCATTGGTCCAGAAGCATGTTCCACTGTTGCTCATTGGGTGTTTTATTGCCTGTGTAGGTCCAGGGACTGCTCATTCACCAGAATAGCCATCACTATCATTAAAGCTTGCTCTGCTAAAAGAATAATTTTACAATGTTTCTGGTTTATTTAGCAGTGGAATGGCATTCAGAGTGAAGAGTCAAAATATGAACTCACAATGTTGCAAGTATGAAGGTGTAGCATCATTTTAATGAAGCGTTCTGCACATGTAAAGCTTACTTTTAAGACGATTTTAATAACATTTCGACTTTATAAGACTGTGAACTTTTGAGAAGATCAGGCAGAGGAGGCAGTCGCTTTTAACTGAAGCTAAACTCAAACTGTAATATTTGAAGCAGCTCTAATCAGTTTATGTATGTTATTATATGACTATGTGTAATATAAAAGCCATTGCTCCTATTGACAAATGCACAGAGAATGATCACTCTGCAGTTCCCCTCAGTTCTACGCTGCGTTTTAGTGACTTTTAGCTCATTGTTTTGGTTGTACGATCAGCAAATTTATTGTTTTGGCTCAATCTCGCCGCTCTCATTAACTTCGTTTTCATCTGTTTCCAGCAAAAAAGCTCTGATAAACTGACTGTGTGCTACTTGCCCATATAAATATACTTTCCAACAGTAGTAAGATATTGAGTTATATGGAGCCATATTCTATATAAGTTTCATCAGCGATTGTTGGTACCTTGAGGTCCAAATGTTGTTTCAGAAACTTTTCCAAACCGGCAAGAGTACAGCTCTAAGAAAAACATAATATTTCGATTTTTTTTGGAATTTTTAAGCAGTAAACAATTCAACAATAAAACAGCTAAATATTCAATTGACTTGCAGCTCTCAGCAGCATCATCAGCCTTCAGAAACAGTCAAATCCTAACCTCCTTGTATCCATCTTGTACCCAGGAACAGATTCACAGTCAAGGCAGATAAAAGGCTTAAAAACAAGAAATGTTCATCATCAATTGTAGGAAAAGAGTGACAGAGATGGACAGACCGAGAGAGGGATAGCACTGTGAGACTGAAGCAAAGAGATAAAGGGGATGGAGAGAGAGGAGAAACATCCTTTGCTGACAGCTGATGAAAGAAAGCTCAAAATATGTGAAACTTGACAAACACACAGATCCGCACTTTTGTACAAACACACAACTCAGATTGTGTTACGTTTCATTCTAACTCCCTCTCAAACTCTACCTACCCCAACTCTCTATGACCTTTTTTCAACTTTCTTGTCTTCCCTGTCTTCTATATTGTCCAGTAACAAAGGAATAACACAAAATAATAATCCTTTAAGAAGAAAACCTGCTACAGGTGCAAACCTAAGCCAGACAAATGACTAAAAGTTCAGAAAAATGATCCCGTTTCACCTTGGTTATAGAGGCTGACACCTCGCAAATGTGATGAATGAAAACTGTCTAAAAAGTGTTTCTCTAGAACACTTTTGGGGTGAAGAAATCTCCCCTTTTCTACGAAAAGATCACTAGCCTTTACCAAGCTGCTGAGCTTTGACTTATGAGAGAGAACAATGTGTGTAGAGGAGTTTGTGTATAGTGCCACTCCTAATCTGGTCATGATTGCATGAGATGGATTTCCCCTCCCCATTTTCTCACTTACTTCTCTCCCTCCCCTTTCCTTTTTTTTCACTTACATGGCTGAAAAAGTGCCTTTACATCAATCACAGTGGATTTGTTCCAGTTTCCATCAACCAAATAATTTGGTATCACACACATTTGCGCTTCTGGAAAGTGTGTGCAGAGCTCTACATAGCAATCCCATGGCCCGCATATAAAAGGAAATCACATATAAAATGTTTTCATTACAAAAATGTAATTAATGTGAAACTGAACAAGTAATGCAGGGTATGTCAGCATTTAGTTTGCTACAGTTAGTGTTTTGAAAGCAGACTCTTTTTTCCTGCAACACTGTTTCTTTGTGTTGCAAAGGATACATCACCTGCACCTCCGAGCTTTTTCTGAAGAGCATGAAAGACGATAAAAGCTCTTGATAACTGTCAAGATGTGTGAACTAAATTATTTGTTAATACCAAAGTGTAAACAAGTCCAAGCTTGTGCCATAAAGCTGCTATTGTGTGTGAAGCATTATTCTCATTTTCTCAGAAATCAAAGCTTGTAGTAGTTAATATAAAATGCTGTTAAGTGGCTGTTGCAGACTGAAGGTCTTGTTTGTTTGCATAATTACAGAATTGGCATCATTAAATACTGATCCTGATATTATAATACAATGTGTAGCATAAGAAATCTCAGGCTGCTACAAAATCATCCCAGCCTTCACTCATTCGCTATTCCTTATATAACAGACACTCAATAGTTAATGCTACAGTTGACAGCAAACTGAGATTTTAGACACTTAGGGATCATCATCATTTTGCGTCAACACTGACAAGTATAGTATTGCACTGTAAATTTTTAACTTATCAAATGCAACACATTGTTAGCATTGTTAGAAATGTTAATGGCACTATATAGTGCATATACTTAACACTCTCAATTTTGACACTCATAAAATACTGGACAGTAAATATAGTAAATAGAGAATGATTTCAGACACAGCCTGGTGGATCCGCACTGAGCTTATTGGATATATCATCATCCTGCCGTTGCTTGTTGCTTCAGGTCTGATACACAGCAAGTGGCTGGAGTTGACTTTCAAGAGTCAGCGAGCCGTGGGAGTGCAGAACAATAATGGATTGGCTCTAAGAGGCAGGAAGCAAATGAGTGAGCTGCTCTTAGTCATCTTACCGGATGAGATGTGCATACTGAGTTACAGTACATCTGACCTACACTCCTCTGGCTCAAGCAGTCATAATTATCATGTCATAGTCCTTCACATAATCACCTGAAAATTCAACAATGCTGCTTCCTTCTTCTGTTTTTCATGTGGCACAGATACGGTTGTTGAAATTTACAGATAATGTGTATTGAAATGTTCAGTCATTGTAAGGTCAAGATGACTTAAACTTTAAGATACATTGCTACCCCACTTAAATATGCCTGATTAACCAGTCGTAAAGATTAGAAAGGACCTTGTTATATTCTATGTATCTTATATGTTTATGGAATGACTGGTTCCAGTCAGAAGATAACTCTGGGAGCTGTTGATGTCAGTTCATGACCTTGTTGTTCTCAATGTCAGGATATAAGAGAAAGATGTCAGATATTTATCTTTAAGCAGTTTTTGTATATAAAACATTGTGTATCAGCATTCTGTTACTGCATTCAGCATGTGTGTACAACTGCTTCCTGGGCCCAGAATTAAAGTGCTTTCTTTAAGACAAAAGAGTCCGACCAGGAAGTTTTGTTATGATTAAATTAATTATCCATCAGATACGTTCAAGTTACTCTAGTGTGCTTACTGCAGCATGTACAAAATGAATGTTTGCCATAAAAATTGTATGGATTGTAAGGTCCGTGATTTAAAGCATATATACAAGAATTGCAGACCTTAACTGAAACCCAAATTGTTTTACCTAATCTTAATCAAATAAATCTTACCCAAACCTCACCATAAGTACATTAGCGAAAATGAGTGTCTGTGCATAATGGTGTGTATGTTTCCATGCAAATGTGTGTGTCTATGGCCCTAATTAAGAACAGCATCAGCCCCCCGCCCCTTGCCACCCCCTTCTTCTTGAGTCAGCAAAGTGAAAAGACCACATCAAGTGACCGCCTGTAACCCCAAACTTCATCTGAAGGCAAATCACATGCAGAGCACCCCAACTGATCAGCTGACAGCCCACCTCATGCGCCTCATTCCTATCCGCCAGCACCCACTCAGGGTTCATACCCCCAGAGTGACCCCTAACCCAACACACTGCAACCGGAGACAGGAGCCCCAGACCACGAGTTGCCTTCTACCTCTACATTGTGTAAATGGCACTGCCCCTCATCTTCAAAAACAGTCCTCCAGTCACAGGAAGCTGAAGAGGAGCACCAAGTCAGTGTATCACCAACCACTGGAAAAAAATAACCACAAACACCATCCTGGGAACATCTCTGCTACCAGGTTGGTTGCCCAGTGCTGCATTCATCTCAAGAGCACGTTCCAAGAGCGATCCTTGATGCTGTCAGTCTCAGGCATACTCGTGGACACAGTGTCCCTCTACACCAGGAGAATGTTTGAATGCACAATGCCCAATTTGCCTCGAGGATCCTTCACCTATCTCCCAACAACAGGCGTGATGCAAGAAAAAGCCCATCTGCACAGATGCCACCTCTGACGATATGGAATTAAACGAGACAGCGCTTGGACATGCCCCCAGTGCTTTTACTTTTTTCTTTTTCACAACATATATCACTCACACAGAGGGTCAGTTCAGTTGTATTATTCAACATTCCACTGTCTATTGGTCCATCTGGAGCCAATCTAACCCTACTGCTAGAAACAACAATAGTCTATGTGTGCATCTGTGCCTGTGTGTGTGAAACCGGTAGATAAACAGAGTGAAAACTCCCGATACCAATTGCAAACAACCACAGGCGTCAGAAAGACAACCCAGGTGTGTGTGTGTGTGTGTGTTTCTAGTTCTATGTTTCTGTGTGTGTGTGTCTTTGTTTCTCTGTGTATTTGTGTGTGTTCTTGTACATGCCTGCAAGCCTGCATTGGTGTGTTATTTTAGGGGAGTTTGTTTTCTGAAGCTTTTGTGACAATCTGGTTTTGATTTCCTGAAGGATGATTTCCTTTGTCCCCCTGCCCCTCCCAATCTCCTGAAGAGAGCGTTGGTTGCCACTGTCTGCTTTTGTACTCCCAAAATTGACAGCAAACAGGCGTATGAAAAAACATATCTCTCTGAAGAAACTAGCATGCTGTACGCACTAAAGCAAGTCATATTCTAATTGCTCACTTCCAAAGTAATGTCATTACTAACTACAGGCAGTAATTTGTTTCATTAGTAGTTATTGTACTTTTCTTCTATGCCCACATAGTTGGAGGTTGTTTCTTACCTCTAAAATCAACATAGTTCAGATTCTCCTCAGTGTACAGTATGATCAGGAAAAAAATAGTGCTGAATTGTTTCTGTTTTTGCTGCTTAATAACAATGGGCTGAGAATATATCCATTAAATTTAGTTTTATGTTTAGAGAGTTGTATGCAATGGGGGAAAGTGTTTTAAATTTCATTATAATTTCTGCGGTTACATTGTTACTTAAATTGAAACAACTGTAAATGGAATAATATAAAAAAAAAAAAAAAAAAAAAAACCCACTGTATGTTGTGACGGAAATTGATTTTCAGCATGTTTGGTTTCTTTCATGTGTATTATGGAAGAACAAGGCTGTCATTTTCACACTTACTAACTTAACTACACTATTGGATGAATTTCCGTCACATTTAGTACAATAATTCATGCATCCGAATGACTTACCTTCTAGCATCAGAGTTATGTACAGATATTAGTGGTTTCCAGATGAAAAAATTTAATTACTTTGGCGACTTTTTTAACCTTTCATTCATTTTAGATGAAATTTCTGAACAATTATTGGCTGGATTGCAGTCACATTTGGTTCAGACATTTATGCCGTTCTCAGTATGACTTGTAATAACTGTAGTGATCCCTTAACATTTCATCTAGCGCCATCATCAGGTCAAAATTCAAATTTGTATTTCATGCTAATTAGCAAATGTTAACATGCCAACACGCAAAGCTAAGATGGTGAACATGGTAAACAATTATACCTGCTACACATCAGCATATTAGCATTGACATTGCGATGTTAGCATGCTGACGTTAGCTCAAAGCAGCACTGTGCCTAAGTACAGCCTCATAGAGCTGCTAGCATGACTGTGGACTCTCTTCTGCTCTTGTTTTTCTTTCTTGTGTTGTTTAATTTGTTTGCTCTCTTGATATCTTTCTGCATCAAGTTTGTGGAAGTGCCACATTTTTATCAATTCTGGATATTGCAAAACATTGGGAATTTTTAAAAAGGGTCACCTGACAGGAGTATGCCAGAAGGTATTTTTCAGCTTGTTTCACACATTTCTATGAGTTGGTTGTTTTCACAGTTTGTTCTCCCCAGAAAGTTCAACTGTAGCAGAAATCTGACCTTTCTAGAATAACAACAGTATTGAAATCAGGACAGACTAAAACTTGTAGGTCATCAAAATACTCTGACTTTGTTATTCACAGTTATGGAAAAGTCATATATTGTACATCAGGGCTCTGGTTGGAACCCTGGAGGAGGACTGAGGTCGATAGTGACTCATTTTCACACCTCTTCTTGCTCCACACCAAACCCACTCCTTAGCAAAGGCGGCAAATTAAATCTCATAACTCTTGTCTCCTCCATCCACTCCTCGTTCCTTTCCTCCCACTTATTTTGTCCTTGTTTTGTGTCTTTCTCCTACTGTCCCTCTGCATTTGTTTCTCTCTCCTTAGTTCTGTCCGCCTCTTCCTTTTTTTTAGTTAGAATTTTCTCCTTTTCTCCTCCTCACTACTCTGTGTGTCCACTTTCCTTCCACTCTAATTTCTAAACAGTAGCAAAGAAAATGCTAACATGTAGGTCACAGAAACTGTCATCTGTATTTGACAAGTTTTACTTCATATTTTAGATAAAGAAGAAAGTTGAAGTCATGAATTTGCATTGCAGCATGCAAAATACCCCCTGTGACCACGACACCGCAGAGAATTTCTATATTAACTAATCATTTTATCTAACATGTTCTGTTTCTTCACTTAATAGTCATGCTGGTGGTATGAGATTATTTTACTGCGTTTACACCAAAGACCTGTATAAACTGACATATTTTGTCAGGAAAACAAACACTCATGGTGGTGACAAAAGGTTCACTTTAATGACAGTTGTGTCAGATTCTTGATAAGGGTTTTAACAGGGAGGATTATGTCTTGTTCTTCTTATTCTGGTCACTAATAGACTTAATAACAGGCTTATCGAGCTCTCAAGGGGATCCGACTGATGTCTCTTGTAGCTGTGTGTGTGTGTCTGTGTCTCAGAGTGTTTATTGTTCCTTCGTTTCCAATCCCCATAATTTCCCTCTCCCGCTGTTCTATTCTGTTGGTCTTTTCTCTTTCCTGTGTTTTCTTTCTTTTATTTCCTCTCCCCCAGGATAGAGACGGGTCGTTAGGTTGCCATGACAAAAGCTCTGATTGTTGTATGGGTTGAATGGATGGCGTCAGAGAAATGAGTTTTCTGAGAAATGTCAATAATTTCAAAGGAAGTAAATTGTCATATTCAGGTGGCATCATCCACAAAGAAGTACAAGTGCCATCAGCGCAAAAGTGTTCCTGAGAACACACAGAAGAAGCTTTTTCTTATTCTTCTCAATAAATATGTCACCCAGTGCTTGCCAAACACAAGAGTAAATACAAGATAGACAAGATTTTATCTTTGCAGATTGGGAGGTGGTGGTGTAGGTATCTCAGGACAAGTCATGAGGAGTCATTAGAATTTTTGTACATATGAAAGAAGAAAACATAGAGGACAATTACCTCCTCAGCCCTACAGAAAATGTTAAAAACATTTAAAGTAGGAAGGGAAACCCTGTTTTGGTAAAACTTCTCATAGCTCATTTAGACCTTGTTTATTTTAACATGTCACAAATCAAAAAGGTTGGGAACCAATGCTTCTGGAAAGTACAGTATTTTCAAATAAGCTGTCTTTAATGCTTCACCAATGAACATTTTTATATTAATGAGATAAATTATTATGTATAATGTGAAAGGGGTCATTCTCAGGACAAAAACCACATTGAATTATCATCAGCTCTACAGAGCATTTTAGTTTTTTCATCTCAGTTTTGGTTTCAAGGCACGCAACTTGACTGTTTAGCTTTAGCTTTAGTAATAAACGTTAATGTTGCAACTTTTTGCTTACACATTTACTATATCAACTGTATAAGGTGATCTTATGTTGAGTGTACAGTTTGTTGCATTGTGGCCAGAAAGTGACCAAAAAAATCAATGAATGCATGTTTAAGCAGGAGACTTTTAATAAGTATACATTTATGCATACCTATAATATATTTATTTTAATACAAATACATATTTCTAAAATTTATATAGTAGCCTAAGGTGTACATTATGTTGAACCAAATAATATAAACAGTACCTCATTGCTCAAGTCCTTTGTCAATTTATATATTCTTCTGTGGTGTCCTTTGCTTTCATCATGCTGCTATTCTGTTGCAGTGATGCCATCTGTGCAAACAGAAAAAAAAACACCTCATGGAGTTTTTCCTACTGTATGTAAGAGGCCCGATTGTGAATGCACAGTCCATACTGAAGTGCATATTAGCTAATGGCAAGGGAGGTCGAGTGTCTGATACGTGTATGCAGTGCAGTGTGGGTTTAAACTATGATTTTACTGTCTTTTGAAGTCCAAATGAGCAAATGGGGTTAGATAGAGAATAAGTGTTAGTCAATAAAATGTCCACCCAAGTACACCTCCATGGCTGCTGGTGTGTATATGTGTGTGAGTGTGTTTTCAGTCAGCTGTGAAATGGGTGATTCCTCCTCCCGATTTAAGAACTGAGAGTAATGATGTAGAATGGAAGAGGTTTATAGAGGCATTAAACCCACCTCTTACTCCCTCTCTCTCTATCTCTCTGTCTCAAGCTCTATTTCTTCATCTCTCCTCTTCCTCAATGTTCCCCTCTCTCTGTTTTTATGGTGGCATTATTATGTCGCTCTCCCACCCATTACTGTTCAGGTTGGAGCGGAATAATAAATCCAGGATCATGCCGACGCAGCGTTTTCCCCATCTAAAACTTGTTCTGTGGACTCAACAGAAACACTGCACTGAAACAACACAAGAAAACAAAGATTGTAGCATACTCTTCTTCTCTTTACTTTTTTATATTTATAAAATCATTTTTACTGAAAAACACTATCATTTGCAGTATCAGTAGTCATAGTGGTTTTGGTGTTTTGAGGTTGAGGTAGTAGTGGCATTGCTACAGTAGTACTGTATCAGTGATTTAAAAATATTTTAAATACAGTACTCTGTGTAATTATTAAGGTCACATTACACTCTTGTCCTGTGAATATTCACTCTGTTTGCCATATACTTCTACTGAAGCCCACACAATGGACAAATTTGAATATTTCCTATTCCTGTATGATCTCCAGCCAGGTCCAGCAGATTCACAGGTCAGAGTTCACCTTTGTTCAAGCAATTGTGCTTGGTTGGCCAATAGAAACACTATTGCACTGGGTTTGAAGTTACTATTCTATTCTGATCAATAATCATTTACTTCCAGCATCAGAAAGGTGGCATCAAGTCCTTTTTCCAGGGCTGAGTGTGGAGAAATTTGGTTGAATGGAAACGTAATGTGACCATTCCTTTTAGTTTTGGTTTACTTTGCTTATACTTACCTTCTTCCTGTATCTGCTGTTGATGTGGAGTGTAACAAATACAGACACACTCTACTTTAAAGTGAGGTCAAAAAAAGTCAAACGGTCTCAAACAGCATAAATATACTAATCTCTTTACCTCTGTTACTGTCTTTCTTCAGCTTTCAGCCTATGGAGGGAGTGTGGTCTACACTGTGTCTTATTCTACAGACCAACGAGAACAAAGGGCCATCAGGGTTACTTCAGAACCTGACCTCATCATAGAGGTAAGTTTTCAAGCACACATAAATAATGAAAGAGAGTTGAAATACAAAATTAATAACAACTCATGGAGTGTTGTTTAAAATGTCTAACTGTATCTGTATGTACCATGTATTATAGATATTATGTGTGTAATATGTTTTGACTTTTTAAGGGCAAGTGTCGCACTGTATTAAGCCCTGAAATGAAGCCAGCAACTTGGTCAAGAACTTTGACTGGAGTCTTCCTAATAGTTAACACGTAAATTGTTTTTGGTGTGGGAGGAAATGATCATACCCGGAGGAAACCAACATAAACACGTGTGTGATTATTTGTGTCTATGTATTTGTGTCTGCAGCAATATTTACCTTTTCCCACAAGCCATTGACTTTTGCACCAGTGAAGACCGTTAAATGAAGTAGCAATAAAAGCTGTTTAAAACAGACACACACCCACACACACACAGCTACAGCTGGCAGAGAACTGCTGAACGTAGTAATAAAAAATGCAGATAGAGTCTCTCCTCCCTTCTGTCTCACTATGTCTATAATGAGCTAGTTGTGATATGATGTATGGCAGCAATAAGCAAAGCAGCAACACTATTAGTTAACTGTTTATATCTCCTATATCTCTAAACAACATTCTTTGTGTGTTTGTTTATGTGTGTTTGTTCAGTGTGCCAGAGCTGCAGAAGTGATCGTTATTTTGCACACACAACTTTCTACCAATGATGTGTTAAAGAAGAGGACATTTTAATTAATAGTTGGAAAGATTTTCAAATACTGTATCTCTAATGAGCAGCAAAAATATTTTTTGGTGAATGCAATGATAAAAATGCACATATTTTGTACAGAAAGAAAAGGGGAGGAAGGAAGGAAGGAAGGAAGGAAGGAAGGAAGGAAGGAAGAGGGCAAAATGAGGAAGTAAGGGAGGAAATAAGGAATGAGTGAAGGGAGGAACGAAGGAAAGAAGGAAGAGAGGATGGAAGGACATAAAGAAGGAAGTGAGGATACAAGGACATAAGGAAGGAAGTGAGGAAGGAAGGAAACAATCGATTGAGGAGGTAAGGAAGGACATAAGGGAGGATGTTAGAAAGGAAATGTGGGAGGAAGTAAGGAAGGAAATTAGGAAGGAAGGGAGGGACGAAAGAATGGAAAAAATAAAGGAAGACAACAAACAAGGAAGGAAGAGAGAATGGGGTGGAAGGAAAGAGTGGAGGAAGAGAGAAAATAAATAAGGATGCAGGGAGGACAAAAATGAGAAAAGAAGTAAGGAAATGAAGGAAATAAAGATGTAAGGAAGAGGGAAGGTATGAAGGAAATGGGGAAATAAGTAAGGTAGTGAGGAGAGAATACATAAGGAAGGAAGGGAGGAAATAAGGAAGGCAGAAAATAAATATGGAGGGAGGGAAGGAGGGAAGGAGTAAGGAAGGGAAGAATGAAGAAAAGAAGGAAGCAAGGAAGGATGTAAGAAAGGGAGTAAGTAAGGAAGGAAATAAATAAGAAAGTGAGGAAAGAAGGAAGGAAATAAGAAAGGAATGGAAGAGGGAAGGGAGGAGGTAAATAAGGAAGAGAGGAATAAATAAGGAAAGATAAGAGGAAATAAGGAAGAAATTGAGGAAGGAAGGAGGGAAGGAAGGAAATAAGGACGGATGTAACAAATAAATAAATAAGAAAGGAAGGGATGAATGAAATATATAAGGAAGGAAGTGAGGGAGGAAGGAAATAAATAAGGAAGTAAGGAAGAAAGAAAGAAAGAAAGAAAACTGAGAGATGGGTAGTCACAGACCAATCAGCCTGTGTTATTTAAAGACGTGTCAGTGAGAGCGACAGACTGGGAGGAGTTGGGAGGAGGAGGAGAGGAGGACAAGTGTCGGTCTTGTTGTCAACAAAAAGCCTCTCCAAATGATGACAATAATGAACCACCTACACACTGTCAACTGGCGTTCTCCCTCTTCACTGTCTCTCTTTCAGCCTTTGTCTCTTTTTGTTTCCTTTTTTTTTCCCTCCACTGTTTACTCTGCATATCTGCATCGAGTTGTGATATTGCTTGTTCCACGGTTTCTGTGAAGCACAGGAAGAAGCTTGTGCCTCGAATGTTACTATTGTGAATATGAATAGACAATAATCTCTCTGTCTTTGCTTGTCTGTATGGCTTTGTTGATTTCCGTGTCTTTGTCTCAATTTATTAGCCTCCATCAGCACAGTTGTAAAAAAAAAAAAAAAAAAGTACATACCAAGACTTTCATGACAACAATAACGCCCAATTTACTGCACTGCAGCAATGTGCAACTTGAGTTTCTCATTTATTTCACAACATTAACATCAGAACAACTGACTTCATGCAGAAGTAAATCAGTGTATTTTGAGTTGTGCTGTTTGCAGAACAAAAGATATTATTTCATGAAACATCGAAAAAAAGAAATGGAAACAAAATGATCTCACTCAACCCCAGGTTTTAGTCTTTGTAATGTTAAGAACCAATATTAGACTTAAAGAACAAGACTGGCAATATTCTATATTTTCTCTAATTGAACCAATCCCATGAAAAGACTAAACCGACAATAAACTACTCCTATTAACAAGTAGTTCTGATATACTGTAGCTTATTCCTTCAATGTAAAAAGACAAACAAATAATACAAACAGAATAAAAAACTATTGAACACATCCATGAGCCACGCCCTTTTTACTTGGTGACATGTTTCTTCATTATGATGACTCTGGGAACTGTAGTTTATTTTGAGTCAATCCCACATGCACCTTCCGACTGCTATTGGTGCTCACTATCACAACAAATGTGTGTGAATCCACAGCTGAAAATAGTCCCTATAAATGCACTATTTACTCCTGTTGAAAAGATGTTTCCTAAAAACTACAGTGCCCAGCTGTTTAAGGAAATTACTGGGCCTTTTTTAAAAAGTGAATTTATGTGACCCGTTTTTAAAGATATAATTCCTCTGTAGGAACCAATGGGCATGATGTGGTTGAGTGCCACAGAGGAGTATGGCAGTTGGAGAGTATGGAGAGACGCACTAGCATATCTTTGTTGGGTTTGGTCTTTCCATGGGTTTTGTTGACAATAAGAAATATATAAACCTGCCAGCCTCATCCTTTTAATGTTTTTAGGCATGATGAATAGAAGTGAGAGACAATAAAAGATAGACAGTAAAAGCCTTTCTTTCAGAGACTTAATGAAAACTGTTACCTCTGAGGTGTCTCTGCCTTTCTTTCTTTCCGTCTGTATCTCTGCTTTCTGTCTCCCTATCCCATCCTCCATCTCCTCTCTTTCAATTAGTTTTTATTTAATGGTTTCTTGGCACAGTAAGCTCTCTCTCTCCCTCCCTCTCTCCCCGTCCATCAGTAGTTGTCACTCTGCGTTAGCCGCTACATGCCATTGATCTGTTCTCAACAAGAGATAGTCAGATACGAGGGCTGGGCTCAATTCACTTTGCATTCAGTCCATTCAAAATGTCAATAGAAACTGCAACTCATTACCTAATGACACATCATTCACTCTGACTCTCTTTAGTTCCAAAATCAGTAGGATATGATCGTATTTTCATGAAATAGGCATACTTTTAGAGAACAACAACTTTGTGGATTAATGGAATTAAAAGTGCAACATGTAAAATAGAAAGAGCTTAAAAAGTTTGTTTCCTCTTTCCCTGCCAGGGTGGCGGGATCAAGATTATTGACAGAAGGTTCGGCCAGCCGGTGTACCCGCCCTCACCGAGCACCAATCACATCGCTCTCCTTCCAGAGAACTTCCTGGTGTCAGAGACAGCACAGCCAATCAGTCGCAGGGATTTTTTGTCTGTGTTGGCCAATGTGACCAAAGTGATGGTCCGGGCCTCTTATAGCACAGAACCCAGCGCTGTGTACAGGTGTGAACAGAAACATGCACACATACAGTACACTTCATGCAGTAAAATACACTATCACACATAACCTGTTAGGTATTAGTGGATGATAACATACACTGCCTAATGCCTTTATTTTATAGCGATAGTGGAGAGATGATAGGAAATTAGGGAGAAAGAGATGCAACAAAGGTCTCAGATTTGAACCAGCAGTGTTGTGGTTGTTGTTGCTAAGATGGCTCACCACTCACAGCAACACATACAATAAACTAATTTCCATACTGTAAGTATTATTTTTGCACAGCCTTTACACTATGCTATAAAACTTAAAATATGTATCAAATAGTGGTGTCAAATTTCAACTCTCAGCGGTTTTGAGATACCATTGGTATAAGCCTTTATAAAGAAGAACAACTTACTCGCAGTTGCCTCTCAAGCAGCCCTTTCTTATTGCCTGTAAATAACTTTACTTTAACCTTTTATAACCTAAACATAAAGATGCTGCCTGAAAGAATCAATTCAGATATCTAAAGTTCTAAAAACCTAATCAGCTAAACTGCCCTGTTTATGTACAGTGTGTGAAGATGTATGTCTTCTACCAATGCGCTACATGTTTATGCCTTCTTTGTGTGTGTGTGTGTGTGTGTGTGTGTGTGTGTGTGTGTGTATGTAGACTTCACTTGTTCTCAATGCAGGTAGCTAATCCCTCTGACAGAGGTGAGAGGACGGCATCAGCTGTGGAAATTTGCTCTTGTCCTCCTGGATATGCTGGAACCTCTTGTGAGGTAAATGCACACATAAACACATAAACACACAGACACACACCCACTGCAACTTTTAAAACCTCCATAATATCTAATAGAAATCAGTCTTGGAAAAAGTACATAAGTAGTATATACTATATAACAAAGTTGGTCATTTTTAATGTAAAATGCCATCCAATTTATTTACAGATTAGATAAAATAACTTAAACAACAAACACATGGACAGCAAGTTCTGAAAATGTATTCATGTGTTTCCAATGACAGTTATAAATAGTTTATTCATCAAAGCTTGCAAAAACAACCAGCATTAAATACCAAAATAATACCAACATAATTGCTAATGGAGATTTAAAAACCTGTGGTATGATTTAGGTTACAGTATGTCAGAATAGAATAAAATAGAAAATGCATATTTGTTAATAAGGATGAAGAATGTCACTATGATATATAATATAAAAAATGTGGTTTTATTATGTTTGTCTTTAATATACCTGATTCTTAAATATGTTTTAGCATTTGTGAACACAGGCTTCCTAAAAAGAGAAACATAACATCACAGTGTAGTGTTTTGTTTGAGAGTGCAGCTGTCTTATTGTTATTGGAGTCTTGACTGATATATTATTTTAGTATACATGCACCCACACAAACACACACACACACACACACACACACACACACACAGGCAAGCTCTCATACATGCACAAAGTTTACAAAAGTCAGATAGACAAACATACATAATCCCACAGAAACATACAGTATTACACACGTAATTGCATACAAACAGACACACTTGAGGTGCTAATTAGAAGATCACAGAGTAATTACTTCACACTACAGCAACTTAAAGATAGACAACTCTGCCTATCTTGCTGAATGTGTTTGTGTTTTTGTGTTTCAGGAGTGTATACCTGGTTTCCGGAGGGTTAACGGGATTAGATATAATGGTGTGTGTGAAGCTTGTCATTGCCATGGACATGGTACACAATGCCACGAGGTCACAGGATACTGCCTGGTAAGATGATCAGTAAGTTGATTGTATGTCTCATTTATTTATTTATTCTTTCTTTTAAATTGGTAAGCCAAAAAAAAATGAAGAAAGAAAAACAAAGAAAAAAGAAAAACAAACAAATAAAAAGTATGCTTTTTTCTTTGAGAAAAAGTACCAGACATCAAGTGTTGAGAACAACAAATGTACCTCATGAAAGCCCCTTACTGCTTTTGATATTCACAAAATTGCAAAAGATAATACTAAAATGGAAAAACATTTGAAAATGGTGCAGAATGTTTCTTTCAAGCCACAGTTTAATTTTCAGACAGAATATTGCTTGTACTGTGTGTGTACTCAATACATTATAAAAAAATGTTCACTATAATTTCTCTTTTAAGTCATAAAGCTGTCACCCTATTTATCATCATTAAGATGTAATGGTAAGTGACCTGTCTGTCATGAGTAAATGAGCTGACATTTTTATTTATATTTTGAACAGTCAACCTGCCTGCATGAACAGCATTGATTTTCAGATGAATAATTCAGAAAGGCTCTACATTGCTCACAAGTATTGATTCATTTTAGTTCAGAGTTGATCCTATAAACTGTAGAAAAACCATGAATTAAGTGTCGGTGACGTCACTAATTGGTCTCTGAAATCTGGAGTTGGATCTTGGCATTATTGTGTCCGTTGATTGTGCTCAAAAATCCAAATTTAGGCAACAAGCTTGAGCTTCAGTGGAGCAAAACCAGCAGCAATTGGTGATGATATCCTGAGGGAGTTTAGACTGGGAGACACTTTAAGCCTCAATGTCATCTTAAAGCCTTTGAACACACGGCTTTAAATATTTTTAAGCATTTTTCTATAACACTTCTCAATAAAAAAGCATCAATCAAGGTTAAAAAAAAAAACATCTTTCAGTATTATCTATGAGTTTAACACTCAAAAACTCTTACTCTAACTTGCTTCATCAGGACTATGTAACCAAACAAACCACCAACTGTCTTCAGATTTAATACAACTGTTGATAAATTTGGTAACACTTGATTTTACAGGTAATGTTACCATAACTCCTGATTGGTGCACTCTCCAACTGAGCACTGCCCACGTCAAACTAGTCAGAAGAACTCAGAAAACAACAAAACTGTTCAAACTTTGGCAGAAATGAGGGTTTGGTAGAGAGTAGTTACAAAGGAATGAAGAACAAATCACTAACAACCTGATAAGTAATGAGTCGTTAATGAGTAGTTTCTGAATAACTGAATAACCTAATCTAGGACGATATAATAGATAATGTTGAGTTTCTAGAGAACAGACTGGAAGAGATGACATTAATGAATCATCAGGGAATGATTCGATTATAAATATCTATGAATCAAAATACTGAGCACTGTCTTGATGAGTTTTTCCTGATTAACTCTGAAGCAGACGCTATGCAGATCAAAACTAGTAACAACAACCATTACCAATCCATCATGTGAATTAATCTCTCAAATGGTCTCATATGAAAAGAAAAAATACACATTAATATTGTATTGAAGAGAGAAGTTGTGAGTTTTCTCAGTCGCTTTATCTTCATTACAATCTTTTTTGTAAACTGCCAATAAATCAGTTGCAGAGGAAGAAGGTAATCTTCTTGGAGCCACCATCTAGTGGCCATTAGAGGAACTTCAGGTCATGGCATTTACACCCAGGTTTCACACAAACTACACATTCACAGAGATAAACATTAAGAGGATGACACACACACACAAACACACACACACACACACACACAGACACCAATGTGCAAATGTGCACACACACATATATGCCAACCTGCTCATGTGGATCCACACACACATCGTCACTCCCCCGTCAATACATCGCCTTAGGCTTAAGCTGTCAGTTAGCATCAAATACACACCTCCCAACACACACACACACACACACACACACACACACACACACACACACACACACACACACACACACACACACACACACACACACACACACCGAGAGAGAGAGAGAGCTGTGGGTTTTGTATTACCATGTTATGTTTCATTATAGATGAGGAGGATGCTGGGATATGTCAGAGAGAGAACACACACTCTCTGAGACAGAAAAAGACAGACAGACTGGCAGGGTCTCTCTCTCTCTCTCTCTCTCTCTCTCTCTTCTCTCTCGCACACACACACACACACACACACACACACGCATACAAAGAAAAAGAGACAAGTTGACATTAAGTCACTCATAGATGTACACACACACACTTGCACACATACACTTCCTGTTTACATATTCATACACAGTGACAGGCAGACAGATAGAGGCACACACTTCCTCGAGGACTGTGTTTTCTGAGGAAGGGAAAAAACAAGTGATCAACCTGTAGATATACAATGATAGTGGTCAAAGAATAAAAAGATGGAATAAAATAATAATAATCAACAGTAAAATCAGTCAGACCATTGTAATAATAATAATGGGGACTACTGAACCATAAACCCTGTATTGTGTATTGTGCTGAACTATAAACTGAATGTATCATTACACCCTCAGTGGTTAGCATTAAGCAGAAACAAGTCGACAAAGCAGGCTACAGAAAACCACCTAAAGGAAAAAACTAAAAATAAAAAAAAAGTAGTGTAACACTTTCACCAATACACACATTTGTTGACAGGTTCTGAGGGACATTAGTGCGAGTGTTTGATTGTCCCTGTGAGTCATGTGCTTAGTTACTGTTGTAACAAAATGTGATGTGACGCTAATACTAAACCATATCATTAACCTTGACCTCCTCGGGATTGTTTCTCCTCATGCTCTCTGCTTGATAATAATTTAATTTGACAGCATTATTTGATCACAACATGCTTTTATAAAAAAAATGTTTCTTTGTTTCAAATGTTTTCTCTTTCCTTATTGCAGTGCTGTAACCCTTGAGCCTTTTTTAGTTTTTACCTTTCTGACTTTCAATATCTTTAGCTTTAGCTTTATTAATTACAAATTTACTTGATTTGTCACTTACTATACGACTTCATCATCTGTTTGTTTTCCCACCTAACAACACCAAACAAACACTAAATAAACATGCACTGTCTGTCAGGACTAAAAAAAAAAAAGAAAGAAGAAAGAAAGTGTTACTTGAATGAAAATTTAGAAAGTGGTGAACCTGCCTGAAAACACATGAATTGTGAGTGATTGATCAAACGGCTTGTTTGCCAAATAGCTTGGTTCTCATGACATAAATGAACTTTAACCTTTGTGTCTCCTCCAGGACTGTTCCCACCACACCACAGGCCCCCACTGTGACACCTGCCTACATGGTTACTATGGCAACGCCACCAAAGGGTCACCTGCGGATTGTCAGCCTTGCGCTTGTCCGCTCAATCTGCCTGGCAACAAGTAAGTTATCAAGACGCCGGGGCTAATTCCGCCATGATGACACAATTTAATCAAATGCCTCAATCTATCACTGCTGACCCCAATGACTCTGTGGCCCCAATTCTCTCTTTTTGACCTGTCTCCTAGTAATGTTCTCCTCTCCTCTACTCTCCTCTCCTCACACTCAGACTACTTTTTTTTTTGTCTTAAAAAGATATCACCACAGAAAGCAGCTTCATCACTGTATGAATATCATGGTAATCACATGCATAGAAATATCATAGCAGGTAGGAGCATCAAAATAAGTGGATAAACATTATCTCTGTGGGTGGAAATGTCATCACTGTTGGTAGAATCAATGTAAATTCGGCCAGAAAATGTTACACAGTTGTAAACCCAGACCTCCCACATGTTATTGCAGTAGTTTAAACCTTTTACCATACTATTAGTCTGGTATGGAAAACCACTTGCTGTGCTTACATCACAGGCTCAAATAATTGTTGTTCATGCAACAGAAAAGCAATTATATCTGTCTCTGTGAATGCAGTTGCACCGTCTATTAATAAACTCATGATTGATCAAATTCATAACAGCTATTATTGATTATTCACTGGAAAAGGTATGTTTGAGCATTAGTCCGCCTAGCTAAGCCGTGTTGGCCCATGGATAAAAATACATGTCTTCATGGCCATTGTTGGCCCTGATCAACCTTCCATCTTCCTGTGAGATCGCCTACGTGGTGATGAAACCTGGTCAGGTATATTTTTATGGTCTTACAAAGACTGGGGTCACCACTTGATCCTTGGATTTTCAGAGGGCTTTCTGATGGAAACTGATACGCACAAAAAATATAGAAGCGTTAGTTCACGGCAGGAAATATTACCTCTGCTAATATGCATCTGCAATTTCTCTAAGTGGCCAGAGAGAGATGCTGTATGTTAGGTGCACAGATGTCACCAGCATGGACACACATACACACACACACACACACACACACACACACACACGCACACAGACAGCAGCAGCTGAGAATTTTCATGCAGTCATGACACGTCATGTCCAAACTTCTCAGAGCTAAAGAAAGACACAACTCTCTCTCTCTCTCTCTTCTCAGCTTTTCTTTCTCCCTCTAACCCCTCCAGTAATAATAGCTTGAAGGTGCTGTTCCTCTCAGCCCCTCAAAATAGCCATCTAGTCCCTTATGTTCACTCAAGCCAATCACTCAAATAGCCAGCCAGCCAGTCAGACTGTTTCGGTTAGCAGTAATGTCTAAGCTCTGACAAAGTGCTGTCCATATTAGTTTCAGCATAGGAAGCAGGGTGGCGATTTGTAGCGAATCAATAGAAATTAGTTTAGTCTTTCAGTGCTGTTCCTTTTTATTTACACCAGGGCTTAATTACCTCACTGCCAAGGATGTTTCCAGTCTTTTCTGTCAGTAAGCAGTATCTATCAATCTATCCATAGGGTCTATACATATGGGCCATAAACATTTTCACCCAAAAATTCAATTCCACTTCTTTTACCACTTCTCTTACAAATTTCATCATTTTTTTTGGCACATAACATACATTAATGGCCTGGGAAAAAAATGTAATTGATGTATCTTGATATTCCACCCTTTTTTCTGTCATTGTTTTTTTCTGTGTAGACTAATTAAATTACACATTTGTGCAATTTTAACCAATTTTAGACAACTTGTGCACACGGCAACATAAACTTATAAGACAATATTTTTGTGGTGTTGAGTCTGACTCACTTGAAATTTTAAACAATTATTCCTTGTAAAAAGCCCAAATACTCTCAGGATTTAAATATTCTCCAAAAATCTTAATGCGGATCTGTATTACATCTGTATAGATTAAAAGCTTTCAGCATGTTCTATTATTAGAACAACTGATTTAGAGGAATGTGGCGCCTTTCCAAGCTATTTGGATTACATTTGCATGAATATAAAGAAGCACCTATCTGATTAACTAAAAACAAACATTCCTGTCCGGTTATTTGACCTATTTTTTAACAATTCATTATTATGATATAAAATGACATATTCCAAAATAACATTATCCACATAATTAACAATGTGCACCTCTTGAATCAAACTATTTTCTCAAAATTTTACACACAAACATTTCTTTTGGGAGAAATTTTTACTTGTTTCACACATGTTCATCTGTAAAACAATTTTGAAAAGAAACTTCTACACCCACCTGATATACAGTAACTTCTGGCCATTATGAGTATAGTTGGTTTAAAAAATATTGTAAAAATGTTTTTTCCCCCTTTAATACAACAGCTATTATTCAATTATTATCCATTTTATATAACAGTTGAGTGTTATTTTAAAGATATTTGTTGCTAACACTCACTGGCCAAGCTAGCTTACTTATAACTCGGTCAGCTAGCTCACAGTTAGCGATCCTGTCTGTCAGCTAGTGAGTCAGTCTGGGACCTGGAACCCGAGCCAGCAGAACTATCTATAGTTTATGGAAGTGGGAGGGTGACAGAATGAGGGTAAGAGACTATTGCTTCACTCTGTCTCTGTGTCTCTCTCTCAGTTCATTTTGGGTACAATTCGTAGGGAAGAAGAGTGATTTCAAATTCAGGAGTGTGTGAAAGTACAGACAGATGTGAGATGTGGCTGTGAGAGAGACAAGAGGTTCAGTGCGTGTCTCTCAAAGTGTGAATGTGAGGATTGAAAAGTGAAAGTAGGGACACAGGTGTGTGTGTGTGCAGAGGGAGACGAACAATGGCCTTAACCCGTCTCTGTCCTCTCCTCTTCTTCCTCTTCCTCTTCCCCCTCTCCACACTGGGACAACGTTACGGGATCCATCAACAACTTCAACAAAAACAACAACAACGTCGACTCGGCAATCACAACAGCTTCAGCCCCACCTGCCACCTAGGTGAAGAAGGGGAGTTGCTGTGCGACCAGTGTCAGCCTGGATACACAGGGCCACGATGTGACAGGTAACACACACACACACACACACACACACACACACACACAAAACACCCACTGAATGTCAAAAGTTAAACATAGAAAATCACACAAAAGAAAACACACATATGCACAAACTATATGCCTTTATGTCAAATGTTATGTCTTTAAGTTGATTTTAAAGTTTAGCTAAGTTCATTACTACTTAATAAAGATCTGGAAAATGACTTCATCGCTGTTAATCAAAAATGTTTTTTAACAATTTACAACAGCATTAACATGAATAAAACGTTACTCAGTTAAGCACTAAGTATGTTTCATGACCAAATTGTGGCGTCAGTACAGAATTACCTGCATAATTTCAAGTGTGCATAAGAACACTCATCTTAAAAATACAACCATTATTATTGTTGTCATTCCTCAGAGTGACAACTTGAAAATAACTCTGGACAGCAGTCAGCCATTCCCAAATGAAAACAGAACCTGCTGCTCATTAGCTTGTGTTTGAGTGCTTTCTTATATGTCCATCTAGCTGTCTGTGCACAGCGTATTTATTAGTTGACTGACTGATTCTTGTTCCATTAGCTGTGAGTGTCTTTACCAATTTGGACTAATGAAAAGTGTCTCTAGATGTTAATCTTGTTAAAACTTCAGGATTTACTGTCTTTACTGTTTGGTGATGCAGACAGAGTAAATGTTATCTTTCACCACCCAGGCTCAGTGAAATACATGTGGACTGTTTTTGTATTGACCTGAAAATGGCCACAGTCCAAATTCTGAGGTAGTATTCAGTATCTTTAATTTGGTTCATTTTGGAGAATATTATTGTTGTTTAATTCCTGTACAAAAATGTTGCTGGTGCAGGTGTTAGCCTTGTATTTCTGAAAATTCAGGCTGTCAGAAAAAGCCTTGTGTTTAGTAACTTAAGCCAGCTGAACATTGAATAGCAAATGAATGTTGTTGGCACCATATTGTTGTGTGAGCTGAGGTATGACGTAGACCTGAGGTTAAAGTCCTTGCCATGATGTGAGGTACTTTATTTTCTATTTCTATATTCAATACACACTGTACATAAAAAAGTGGTCTCATAAAACTCATATATTTCTTGTGGAAAGAGGAATGTTTTCTATCGCTTGTTTTCTCAAGTTTTTCTGTATGAAGGTCTGCAGTACCAGATTTGTCAGAGAGGTACCATGAAGACACATAAGAAGGAATCACACATAAATATTGGCATCTATTTCTTATTTGTCACCCTTTATAAAGGTTTTATGAGTTAAGAGTCATTTACTACTGCTTTGTAGATCATTATTAAGAACAACTTTTGGGTTTTTGTCTATACCTTCTATTTGGTAATGTTTATAATTTATCATAAATAAATACTCATGTTTCTCACTTTTTAATAAGCCATCAAGTCTAAAGTTATAAATGCTAGTAAGTCATTTAAAGGGGTTTCGATCTACTGTATTAAGTCTGCAGTTGTAAATGTTAATAAGTTTTAAATGAATTGATCTTGGTCCAGTTAAGTGGTCAAACAGTCCAACCAATGTTGTTCTTGTTAATGACTTAACTGATTAAAGTTTTAGTAAATTATTTATTAATCATTAATAAAGCCAAATACCAAACCAATTGATTTATAGCCATCATACTCTGGACATTGGAGAATATTGACTAGACTGCATTATATCAAACTAGGTCTGGTTGGGTATCGAGATTTCAAGAGACATCTTCAAA
Organism: Thunnus albacares; assembly: GCF_914725855.1. Classification (NCBI taxonomy): domain Eukaryota; kingdom Metazoa; phylum Chordata; class Actinopteri; order Scombriformes; family Scombridae; genus Thunnus; species Thunnus albacares. The sequence goes on along the minus strand of NC_058121.1, from coordinate 8,243,318 downwards.
GTGCTGGCTTGATTTTCTTATGGTTTATCACTGAAGACAACATTATAGGATATTGTATACACTGAACTTTACAGTATGATGCATTCATTCTTGAATTTTCTGTTACTGAAATTTGAATTTTTGTAGACTGTGCTTCACCTCCTGTACAAGCTGTCTGTTTCCCTTGTTGATGATAGCAATGGAAAATGCTGTCATGGAAAAAAATAGAATTTCTATTTTGTTATCAGTCATTGTTTGGTGGGTAATAATATAAAAATAATTTTGGTAAGAGGCACTGTGCTTCAAATAGGTGTTCACTTCCACTTTCACCAGGCCTTTGCTGTGTGTTGCCAGTTAAAAGAGAGGTGCCGGTGGCTACAGGGCCTCAGCTCGCTGCCCTGCATAGTCTGCATGCCTCGCCATGCTGTCCACAGCAGAATCTCTCTGTCTGCCTGTTAGTCTTTTTATAAACCTCATTTGCCTCTGGAAGGCAAACTGACTCACTGTCAGTCCATTTATTTAACTCACAGTATGGCATCTTCATTGCAATAAAACCCAGATATTGACAGACATAGTCTAGTGCAGACTGGACGCCTAACCAGTATGTCAACTATTCCAGTGTACTTCCATGTCCAACCATTAGTGAGTGTGTATTTATTAAAATGTATGTGTTTTTTTTAATGCAACAAAAGATGATCAGAAGGCTTTGAGAGTTTGTTTGCTGGTTTGTTCTGGTGAGAGAGCCTACGTGTATGTATATGTTGATGTGAATGTGATGTGCTGTTGAATATACAGAATGCATCTGTGTATTTACAATCTTGTGTTCATGTGCTTTTCTGATGCCATATGTTACCTCCAGTCAGTGAGAGAGGACGGCTGGTAAACAAAAAGGAGAGAGAAACAAAGACAGAGACTGTTGTTTGCTGCACTGACTTAAAGCACATAGGAGCTTATATAATGTAAAATAATATTTTATTACTAATGACTGTATTAAAGAGGTAATCAGCAGTAGGTTGTTTCTTGTTCTATTAGTCTAATTGATATCTGCTGCACACTACCTGCCATTACACTTCATTATCTACAGTGCTTTTGTTGTTGTTAGTGGTAATTAATTGTAATGTGCCAATTTGTCTGTATTATGGGCTTTAACAAAATAAGCTACTCTATTCCACCCATGCTAATAGACTATCCCCTTGCTGAAAAGTGATTCTGCTTTTTAATTTCCTGTCCATAAACAGCCATTTAGAATTTAGCTGAAAGCTTTTTAAATGCAGCTGTCTAACAAATAAGTCAACTAAAACACTATGACTTGTAAGCTGTTATTTAGTGCTGTTTAGGGTTTGCCAGTATGTCTGGAAGTTATTGGTCTTCAAAGGTAATTCAGGTTTTACACATTCATTTAGATTTTGTTGACTCAACACCATCTCTCACTTTAATCGGTTACCTGTTCATCTAGAAAAATGGAAAGCTATTATAATGGTTATGATGATCTTAAATGTTATTAAATTTAGCAGTATTAACCTAACAGCCTTAAAAAATTACAGTCTGGTCAATTAGAAAAGGAAAAACTAAGCCTAACATCCAACCAAATTATACTATAATTATACTATATGCACTGAGGTATTATTGGTAATAGAGTACTTGCAGTGTTAAAATTAGTATTTGCATAGTATTAGTTCAGCATTACTAGAAGAAATGGTTGCTGTAGTTTTAATGAATACTGTCAATGTCTAGTGAATAAATACAAACCTGAGCAGACACTGAATACAATTTAATTTAAAAAGATTTTGAATTGTCCACAGCCTTGACTAAATCATGAGTCAATACCAGTTATAAAACAGCTCTGGTATATGATAATATTGAAAAGTGAAATCATGAAATTAGGTCAGAAAATTGGAAATGTCTACTTGATTTTTTTTGGCACTTTGGTAAGTTTTAGAAAAGTAACACAATGTTTTAGAAGGGAAGAGTGACATTGAGTGTCTGATGAAGAAAGATAAAAGACTAAAAATGTCAGGACTTATTTCTTATAAAAATTATGTGCCTCAGTCTGTATGTCTCTCACCTTGTCTGTCTGTCTGGCTCTCCTCTTTTAAGTATGAGACACAACAACTGTTGGCTTTGATATAAAGTGTGATAAAACGAGACACCAACAGAATCAAAGGTGGGACTTAATAAGCAGCAACCAAAGTTAAGGTTCAGAGAAAAATAAAAAAAACTAGATATCATTAATTATGAGCTTAACTCCCAGCTTATCTGCTTCATTAGCATTGTGCAGGTATATGGTTTGATCGCATTTGATCTACAGTGAACTTGTAAAATAAGCAAACAACGCTGCAACTGTCATCAGACTTTAAACAATTGAACCACATCCACTTCAATCCAGTAACAACAGCACAAACAGAAAGAATCTCTCATATGAAAAACAAAACTGTTTGACTTTGGCAGAAAGGACGGAGCAGGTGAAGTGCAGACACTCAATGGCATGGAGACAGGGGCTATGATAGAAACAAGGTATTTATTATGAAGACTGGGCAGGCCTGGGTAAGCTTGGGCTAGTAACTGGGAACTGGGGCTGAGGATTGGGCTGGAAGCTGGGAAGAGCGGGGATCCAGGGAAGGGAAGCAGGGCTGATGAGACGAGACAAGGGACTGGAGACGAGCAGGAGACAGAGCAGATGGAACTGCAGGAGGCAGGAAACAGGGTTAGGCACAGGAAATAAGGCAACAACAAGAAAACTGGATAAATGCAGGTGAAGTGGCTTGAAGCGTAGTAACACTGACTGAAGCAGAGGCTACGATCTGGCAGGGTGGTAGTGGCAGAGCTGGGTGTTTGTAGCTTGATAACAGTGATGAGGTACAGCTGGGCTCTGCTTTGACTCCAGCACACCTGTCTCCACTCACACAATCACACACACACATACACACACACAAGGAGAGAGCCACCTGTAGAGTGGCAGCAGGTTAAGCAGACACAGGATCATGACAATAAGACCTTATTGACCTTATTTTCCTGCCTTAAAGGAAGAGTCAGTCATTCTGCAAACAAATGCACCCTTCCTTTCGTGCTCCTTCAGAATCTCTGACCCCCAATTCATGGATGCGCATTGCCAAGGCAACGACCAAAAGAGAAATATGATGGAAACCAAAGAGAAGGACGTCTCCACCTGTGTTCCTTCACAGATTTTTCAAATTGAAATGCCTACTCAGCCTTTAGCAAAAAGCAGTGTCATACTTGCTCACTGTAAGTTAGAGCATGAAAAATAACACCCACAAGTCACACCAGATTCTGCTCTGATCCGGAGGTGTTTACTGGCGGGAGGAGAGCTCAGAGTTTATTTTTGAAACTGTGAGCAGCAGCAACAGTGACTGCTCTGTCTGTGTGTGTCTGTGTGTCTGTTAGCACGTTTGGCAGAGCGGCAGCAACAGTGAGCTCTCAGTCTGTCACTGTGACTACTGTCTAGGTAGACTAGGGGGTTTCTATCTGTTTATATGTGGCAATGTCATCATGCAGAAACCTACATCTGGTCACGTGGGTGAAAGTTTTTAGAAGGGCTTGGGAAAATGATATTTTGATGCTAAAACATGTATGTACAAAAACTTTCAGATTTGAATACATATGGAACACTAATGTCAAGCTACATAATGATATAAAAAAGATTTAATATCTTTAAATCTACAGCATTTTTATTTATATGGAAGTCCCATTTACTTTGTGAAAACAGCCCCAATTTTTACTTTCAACAGAAAGTATGCAGTAACACAAAACAAAATGATCTCAAAATGCTTTAAAAGTTACAGAGAAAAAGAATGTTTGAGGGGAGCAGCCTGTCATCCCCTGGCGCCAACTCCCCTTTCATAACACTAAAAATAAAAGAACATAACGTTTACGATCCCAACCCCTCTCCCTCTTCTTCTGTAACTCTCTACCACTTGTGCTCACCATCTGCTTCCTGTACCCTCTGATGGTTTTGACCAGGTGTCTGACCCCCATAATATATCTCCTTCACACACTCTAGACTCCCCAGTATAAATACCTTCACTTCCTCCTGAGGCCTTATAAAAAAGGAACCACACATATGATACCAAGATACCAAGACAGTATGGAATAGAATAGAAGATAACAGAGTTGAATAGAAGCCCCAAAGTATGAATTTGTCTACCAAACAGAACACACACACATTCTTTCCTCTCCTATCAAGAAGTGAGATTGCTGATAGTACATTTCCCCACTTGACTATGAAGGATGTGCTCAAAGCACTACACACACACCAACAGCAATACACACACACACACGCGCTCACTTCAACAACACGCACACACAAGCTAATAAACCAGTTCTATTGAGGAGGGTCAGTGGTAATAATGGCTGGCTGCTCTTGACTCTTTCCCTCTCTCTGTCCTTTCTTTTCCCTCCTCTCTAAATTCAATTCTCTTTCCAATGTGAAGACCTCCCACCCTCCTCCCTCCTCCTCCTCCCTTTGGTCTCTCTCACCCGTCCTCTCCTCTTTTATCTCAATTCCCTTATCAGCCTGTAGAGCTTTATTTCAGCTTGTTTTATTTAGTTTCAGTGGCTCTTGTCACGGTGCAGCACTCTCAGGTTGATATATTTTCTCTTATATGCTTCCTCTTATTATTAATCAAATGAAAGAGTCTGAAAAGCAAAAATAAAAGTCCTTAAATGGTGTGACAGTTGACACATTTGTGTGTCCTTGTCCTTGCTCAAGGGTGCTAACAACCATTTCATATTTTTGTTTCCACGACCAATACCAATCAAGAGGATGTAATTTTATGGCATTTTCCTTCATGTCATTTTTCAAATACAGTGAACTTGATAACACAATAGAATCAAATTACATTTTGATGTATTAGCCAGACAGTGTCTCAATTATGTTCAGTAAAAATATTACGGTGTCATTTGCTGACACCACAAAGATACTAAGAAACATGTTTTTTTTTTCTCTAGAAACATATGATTTCTTAATATCTTTAAGAATCACCTCCAACACACATTTTTGTTAATGTATTTGCTCAGATGTATTTAATATTTTTACTCTGAGTAAAACCTGATAGTCTGCTGTAAATAAACTGTTTTGGAACGAACTGCCCGAAGACACTGAATCTCATTTTTAAAAATCTCTATTAGAGCTTATTTTTATAAACTCTCATTTCATGTCTGTAAATGTTTGGTTTGGGTGTTTGCCCTCCAGCGCTTTGTGTGTATATCTATGGGATAATGCTTGTGTGTGTGTGTACAGTATGTGATGCAAGTGTGTGCTAATATGAATTATACAACAGGTACCTTTAGCCAAGCAGTCTGGTCAAAGACTCATGATAACAATGCTGATCATTCCCTTGGAGCACAGCTAGATGAGCTTTATTGCTTGCTGATGGTGGAGATTTTGGTTGGCATCGGTTGCTAACTCCTGTGGAATGAGACCTACTGTAATTAGCGTTTGTGTATTTGCAGATGAGTATCGTATGCGAGCTGAAAGCTAAGGGGAACTTTATTTTACCTGCTTAGAGATGTTTCTTTCTTTAGTTGTTAGATACTGTACAAAAGAAAGAAAGAAGAGGTGAGCTACTGCATATTTTCTTGCAGCCCTTAAAAGATGAGCAGCACTACATTTTCGAAGATAAGTTTCTACATGAAAGCAGAGGAAAACTGTATTTTCTAGCAAGATGTGTGTCTTCTCTTCTATCTGCTCTTTCAATGTGACCTGATTCAGTAGTATCCTAAATTAAAATTGCCGTGACATCTTTTCGCTACAACTTTGAGGCATTCTAAGGCTGAGACGGTGATCCAAATGTTGAGGTTCTTTACAGCCCTGATGTGAAGAATTGTATGTGATTATAGCATCTTTCAAATTATTGTTTTTGTCTGTAAAAAAATGAGACATTCCTGGTGAAAACTAGTTCAGTCAGTTTCAACACATTCATATTTAAAGGCAGATCAGTGTCTTATTCGACGCTATGACTAGAAGTTGCCAAAGTCAGAAATTGTCAGACCTCACTAATATAGAGGCCCTTTCAAAGGAACTGTAGCAGAATATCTCCAGGATTTGTTTGTCTTGACATGTTTAAGTAATTTGTGACGCCAAATTAGAAATGTTACAGCCTGTAGAGTGTTCCCACATATCCTCTTTGTGTTAACACCCAGGCACCAGATGATATACAGAGCATCCAATATGAAACAGCATTATCACTACGCCTCTCTGTCTCTCTGCTGCCTCCTAGATGTTCCAACGGATATTACGGCCAGCCCACTGTGCCAGGAGGCTCCTGCCAGCCCTGTGATTGCCATGGCAACCTGGACCTATCCGTGCCTGGTAGCTGTAATCCAATCACAGGCCAGTGTCTGCGCTGTCGCCAAGGTTATGGTGGTGCGGCTTGCGACAGTTGCGCTGAAGGTTACTATGGAGACGCCATCACAGCAAGAAACTGCCAACGTAAGTAAACATCAAAAATAAACAAAGAAACAAATATACATGTAAATCTCTGGTTTACTCATGTGGCGTCACTGTTGAAAGCTACAGTTAATACATAAAACTAATCAAAATAACAATCAAGGAAGTAATAAACTAATACAAAAGTGTAAACATAATCAAATGTTCCAATTACTGTTAATATTAGCTGTACAGTAGATTTTAGGTCCATATATTATTTGAAAGCAATACTTTGTGATGTCTGATGAAAGAAATTATTTCTTCTACAAGTCAAATATTCAACTCATAAGCTCTCAAACACACCCTCGCTCAATTCAATACACTCGGCAATTTTGCTGCTACAGCCTTACCTGGTATGGTACGACCAGTAGCTTATGGTGGCTAATGTTAGCCAATGTTTGATAGATATTGCTGTGTAACTGACCGTTGAGCTAGTCTGCAGACTTTAATACTCTTTGCTTCTTGTACTATTGTTACAGTGCATTTTGCATTCACCAGTTTTCTCTAACTGCCAAACACGGTGGCCGCTGTTCAGCAAATGTAGCATCACTTTAAAGTTTTGACACCTTATTGTACATTCCACAAATACAAATCATATTTTTAGTAAATGAGGTATTGGTATTACCATCATAATGTTTGATAAGGGGACAATTCAGACTTTGTATCATCATCATTGTGATTTTAAAGCCCCTATTTGTAAGATTTGAGAAACTGTATTATTTTGGCTGCTTCTAGTGGTCAAAAAAATACACTGCATACCGCCACCCCTCATCCCCATATACTGACCCTGGGACATTGAGAATAAATTGGATAAAAGCAACATATTGACTGAAACAGACCGTCTTGACATTGTCTATAAACATCAGAATAAGATGTAATCAGATAAGAAAAAGATTCACACACAGGGACTTTTAGAGGGAAAACATAATCTACTAAAAAATGATTATAAACAAAAGCCGGTAGTGTAGCTTCAGTCTCTCAGCAGGGGTGTTACACTGAAGAGTAGCACTTCCTCTATGAAACTCAATTTTAGTTAATGATACCTTTAATCCTTTCACTAAAACATTGAGTAGATATTACACCATCTGGAGTGTGGTGTGTGTGTGTGTGTGTGTGATTGTGCGTTGGCAAGCAGCTGTGCTAGTCGGAGGTGTGATGTCGAAGCAGCCCACTGACTGCCAGCTGTGTTTAAGAGTGAGAATAAAAACTATACCTGTATAAAAAAAAATTTAAAAAAAGAAGGGAGGAACTGATAGGCAGAGAATAAGAGAGAAAGAGAGAGATGGCAGCAAATACAGACGTACAGATGGTGCCTGTTTGTGAAAATCTTCATTAAGACTTTTGTTGTTGACAAAAACAGAGTGGCACTGGCAGGAAAGCAGGCAGAAAGACAGATTAACAGACAGAAGCAAAGAGCGACAGACAGGCAGACCAATAACTAGAAAGATAAAACCGTCAGACAAGTACAAAGGCAGGTAGACAGGCTGACAGAGGGTATTAATGTGTATTTGATAGTTCATTGTTCTGTAGTTGTTTCCCCTCTCCACCCAGCTAAATGGCTATTGATTAATCAGCCTGATCTATTGCTCTCCTACAGTGCTGATCGGCTGCTCGTGTCTGGGAGATGGAGGGTTGTTATTGATCCTGTACGAATGACAAAAGACCAGCAGGAATTATTAAAACACAACAACTCTCTCTCTCCCCCCTTCTGTCAGTCTATCTCCCTCTCCCTGTCTATCTCCCTCTCCCTATCGCTCCTAGTCTTAATGAATTTTATTGAGTGGAGCAGGAGAGTTCAGGCCAAGTCCATTTGTGCACTATTAGACTGTAAAAATCCTTTACTTTTTCTTTTGATGTCAAAGTTCCCATCTGCGGACCTTTTTGCTGCAGCCATTTTGTCTCTCCCACTAATATTGGTTCATTTTAATCCAGTCAGGGGATGGAAAATGGTTTGATTTTGCAAGCAAACTTGACCACAAAGTAATTTGTCTGAGGAATAAATTCAAGAAAATTAACTCCCCTGACCATTTTTCACATAGGGAAAAGTCATTTGGAAGTTGTTGAGAAGATGTGTGAATTGCACTGTCACACTTTGTCCAATCACTGGAACATAGTGAATATGTAGTAATTCAATAATGTAATTATGCTTCCTGTGTGTCTGACACTTAATGAATGTTTCATAGATGCTTCATACAGTAGATCAATAAACCCTTTGGGGATCTTTCTGAAACCTCACAATTCTATTTTCTCTGTTCCTAATGGACTGTCCAGTACAGTCCTCTGTGATGAGACTCTGGCTTTTGTGGAACTGATAGGCCCAAAAAAGTAAATGTCTGAAATGCATGTATTTTGTTTTTCACTCAACCAAAGGTCAGATCAATGCAGCATTTAATGAGACTAAAGCAGTTCAAACTCGACTCTGAAATAGCACGAATATACCAGCAGAAGTTTGCACTCAAAATTTAAAGGGGACTTATTTTATTTTTTGTGATTTTCTGTTATTGTTCCAAAACTTGAGGTGTACGTATGTAAAAACGCTCCCTTTAAGTCAAAAGGTCAGGCTTCATTTGCAATGGTTTATCTACCTTGTAGATGAGTGGCGCATGCGAATAAACGGCTGTCTGTTCTGACTCTTTGTTTTCCACGTTGTTTATGTTGTCCACTCTCATAATCTGCATCTGACTCGGGCTTAAAGATGTCCGGTTGTATTTGAGAAGTTGACATTTCAAGTAAAGAATGAGGGAAAAAAGTGAAATCCGACTAATATTGTTTGTTAACGCAGCCTCTGGGAGCTGACCAATCAGAACAGAGTGGGCTCATCAGGAGGGGACCTTAAAGAGACAGGAGTTAAAACAGCCTGTTTCAGACAGAGGCTGAACTGAGGGCTTGCATAAAGAGCTAGTCTATGATAAATCAGGAGTTTTTAATTGCAAATCATGCAAAGATATTCCACTAGAGCCCCAGAATAAAAATATAGACCTGGAAGTTTCTTGTCATTGCTGACAGAAAATTAAAAAATGTTTCATTGTTATCTCACACCTAAATTCATGGAAATTCACTTCAACTTCACAGTTTTTAATATTTTTTGATATTTTTATGTAAAGCAAGATGACAACCTCCAGCATGTCCTACATAGGGGTAGATGGCACTTATACCACAACACAGTATTTTTACATGCTTTGATTTAGGGACAAAAAAAATATGAAAAAAATGAAATCCAACCTGAAGGAATAATAAAAAAACAGTCTGATTTAATTGGTTAATTACACCTAACAACAACATAACAGATTCAGACTGCTCTGCTCTGCCATATAAAGTACAAGTGCAAGTAAAAATGAAGTAAGAGGTACATAGAGTCTAATTTCATAGGACTTTCATACATGAAGTCAAGAAGTCTGTGGCTTGAAGGTCACTGGTTTGAATCCCAGCTCTTGAGTTCTGAATGAGAGAATAAAATATGAAACACTTGGCCTTCTTGTCAGCAGCTTCTTTTGAGGTGTTTGCAGTCAAACAGCCTAAAACTGAATTCCACCAGTTGGTCTGCTCATTTAAGTAGTGTTTGTGCAGGGCTGCTTTCAATTGTTCAATATACAAACACTTTTTGAAGTCTGATACTTTATACTGTATATTGCTACCAATGCAGGATACTGTGTGATGCCTTCAAGGACTCCTTGCAAACTCCTTCTAAAGAATGACAAAATGGACTGTATTTGCTATTTTTTTCCCCCTTGGATTGTGCGGCTTTATTTTAGAAACTAAATGACACAAAACTACTGTGTGCCACAGTGGCCAAACAAAAAGGAAACATATATATCTTATTATGTAAGCGTGTAATTAACATTTGAATGCATTTACTAAACAACATTAAGTGTCATTGTTATTTTCCCCTCAAGGCTCCTGAGCATCATATCTCAACAACATGTTAATGACCTCTATGTTTACTTGTTTACCTTGAGTATGGACTAAATTTGCAATTGGTGTGTACAGCACTATGCATGTATACTTAACAGATTATATAAAGCCTGGACTCCTCACTACGGCACCGTTGTAGTGCTAATAATATATAGAATAGATGCACGATAGGTATTCCTGCAGTTTGCTGATATGAGAGATTGCTGATTGCTTGGTAACAGAACATGATGTATTTCATGTTGCAAAAAAATGTTATCTCCACCATCAAGGCCAGCACTGAAAGAAAAAAAAACCACAACAAAAAGCAACATTTTATCCCTCAACAAGGCGCGCATTGTAGCGACTGACAGAACGGAGTCCAGATGGTCCCTGAAGGGTGAAGCTAGGGGGGTGAGAGACTGTGTGTGAGAATGTGTGTGTGAAGCGGAGAAGAACGTACTGTATATGTGCGTGTTTTCTCGTGTCTAATGTGCGTACATTTGCGTGTATGTGTGCGAGTAGGCGTGTGGGAGGGCATGTGCGCCTCATTGCATATGTGTGTGAAGAAGAAATCAATGTATGTTGTGTACCGTATGTGTGTTTTTGCATATTTCTGAGTATTTCTGCGTGTGTGTGGACATCTGTTGTACCCCTCTCTCTCACTTTCTCATCCCACACTCAGGTCTGTCCTTCTGTCTATTTTACATGTAACAGGAGAGAATGGCAGGAGGTAAAGCAGGCTATGAGTACACATTTGTGTCTATGTGACGCGATGTGCTGTGTGCTACTAATTTCTTGAGAAGGTGTGTGTTTTTGCGTGCATTTTTGTGTGTATGTGTGTGTGCTTCTGACAACCCATACACCAGATGGGAGCTGTGATGTTCAAGCTTTTAATTGTATATCTAAGGGGTTGATTGGCGTGTGTGGGTGTGTCTTTTTTCCTGAGTAGGATATAAGTTTTAATAAAGTTGAAGTCATACAAAGTAACACAATTAGAAAGAGACAGGGAGGGAGAGAGAGAGATGTGAAAGGTCTTACTGTATATAAATAAAAGTTTTATATTTCTTTAACTAACTCATTCAGAAAGCATAAAAACTGCACACATATGACAAAGGTCATGGACTGAATGTTATGCAACCATTTTCAGTGCCAGAGAGATGGGTTTGTAAGAGATGAGAATCCTCTTGCAGTGTATAGAAATATCACATATGTTTAGGTAAATAATCTATCCACAAGAAAAGGAAAGAACTCCTTAAGTTTCATTTTCATTTTTATACTGTTATAATGTTGAATGTATATGTTAAACATGGTCAAAGTTCCAAAGTTTGAGGTGAACATATGTAAAAGCTTCATGTCAAAAGCCCAGGCTTCAGCCTGCTCTGAATCCTTTGCTATGTTACCTCTACTTCCCCATCGAACTGACATCATATCGTTCTCGCATGCACACTAACTGCCGCCTGTTTTGTAGTCTTTGTTGGCAAGATTGTTGTTAAGGTTGTTCCGCGGGTTGTTCGTGCTGTCCACTTGAAGTTTCCGTTTCGAGTAAAGAAAGAGCGAAATCCAGCTATTACTGTTTGTTTATGCAGCCTCCAGAGCCATGGGGCAACTTCCTGAAACAGCCTGCGGACAGAGGCTGAACTGAGGGGCTGCATAAAGGGCCAGTACAAGATAAATAAGGATTTTTTGAACTGTAATTCATGCAGAGATATTCCAGTAGAGCCCCAGAATATAAATGCAGACATAGAAATGCATGTTATGTCCAAAATGTATTTACTCGTCACTGAGCAGCTCAGACCTAAATGGCTTGTTCTCAGTGTATAGTTAAGTTGGAGGTGGTAAGGAGAGGCAGTCTGTGCTGGTGATTGCAGCTGTGTCTGAATGTAGGGCTGTAATTTGTTTTTACTTTTTTTTTTTGTTTTTCCTGTGCACAAGAAAGAACTCCTGACAGTGTTCATACTCAACACCAGATTTTCATCAGAGCAAACAAGGCAAATCCAAATTTTCAAATTAATGAGAGTGTGATGTTTTTCTCTGTTGTAGCCTTGCTTGGTCATCTAAGATGGGGGTTTTTTATATACAAAATACAATCAGGCAAATTTAAGTCAGCCCACTAGACTGAAGAATCTATTTGGGGAAGAGAAGATTTTCTCTGAAGTGCAATGAAGAGGACATTAAAGTGCATATCGACAACTAATCCTGAAGAAGACCTTAAGCAGGATCTTAGCTCTTATCCGGTTTATTGTAGTGTGAAGTAAACACATTCACCAACATGTTAAAATTTTCTGTCATAAGGTATGTCCACATTTACAAACATTACCATTATGGAATGATAATATACTTCCTCTCCTCTCCTCTCTCCTGCAGCCTGCCAGTGCCATACTAATGGCTCTGTATCTGAAGTCTGCAATAAGGAGAACGGCCAGTGCCAGTGCAGAGAAAATGTGGTTGGACGACAGTGTGATGAGTGCATGGTACGTATTCTGACATAGATGCAAACACTCTTTACACATATTGCCAATATTTTTGCTGGTACCATCAGCATTCCTGTCTAGACCCTCTATTATTAATTCCCCATGGCTCTAATTCTGTCACTTTTTCTCATTGTAATTCTGCAATATTACATGTGTGCAATGGGATACCTGTGGTCTTGAATGTTTTTAACCTCAATCACATCTTTAGTGACCGTGCTCTTATTTGGGTAATGCTTTATTTTTCTTACCATTTCACATCAAAGGTGTTATTTGGTTAACCAGCACTGTGGTAGGTATCTGGTAGGTCAAAAGATGATTTATTCAAATTATACTTACTTCTCTACTATGACTGTGTTAAAGGGCAGGTTCATAGTTTTTTCAAGTCTGGCTCAAAACAATAGTCAAGTGCCCATATGAACACTGAAACAGGGTTTGCTCGCTGTAATCATTCTTCCTGTTTATACTGTAAGTGATGGGAGCCAAAATCCAGTCCTCATTTTGAGCAAAAATGTGTGTCAAAAGTTTACCTGAAGATAATATGAGACTTCAACCGTCTGAGTTAGTCAAATAAATTGGATATCTTCCACAGTTGCAGTCTTTTAAGTAAAGAAATCCCTCTTTGTGTCTTGGTGGACAGTGTTTTCCTGTTCAGCTGCAGTGAAAGGATAATAACATAAAGAGAGAATTTGGCACTAAAAGACAGCAGCTGTGAAAGGTATTGCCTTGATTTGACTAATTTGGATGGCTGAAGCCTCATATCAACTTAAAAATAAACTTTTAAATACATTTTTGCATGGAAGGAGGGCTGTGGATTTTGGTCCTAAAGAACTGTCCTTAAATATGAAGAATTGTAGGAATGTAGTGACTTCAGAATCAATCAGAAATTAATCTTCTATGTATATTTTGATATTTTACAGTAACTCAGTTTTTGTTACTTCAGCTATCAGACCATAAAAAGTGAGGCCACACATGTACTGTATAGCTTCTGCAGGACTATGAAGATGCAGTGTTACATTATTATGTCTGGAAGAAAACCATATACCCTGATACTGCAATAAAAAAAAGCCATCCATAGTCTATTGTTTTATCTTTTCTCCTGTAGTGTGAGGTTAATGGCTATGGTTATTTATACATTTGAAAGTTTTTGGTTCTTTTATTGTTGTTTCTCTCATTCACTCACTTGGTCCCCTGTCTGCCCCTCCTTCCTCCACCCATCTGCGTTGTGATTGGTCCAGCCTAACTGCTGGTGGGATGCTGAGCGTCAGGAGTGTATGCCTTGTCGCTGCAGCCCTCACGGCTCTATTTCTCAACGCTGTGATGTTGAGGGCCGCTGCATCTGTCGCCCCGGCTTCGTGGGCCGACGCTGCGACCTGCGTCGGCAAAGTTACGAGAGACGGGAGACACGGCGGCCGGTGGAGCGCTTTCCCATGGAAGCCGTGCAGCAGAGATGGGGGGGGTCGTCCCGCACAGGGGGTTGTCCCAGGGGGGCGTACAGGCCTAAGACAGGGGTAACACACACTGCATGTGAATGACGGTGGTGTGTTTTAAGTAGCATGGGTGTGTTTGTTTTCTTGGTGTGGTGATAGATGCACTGACGTGTGCGGTTCAGCTTTACAGGATTAAAACACATTTTATATATGTAACAAGTTTCACAGTTGTCACAAACATTGTGGTACATAAGGGTTTTACCAGCATGGCTGTTTCTGTGAAAGACATTTCAGTTTGAAGATGTTGCTTAGTGTGAGCAGTGATGTAAGGTGCAAAGGAAGCAGATTTTAGTAGCATGTTCCAAAAAATGTCAGCACTTTAAGTTACACAAGATTTTTGTTGTTCCTGGATTGGTGTTGTAAATGTCATGATTTTTAGGCAAATCAGGATGTACATGATTTTTATTTTTTTTTTGGAAATAACACATTTATTTAAATCCAGATGAACTGCACCTACTGCAATTCACATTTTTATTTGGCAGCTTTTCTTAAGATTTGTTCAAATTGAATTTGCTTACATACTATAGCTTAAGAGGAACTTTATGAATAGCGGGATCCAGTCTGATGAAAGAACATGCATGGCTTTGTCTTTTGTATTTCCCTTAGCAGCAACAAGGAGGAATTTTCATGCCATCAGACAGCTGTCAAAGCCCCAAAACAGTTATTGACTGTCCTCTAAACAGAAAAATCTTGCAAGGATTGAAATTCTCTGCAACTCAAAAGCGCTACCCTTTCATTTCCTCATTTGTTCCCTTCGTCCTTTCCATTCAGTCCCTTTGAAAAAAAATGTGCACCGCATGTCTTTATTACCTCCTTAATGACCCCTCTCCAAATTCGATTGTGTCTACAACCTGATTGATTGTAACCTCTCTGCTTGTCTGTAATTGTTTGTCTCCAGCCTCAGACCCACGGCATTACCACAGGTGGACAGTGCGTTCCGTGTCACTGTAACTCATTTGGTTCCAAGTCGTTTGACTGTGATGAAACGGGTCAGTGTCGGTGTCAGCCAGGTGTTACTGGACCCAAATGCGACCGCTGTTCACGAGGATTCTTCAACTTCCAGGAGGGCGGCTGCACACGTAAGCCTACACAGTGGGATAGAAAGGGGAGGGATTCTTTAAAAAGTAAGCTTACCCTGATGTCTTTCCACTGAACAAAATCAAAGCATATAGATGTGTTCTGTAGTTGTAATATGCAATAAGAGTAATGTCAGCAATCACAATATGCTGTCCTCATTAAACTGCTGGCTTGTTCTTATTTCTTTTTAATTTAAAGTTTGCACTTAATGGTCTGCAAAAAAATTCTATTTGAAAAAAGCTGTTGTATCGTGTCAAAAATGCCTGCGTGCCCACATGAATCACATCATGTGGGCCAATTTCATAATTATTGCAGAACAAAATCTTTTTTGCCCATAAGCAGGACGAAGTTAAAACACTGAATTAAGAATGTCAGCCTTTGGCTTTAGTTACCTGAATGCCGCTGTATATTTTGAAACACAGTACTTTGTCAGTGTAGGTATTTCTTTTGTTACAGTATCACACGGATATAACAATATAGTTAGCATCTGTACTGCACCTTCACAGCAAATAATCTAGTTTGAAATATCATCAGTTTCCTGCAGGAACCTCAAACTTCCTATCTTTTAAAAGTCAGACTTGCAAAAATTATGAAGAACTCATAATTTCATTGCCATTGATGATCATGTATTTTTGACATTACACTGTGTTTTATAAATAGTTAAGCAACTCTCCCCAGCGTTATGAAATATACATTGTATCAAAAGCTACAGATACATCAAACAAAATACCCATCCATGAATACATATACTGTATATACATGATGGAAGGACCAAATGAAAGACAGGAGGAAAGAAGGAAGGAAGGAAGAAAAGAGGGAGGGAGGGAAGCAATGAAGAATCGAAATCCAGCACCTACTAGACAGTGGAAAGATGAAATGTTGCCAAGAGAAACTAGCCTGCTGATTGGTATGAACATCTTTGAAGGTGGAACACACAGAATAATAATGACATGACCAATAAATTATGGAGCTAAAAGATTTCTTATGCATCTTGGCTGGTGAACAAGTCGTACAGCTGACGATTGTATTTGAAGAGTGTTGAAAGAAGAAATTTAAATGAATCAAAACAAATTTTGTCAAATTTAGAAAGAAACCTGTTAACAAACAGGTTCATCAATAAATGCTTTTTAGAAAACAAAGGACATAAGTAAACCAACTAGAGGATGTATGTGTGTCTATTTCCACTGAAACAGGCAACTGCATTTATATATAAACCTCAGATTCCTTTAGCAGTCTGTAATTGGGCATTGCTCCTTTTGTTGATTTCAGTTGATAATATTATATTACCATACCGTATATATTACTCTACCTTCTTTTAGATTTGGTATTGGTATTCATAGTACTCTGAACACTGCAGATAATTCAGTTTCATCCTCCAGAAGCAGTGATTTAAAGTTAAATCAGTCGCGTGTGTGTCTGTATTCACACCTCAAATTAAAGGTCAAGGTTTCCCCAAATTGTACAGCATGTCAGTGATGTCCAACTTGCAGCAAGCTGGTGTTGGATGTGAACCAAGTGCAGATGGAATTAGTCTTGTGAACAGAAGAGTAGAATAATTTCTGCTAAATGAGAATATGTAGTCTAAAATTAGAGTATTTACATTTAATTTAATAATTTTAAAAACATTTGATAGTGGTAAAGGGAAAAAATATTGATCTATCTGGAAGCATTTAGCTGTTATTAGCTGTTTTTTTGCAAAAGCTCTATCATTGCCTGAGGGTTACGTCACCTTTTTAAGTGCCTATTTCCAGTCATTGTGTTTTTTTTAAGAGAAATTATATATTTATAATGTTCAAATTATTAAATCATATGCTCAATAAACTCAACAACCCATGCAGCAGGTGCTGCAAACTTTATTTGTGCTGCCCAAAATGAAGATTAAGCATCCACTCACCCCAAGTATGACTATGAATAGCTTTCCCCACATATCTCATTATGCAATATATTAGTGATGCCAACTGCTATTGACAGCCAAGAAGAACAGCCAAGAAGTAAGCCAGGAAGCTCAGTCATAGAGCAGAAAGAAAAGATCGGACGGGGAATTATTTTCTTTCATCTACAGATCACTACCACAGTGCTGCGGTCAGGTTGTAAGAATAATATGCTGGCTACTGTTTAATGTTCCTGGGAATTCACTGCACACAAGTCAGAATACAAATATAATCCAGGCTCTGGGCATGTGGTTTCCAAAAATAAAATGATTGAAACTTCAACATTACCAGCAGATAAAACACAACTTTCAGTTCCCATTCAGGTCCCACTCAGGTCTCATTCAGTTCCCAGCTAAGGGAAACTTTAACAAAATAATGCTAATGACATTTTATGAGCATTAACATTTAAATTGAACTAGCATACATAGCAGGGAAAAGAGTCCTCTGGCATTGGCATCTGTGCTTGCTGGGGACTGGTGGTGATCGAGTGAGTTAATTGGTAACAAATAAATCTGTCTATACTATAAACAACTCAATTTTTATGCAGTGACTCAATAAATTACCCTTTTTAATTCCTATTAAACCAAAACTATTTCATTTGCATGTATTAGTGCATGAGGGCATATGATTCCATATGCATGTAACTTTCACCCCAATAAGCAGTTAACACTTTCTCTCTCACTTCTACTTCTGTGGAAAGTGAAAAACTTTAATAAGATAAAGGCAGTTTTTCTCTGTATGTCAAATTCACAACAGTCCAACTAGTCCTCCAGGTTTGAGTCTCCAACCAAACCGGGCAAGTTCACTTCCTTGTTCTCAATCCCAAACAAATTATTATTTTTTTTAAAATTTGTAATCTTGATATAGCCAGCATGTTTCATATTGTGAAAGAAAAACCGAATCGCTGTTGAGAACTAGAAGAAACATGTTAAAAATAGCTTTTAAGGGATATTTTTGACAGGTAAAACATTGACTTTCCTTCAGAATTTATTCACAGCAATTTAAAACGTACTTTCTCTCCTCCTCTCCTCTCTCACAGCCTGCCAGTGCAGTCATGTGGGCAATAACTGTGATGCTAACACAGGACAGTGTATCTGTCCACCGAACACCATCGGTGAGAGATGCGACCGCTGTGCTCCCAACCACTGGGGCCATGACATCATGACTGGATGCAAGGTAGACTGAAACGGTGTTGGCAGTAGTAGTTGTTGCTAAGAAATATGTGAACTACTTGTGTATTAGAGATTGCAAACACACAGGAAGGATGACAGAAAAAATAGGCATTAATGATTCATCAGCTTGCCATTTTAACAAATGTATTGTTCTGAATGAAAATGGAAAACAGTGGCTTACTGGACCTTTGTGAGTAATTTTACTCTCCAACATTCAGAAATAATTTGAACACCATCAGTGATGATGGATAAAACCTGACTTTTCTCATTTCTGATATAATACTAGGAGTGAAATATTTAATCAACATAGACTTTATTTGTGTGTGCTCAATGTATTTCTCTAGAATAATAAACCTGACAAGTTTATCATAAAAATGAAAATAAAACATGAGGTATTCCAATTTAGTCACAATTTACACACACATTAAGTCTTTATCTAATTCTGTCTTTTTAAAAATAATTTCTTCAGCTGATTATCACTTTATTTTATTTTTTCTCTACCTTCTTTACTGTTACTTCTTGATGTCTAATTGTTTCCTTTTAGCTCCATTTTTACCTCTTATGTCTTTCTTATTTTCCTCCCTCCACTCTTTCCTCCTCTACACTCTGTTCTCTTCTCATCGCAGTGCTTGTTTACACGGCCTTTTCTCTGTAGACCCTCCTCTTTATCGCCTTTCTTTCTTTGACTCTATCATTCCCATTTCCTCTCCTTTTTTTTTTTTAAAACACGACTTTTTTCAAAGTGTTTGGAAAGTAATTGTTCTTCGCTGAAGCTATCTCACCAAAGGGCCCAGAGGCAGCTATAACAGTAAACTATTAAAAGTACACTACTAGCACACTATTAGCAGTTAGAGGCTTGGATGTGAAAGTACTGTAAATGTAACAACATACTGATCCAGAAGAGGACATCAGGACAACTAAGAGGGATGCAACAGATCTAAGTGGTAACAAACACATCAAAAAAGAGCCAAAGACAACAGAACAAAGTAAAACACATCAAAGCAGGGAGGTACAACATAGAACAGAACAGTATTTAAAGTACAACAAAGGAAATAGACTTGAACAGAATAAAATGGGCACAGTAAATTCTTCAGTATGAAATGTTTAATTTAATGATTAACACTTGGGGAGAAGCCATATCAGGACCGAGTATATACAAACATAAGCACATAATATGTCACTGAATCAACATTTCTTACAACGAAAAACTGGGTCAAGTTCAAAATTACCTGCAAGTGCTAATAAACTTTCCAGAATTTATATAAATCTACATCAGCAGCACTGAAGATGTTGTGATTCTACCACAATTTCTCTAATACAGATGATAATACAGATTCAGATTGACATTTACAGCTTCTCAGCTTTTGATTTTGATTGTATTTCTGCAACTTTGCCGCAGCAAACATGACAAACATCTATTTTGTTGTTGTTAGTACGTTTGATTGAGACATTTGTCAAATCTAATATAATCTAATGTTTGTTCAGTAATTGTCCTTGATAATAATGTTGCGCTACAACAACCATTGGTGTTAACAGGGAGAGTTTTTAAGGGGATTTCACTCACAACAGCATACATACATGCATACATGTGCTGTAACTCACACGCTCTGTTCATTGACACGGCTCTTCTAAAAACAGTATTTTGACCTTTTGAACATCAGACATGCAACCGTCTACCTCGACGGAGTCAAACGTAACTCTTCACTGATTTTACGATTTTGTTTGTGCTGCTTAAAGACTCTCTTGGTTGACTGTTGACTGCACTAAGGGACCAAGATAAATGCTTGCATTGTACATGATGTAAAAAGTGTTTGTGTCAGTTGTTCTAACATCTGCTTGAAGTTCATTCTGTCTTTGTGTTTGTGTGTTTGTGTGTTTGTGTGTGTAGGAGTGTGGCTGCAGTGTGATCGGCTCGGTGACCCAGCAGTGCAATGTCAACACAGGCTGCTGCGTCTGTCACGACTCCTTCAGAGGAGAGAAATGCAATGAATGTCAGCTGGGATACAGAGACTTTCCTCAGGTAAATAATCCATATGAGTACTACAAATATTACTGTTACTATGAAGTGTACTTTTATTTTATCTGGTACTGGAGAGACTATGATGGGATTCGAACGTTGGGGACTGAGAGTCTGTGTGCGACAAGAGAGACAGATTCCCACAGATGTGATAATGGTATTACTCAGGCTTTTAATGCTAAAATCCATTCTAAAAGCATTTGTTTCCTGCTTGATTGAAAGAAGCCTAACGGTGTCATCACACCACTGATCTTTATACCATCTTTACACCAAAGCCAAACTTTTCAGCATAGCTTCAGCATGTATTTTTTTCAACAGAGGTACCCCACTTGAAATGAAAAGATGAACAACAACATACAGTGTCAGGTGTGATTTAAAACAACAGCGAAGGAATTCAGCGTAGTGAGAATCTTTTAATCTTGATACCACTTAGCAGCAGTTTTTCAAACAGACCTGAAAATGAAATTTGAGTCGTCTTCCAGGTTAAGATGTTTTCTAATCTAAAATGTATTACACAAGTAGAGTAGCTCCTTTAAGGAACATCTCAGTGCATAGCAAGTGTGCAGTCGAGAGAGAAGGGGGGTGTGTGTGACAGTGGGGCTGCGGCAACCAGAGCAGATAGTATGAAGAACCTTTCTGGTGGAAACCCTGCAACCACCATATTTGTCAAAACTCTATTGAATTTTGCGTGGCTGCTAAACTGGCAGTTTCATTAAAGTCTTTTTGAATTGAAGGGAGCAGAGACAATTTACTTTGCCTTCAAAATGAGCATACATTTATAATCAAATTTAATTTTTTATATTTGCCTTATTGTCTAGCTGTATTCACGGTAGAGTGATATGAAAAGTTCTTGATGAATTGCACTGTGATGAAATAAAACGAACCAAATGATCCTGTTGACTGTTGAGTCAGTGTTGAAAGTTCATGGTCATTTCTGCTCACTTTTGGAACTTCAGACAAATGAGAGGAAAACTGGACAACTCTGTGTTTGGTGTTCAAATGAACTTCAGTGATGTTTCAACTTGACATGGGAGTGAGAAGATAATGGCAACATTTTCATTTTGCGAGTGAATTTTTAATGGTTTGGTGAAGCATAAAGCTAGGACACACTCTGGTAGCTCCTCTCTGTGCCTGTAATGTTGTTGATAACAGAAGCTTGGCGTTTTCTGCTTCCACATTTCCCACAGTGCACCCAGTGTGAGTGTAACGTCTCAGGATCGGACAGCCAGACCTGCGACCTGGAGAGAGGAGTGTGTGCTTGCGCAGATCGAACGGGGAAGTGTAGCTGCAAGGTATAGCATACACTCACACAAAAATACACACACATACACAAACTCACTCGTCTACTTGTAATGGCCTTCCCCAATGATGTTAAAGATTTGGCTTCTCTGTGTGACGGCCTCTATATGCCTACATACTCACACACACACACACTGTAAATCCCTGTTAAATTTATGAAAAACAGAATAGATTTTTTTAAGTAGTATCATTGCCAGATGTTTGGAGGTGTATATACTGTGTATATTGGATATTTTTTTCCTATTCTAATTCTGTCAGTGCTGCAAACACAAACTCATTACAAGAAAATGTAAAGTTGCTGTTTTAACTGTAAGCCGCTGTAGCAGTTTGATACTGCACTGCAAAGCATCCATGCATCTTTATATGATTTATCCTTATATGGTCCTGCTGAACGCAATTGAAAAAAATGACACAAGGAGGTGAGATACTTGACTTTGAGATACTTGACTTTGACTTGATTTGTAGACCGAATAGACCCAGTATGATTTTTCTTAATCCTACTTGAGGAATCTGCAGCACTTGAATCTATATTATGCTTAAGATTGTTTTTGTATGCTGGTAAAATTGTCTCCACTGGAGGAACATACTTGGTTAATACTAACTGTAATACAGTACTATTCTGCATGATTTATTCAAATGGATATTCATGCATTTCAGCAACTAAAGTGGTAACTTGTAGGCATCTGCCAGATACAAGTCTGTAAACTATATAAACATTTATATATAAAAATATTTTTGTTGAAAAGTAATACAGTGCCTTCACATTCAATGTAAAAACTGCTTAGAGAAAGGGGAATGGGGCTCCAAAATCTAAATGCCAGAATATACTCCACACAACCCTGTGAGTGTGTTTATTTTCTGTGTGTGTGTGTGTGTGTGTATGTTGCAATCAGAGCATTGAAATGGTCCATATGAGAAAACCTGAATTTGATATTCTGATCCTATCTGTCACCATCTATCTCTCTCTGTCTCTCTCTCTCTCTCTCTCTCTCTCTCTCTCTCTCTCTCTCACACACACACACACACACATGCACACACACACACAGACACACACACCTAATGTATACACACATATAAGGCATACAGTACATTTTACACCTCTCATCCTCACTTGTGACAAGCTGATCCCATTAATACACACACACACACACATACAAACAACACATGCACATATTCAATACATGACACACCCAGACTAGAGACACCTTTCATCTTTGCTGTCACTTGCTGATCACATTATGCCACATAGACAGCGACAAATGCTAAAACAAAATTTTGCATTCACACACACAGTAACACACACACACACCTGGTTCATTGCCTGTAATGAGGTTTCAGATCACTGGGTGTCATCTTCACTCTAAACGGGTAGGCGGTGGACTGCCTGTCAGTCGAACAGTCGTTCGATCTGTCACCTGTCTCTCTATTCATCTGTTATTTCTGCTGTCTGAGACTTGTTAAGGTAGTTACCCGTCTGTCTGTTTGTACTTCTCTATCTAAGGAAGTGTGACATGTCTGCATTTCCTTATGGCATCAGTAACATCAGGAAACTCTAAAATTAAAGATGCCACATTCAACATGCAAAAAAAAATCATATAAAGTACTGTGCAAAAGTTTTAGGCTCTAAAATTAAAGTAAAGATGCTTACAAAAATATTGCTATAAATTGTTTTTATTTATCAATTAACTCCTTACAAAGTGCAGTAAAGAGGAAAAACCTAAATCAATTGAATATTTGGTGTGACCACATTTTTCCTTTAAAATAGAGCCGATCTCCCCGCTACACTTGCACACAGTTTTTCAAGGTACTTGGCAGGTTGGTGATTCCTGCATCTTGGAGAAGTTGCCACAGTTCTTTGGATTTAGGCGTCTCAGTTGCTTCTGACTGTTGAGTACAGGGCTCTGTGGGGGCCATACCATCTGTTGCAGGACTCCCTGTTCTTCTTGTTGCTGAAGCTAGTTCTTTATGACTCTGGCTGTATGTTTGGGACTAATCAGACGCCTCCATGATGGTATTGCATTATGGATAAAAATCTAAAGTGCCTAAAACTTTTGCACATTACTGTATATTGTAATAACTGGTGCTGAAATGATTAGTCCATTAATCTCGTAGTCAATCAATTGAACACTTTGGATAACTGATTAATTAAGCCATTTATCAAGAAGAAATAGCAAACATTCACAGATTCCAGCTTCTCAAATGTGACGATTTTCTGCCTTTCTCTGTTTTATGTATATAATTGTAAATTCAATACCTTTGGGTCTTAGACTGCTGTTGGACAAAACGAGAGATTTTAAGTCACTCTATGTGAGCCTAAGATATTGTCCTTATGTAGTAAAACTAATTGATAAAGTAATCAATTAGTCACAAAACAATCAACTGATATAAACAATGAAGACATGCATTAGTTGCAGCCTGAGTAATAACGTAATAAATGCCTTTTTATGTAACTACTATAATAATACTATAATATTCCAAAGTACATAAAGAGTACTAATGTTGATTCTCTGGGTTCCTTCACTGTACTCTCACATTCTTCTGTTGTGTTTGCTCCTCACTCACTAACCTGCAGGACTTTTTGACAGAACTCAACATTAATTGGATGATGTTTTGTTGACAGCACTGTAAGCCTTTTCTTAGCTGAGAGAAGGTTTAATACACAGCCCAGCTGTCCACAATCCCATTTTAGACCAGTCAGGTCTCAGCTTATTTACTCAAAATGTAAACATTCAGTGCAGTGAGATTCTTATCTCTACTTCAATGCAGTCAAGGCTTCAAATGCATTTTCTCTGTTGTATCAGTTGGGGTGGTTTTTAATAGCTAAATTCTGTCACCAAGTAAAAGTTGGCAAATAATATATAATTAATTTGTCATGAGATTTAGCCTTGTTGGGAAAGCTTATGCCAGAGTGCTGGAAAGGAGGCTCCAGCTGACTGTCAAACCTCAGATCCAGGAGGAACAATGTGGATTCTGTCCTGGCTGTGGAACGGTGGACCAGCTCTTCACCCTAGCAGGGATACTTGAGGGGTCATGAGAGTTTGCATATCCAGTCCAGTGCTTTATGAACTTGGAGAAGGCTTACGAACGTCTACCTCAGGACACTGTGTGGGCGGTGCTGCGGGAGTATGGGCTACTGGGGCCGTTGCTGTGAGCCACTCGGTCTTTATATAACCTTAGTGAGATCTGCGTCTGCATTCTCAGCAGTAAGTCAGACTCGTTCTCAGTGGGTGTCAGGCTCCACCAGGGTTGTCCCTTGTCACGATTCTGTTTGTGATTTTCATGGACAGAATCTCAAGGCCCACCCGGAGGACAGTGTCCAGTTTGGGGACCTCAGGATTGCTTCTCTGCTTTTTGCAGATGATGTGGTTCTGTTAGCATCAACACACCATGACTTCCAGCAGGCACTGGGGCAGTTTGCAGCTGATTTTGAAGCGGTTGGGATGAGAGTCAGCGCTTCAATTTGTCAGTCTACGTCCCAACCCTCACTAGTCACGAGGTTTGAGTAGTGCCTGAAAGAATGAGATCGCAGATACAAGAGGCTGGAATGAGTGTCCTCTGGAGGGTGTCTGGGATCAGCCTTACAAATAAGGTGGGGAGCTCAGATATCTGGGTGGGGTTCGGAGTAGAGCTGCTGCTTCTTCACATGGAAAGGAGCCAACTGAGGTGGTTAGGGCATCTCCTGGATGCCTCTCTCTCTCTAGAGGTGTTCCAGGCACGTCCAACTGGTAGGAGACCCAGGGGCAGACCCAGAACACGCTGGAGGGATTACATATCTCTTCTGGCCTGGAAACGCCTTGGGATCTCCCATGAGGAGCTGGAGGGCGTTGCCGTAGAGAAGGATGTCTGGGTTTCCTTACGCAGTCTGATGCTGCTGTGACCCAGTCCCAGATAAGCGGCAGAAGATGGATGGATGGATAGATGGACTGATGGATTGATAGATTTACAAAATCACAATTATGTGACTGTGAAGTTAGCCTTACTTGAGATTAGAGAAACCTTGGACTCATGCCCTAAAGTCAAGGCATTGAATACAAAGAAACCAATGAGTGCTTTTCCATAGCTGAATGTGCCTTCTGACCTCAAGTAATTTTGCTGTTTTCCCTCAAACATGCCTTTTTTCATTCTAGCATTGTTAAAATGTGCAGTAGAGAAAGAATCACAGTGGGTTACCTCACTTCTTTGTGTGTATTTATGTCTGCATTAATGTCTGTTTTAGGAAAATGTGGAGGGAGACAACTGTGACCGCTGTAAACCAGACACATTTGGGTTGTCGGTACGAAATCCAATGGGCTGCAGCAAATGTTACTGTTATGGACTGACCCGGTCATGCACAGAGGCACAAGGTCTCATCAGGATGTGGGTGAGTAGACAAATCTTAAATATTTTACTTCTCTCCTTTCACTGTTTTTATACACATACAAGGACACCCTGATTACAATACATATAAGAAGGAAGTTTTCCAGTGAGTGCTTTGTAAATAAATAGAATGCAGTGCCTTTCTCTTCTCACTGTCAATGACTGCTACCCAATTTTGTCATATAGAATACAACAGTGCTTTCTAAAGCCATCCTCAGTCATGAGCCTAATGGTGGAATGATAGACTGCATTGAGAGATTTAAGAGTAGAGGCTTTGGAGTGCATATAAATTACATTGCCATAGTCCATAATGCAGTGGTTACCAAACTTTTTGAAGATGATGCAGATGAAAGAAACCACACAGCATTAGTGAATCTGTGCCAGCAGGACCCCAATACATATGATGACTACTTTTTAACATGTTTTTTCTCCCTACCAAACTACCATTAATCTTGGGACTCCACAACATCGAACATTTTATATAATAATATAATAATGACCCTGACACAAACTGTTCTCAAATGAAAAAAGTCTCCTTCGGAATATCTGATTACTACCATGAGAACAAATATAAATCCTCTGTTGATCTCCAAAAAATGAAGACTGACTTTTCCCATCTACGTATCAGTGTTCGTAGCCTGCCAAAAAACTATGATACTTTATGCCTTGTCTTCTCTTTCAGTGTAATAGGGCTAACTGAAACTTGGTTGGTACTATTGACTATTTATCTATTATTATGCCTTAAATATGACAGGGTGCTTATTCTTGGTGATTTTAATATTCATCTATGCTGTCCTTCCCATTCCCTCACCTCCCATTTTTTAGATCTTATAGACTCTTCAATCTGTTTAAATTGCACAATATGTAATTTCTGCCGCTATGGGGTCTCTCAATCAAAACAATAACAAAAGAGAGAGTTTGATGACGTTGTGAAGTAGCATGGGTCATGGTAGTTGTTGTCTTCATTGTTAAACAACCAGCTTCTCCAGGTTAGGATTACTCCATTGTTCATCGGGGCACAGGACGTCTGGGAGGGGCTGCTAATCAAGCTGCTCTTAACATTTGCTCAGCTTGTTTCTCTGATAACTTAAAATCCAGATGTTCAGCATGTTTTAACTGAGAACTGAATTATCTGCAGAGGTCTTCTCTCCAAAACAAATGTACATGGGGATTAAAAACAGTAAAAACACTGAATAAAGCAGTTTCACATAAAAAATCAGTGTCTCCAACACTGTGCGGTGGGCACAAGACGTCTTGAAATCCTTCCATTCAGTTAAAAGATATAGTTAAAAACAACCAAGATCTAAAAAGTTAATCATAAAAATGTGGCTTAAAACTGAATAAAAGTCAATTTATGGCAGCCAACATATTATCTTGTATGCCTACACTCATTAGTTGACACCATTGTAGCAACAGCCACAACGCTAACGTATTATCTTGTATGCGTATACTCTTTGGTAGATGCCATTGTGGCGGACAACCACAATGCCGACACATGTATCTTGTGCATGTATACTCTTTGGTAGAGGGGGTATGACACCATTGATAGGCGACCAAATGAAACGGACAGTTACACTGATTAAATTACAGATTTCTCTGGGAAACATTTGGGATAATATAAGTACACAACTCAAAAAACTATATAACATAGGTATAGTCGTTTTTAGACATTTCAATGCGGAATAGTTATATATTATAGCTTTAAAGGGGCCACACATTCTGAAGGTCACACCTTAGCCTTGGTTCTCTCATCTGGTTTCTCTCTTTAGTGGATATGCTGAAATCTGACCATAAAGCTGTTGTTTTTAAAGTTCCACTACAGCTTTCTGTTCCTAGTTTCCAACCTTTTCTCGCACTCTCAACACTGGTTCTGCAGACAAATTTTGTGATGCTTTTAATTCATCCTCCTTTTATTCCACTATATTTCCTCTCAATCCAGATGCTCTATTAAATTCATTTAACGATCAGTGCCTATCCATCCTCGACCAAATTGCAACGTTTAAAACTAAGAAACAAAAATCAAATAACCTCCCCTGGTTGAACAATCACACTCGAGCCCTTAAAAGACTATAGAAAATTTGAAATTGAACAAGTCCAAAATAGCACATAATACCCTTAAAAACTAAATGTTAATTTATCAGAAAGCAGCTAAGGATGCAAGATCAGCCTATTTCTCTGAATAGATATCCAGAAATCACCACAATCCTAAAGTTCTCTTTAGGGTAATTGATTCAGTTATAAGTGATCCCTCCACTTCTCTTTCTGTACCTGATGTTGAGCTGTCTGAAAAATTTCTTGTTCATTTTGTTAATAAGGTGGAGAGTATCAGGTCCTGAATCCATCCTGACCCTTGCATTCTTTCTATTTCCCAAGTTAGTTCTGCCTCTTTTTCCCAGTTTCAACCTGTCACAATTTCAGTGTTAGAGGATGTAGTCTCCCTCATGAACTCTTCCTCTTGCATCTCAGACATCATCCCCACTAAACTGCTCAAAGAGGTATTTTTCACTATTGGCCCTGTTATTTTGCAAATGTTTAACAATTCTCTGGCTTCTGGTTCTTTTCCAAACAGGTACAGGCATGCTGTTATTCAGCCATTGCTAAAGAAACCTTATTTGGCCCCCCTGTCCTTAAGTAGCTACAGACCGATCTCCAAATTGTCTTTTTTATCTAAGGTTCTGGAGAAAGTAATTTCATCATATCTGATATCTTTTATGAATAATCATAGTGTTTTTACCTGTTTCCAGCCTGGTTTTAGAGCACTTCATAGTACAGAGACAGCTCTTAATAATGACCCACTGCTGACTGCTTGATTTTAGTTCTTTAAGATTTAAGTGCCACTTTTGACAAAGTTGATCATGGTATCCTCTTACATCGCTTGGAAACTTGGGTAGGCCTCAAGAGCTCTGCTCTTAGCTTATCATGCTCATACCTCTCAAACAGAACTGTCTGGGTAACTCTACTTCCTCAATGGCTCAGTTGAGTTGTGGTTTCCCTCAAGGCTCCGTCTTTGGCCCCTTCTCTTTATTCATGCTGCCTCTTGGCCAGGTTATTCAGAATCACAATGTGCTTTACCATCTTTATGCTGACGACACTCAGTTATACATACCATTAAACACCACAGATCCTAGCAGCCTAGCAAATCTTACAGCTTGCCCCTCTGATATTAAATCTTGGATGTTCTTAAATTTAATTATAAGTCTGAGGTCATGCTGTTCAGTTCTTTTGGTGCTAATCTTGGTGGTCTGTTAAATAATATTAAGCAGGCTGCTAGGAATCTAGGGGTAATATTTGGTGCTAACCTCTGTTTTGACGATCAAGTCAAAAACGTCAAGTCAAGATGATCTCTAAAATGAGGTCATTTTTGTCAGTTGCTGATATACAAAAGTTGTACATGCTTTTATCTATTCTCGGCTTGATTGTTACAACGCACTTTACTCGGGTATCAGCCAGGGCTCTGTCCACCATCTCAAATTGGTACAAAATGCAGCTGATCACATTACCCCTGTGCTTGCCTCTCTACACTGGCTCCCTGTTAGATTTTGCATGTTATGGTTTTGTAGGGTAGACCCAAATGCAGACTCAGATGAAGATGGAGATGATTAACAGCTTTTATTGCCAGGGTGTGGGGAATGGAGGTAGAAGGAGCAGGGGAGAAGCTGGCTGGGGCAGAGGACTGAAGGATGATGATGAATGAGGGGGAAATGGGTGAGGCTGGCAGATGGTGGCAGGTGGTAATGGGTTGAAGAGTGGGCAAGCAAGAAGGCAGGCAGACAGGTTGTGATCTGGGAGCACGCTGTGGCTGAAACAACGATCTGGTGACAAGTGGGTGAAGAGCCATAGTAGATATGCTGCAGAATGATGAGCTTGATGGAAGACAGGTGTGTGCAATCAGCATGTAACCAGGAGGCAGGAGAGTCAGGGAAGCGCCACGCCCAACGCCACACAGACACAGAGAGACAGACAGGGGAACACAGGGGAGAGGGAACACAAGGAAACATAAAGGAAACTAGAGGCACGGCTGTAGCCGTGACATTGCATTGATTTTAAAATCTTATTGCTCACCTTTAAGGTCTTAAACGGCCTTGCACCTAAATACATCTCTGATTTATTGACCTGGTATCTGCCCTCTCGGCCATTAAGATCTGCGGATGGAGCCCTGCTGGTTACTCCCAGGTCACGGATTGTGACTAAGGGTGATCAGACTTTTGCTATTAGAGACCCCACACTATGGACCTCTCTGCCTACTGAACTCAGACACACTAAGTCTCTAGCTTCTTTTAAATCTCTTTTTAAGACTTTTCTCTTGTGAAAGCCTTTGGAAATGTCTTTATTTTCTCTTTGCTCATGTCCTTTGGCTTTATTCTCATTTTATCTGCCTTGCCTGGTTTTATTTCCTTTTTGTATAGCACTTTGTAATATTGTTAAGAAAAGTGCTATATAAATAAAGTTAATAATAATAGTAATATTAGTTATTATTGTTATTATTATTATTATTGTTGTTGTTGTTATTATTATTATTAGAACCACGAAATTGTACCACGAAAAGAGTATTGATATACTAGGCAAAACATGTCACTTGATCAACACTGAGGTAGCCACTATGTTATATTATTCTATGGTGTATCCGTATATTAATTATTGTAATATAGCTTGGGATAGTTCTCAGCAGACCAAACTTGAGTCCATATTCTGTATCATCTTCAGAAATGAGCTCTAAGAATGATAAGTTGTGTACATCTAAGACATTCCTCTCAGCTTCTGTTTCTTCAGTGTTTATCAAGTGAACCATCTCCAGATTGGTTTATTTATTCATAGTTCCTTAAAAAGAACCCTTCCCCTTTGTTCTCATGACATATTTGCATACAATTATCAATTTGATGACAACAACAACAACATAACAGACAATGGCAGACAGCGACCAAGGCAGCACTGGTGTAATGTCAATAACACTTCATTTTAAGTAAGGCTTCACTTTGCTAGGCATAATATATTTTTTGTTATAGTTCAGACTTTGTGATTGGCATAAGCTACCATGGTTACGCGTGTCCAACTGGCAAGGAGGCTCTCAGGAGGTGACATGATAATTACAGCGCAGTGCATCCGAAAAGATATGGGGTCCGTTTCACAAAGCAGGTTCAACAAACTCTGAGTCTAATCCTGAACTCTGAGTTGATCTACTCTGAGATAGGAAACTCCGAGTTTCCGGTTCCAGAACAGCTGATTTGAGTGAGTTTATTCAACTCGGAGTAGTTTCACCTGGAGTTAAGCGCGTGCACCACAACTATAAAAAGCCAGCATCAATGGAGCCCCGATTCAACGAGTCACCATGGCAACGGGGAAGCGGAGGGCTGCGTTTTTCGCCCCACTAGGGCTAGAAATCTTAATGCGATAATACGGCGAGTTTGAACATGTTTTCAAAAAGAAGTGCAACACCGCTGCAGCTGCAAAAGAGAGGGAGACGGCGTGGGAGAACATCGCTGCTCGGGTCAATGCGTAAATTTAAATGTAGTCCTTTACAATCACAATAATATTACAGAGGAAAACTGCTTGATTGGTCGCCTATTAATTTATTTTATTTAGGTCCAATCCCGCGAGGGAGAAGCGCACTTGGAAGCAGTTTAGGATAAAATATAAAAACATTGTTCAAACAGGTGAAACCTCGGCATAATCTCATGGGGGAACCTCATTTTGATCATTTTTTACATTGTAAAGTAAATATTAAGTGGCTGTTTGACTGTGCAGTTGTTTTATCCCCAACATAATGCTGGTTTCACACACATAAATGTCTTCTCATCTACATCATGTTCTGTTAAATAATTAATCCTATTTAAACTAACACAGACTTCTACTCAGCCAACAGAAAGAAGGCAGATGCCCGTAAAACGGGTGGTGGTCCAGCACCGCCACCTCTAACGGAGGCAGAGGAGCTGGCCCTAAGCCAGACTATAGGAAGGCCAGTGGCTGGCTCCGACACTGTACAAGAAGCTTCCGTTTGCAAAGAAACAGCGCAACACACAATATCTGCTGGGATGTGAGAGCATGATTACGATTGGTAATGTTGTGTATGTAGATGATGGACTGTGACGTGAAACGGTACCGCTCAAAAAGATAATTGTCTGGAAATGCTAGAACATCTATGCGCGGTCTGATAACCATCTCTCAACGAATATTTAATTCTCTGCGCAGTAATGCTGCACCTTCATCCACGGGATCGTTATCAAAAGGACATGCCATGTTAGTGAAAAAGTCGCCACCTACTGTGCCTAATGGACTTCTAATATACTGACTCTGATTTTTTTAAATGACAGACGGCAGAACTAGGCTACGCCAAAACTCGCCTGCTGCCTGAATGAATGAGGAAATCAAATGGAGTGTGTGGCTCTGAAAGAGGGCGGAGACTGAGAGAAACTCGAGGTTCATTGAGAAAAACCTGGTCCCGACCAGGTTAGATTCATAGAGTCTGTTGCTACGGTAACTGACCGAGAGCTTAAGTTACCCCTCTCTGTGAAACAGGCTAGAGTTATCCCTCTTTCTCTGGTTTGAGTTACCTCCCTTTTTGAAACGGAAAACTCAGAGTTTCCCTCATTTCAGGGTTAACAAACTCTGAGTTTTCACTAAACCTGCTTTGTGAAACGGACCCATGTACTACTGTTTGTCTTTTTTTGCCTCACTGAATAAACAAAGTTGAAATCAATGAGCTCTTTCACATCATGGAGTTTTTTCTGATAGGTGTGTAGAAACCACATTTATTTAAATGAAATTAAACTAGTTTAAAACTTTGAAACTGCTCAAGATAGTCTGGTTTAAACTTGATTTTGAAACATGAAAACAAAAACCAAAATACCAGTTTACAGTCAAAAACAAAGGTATATAAGTGTAGCGGAGACCATCAGACAGACAGTCAGCAAGTTAACAGTCAATTGTTGAGTGGCAGCCTGTTTTTAATAAAGGCCCTTCATCTCGGAAACGGTTGCCGTCGGCTATAAACTGGCGTTTCCGTGGTAACCATAGAGTTTTCAGATGGTCTGTAGTGAGAGGCTTCATTTGAACGACAAACATTCACTTCATTTATTGTTGACAGAGAGAGAGAGAGCGAGAGAGAGAGAGAGAGAGCTGGACAGAGAGAGAGAAAAAGACAGAAAAAATGGAGTTTATTGGAAAGAGGGAGATTTTCTCTGAACCACTGAATCGTGAGATTACACTGAGTGGAGTGGGACATGTGGACGTGCACACACACACGCGCACACACACACACACACACACACACACATACACAGTCACCATATCTAGACACCCATTCACATAGACTGTACAAACACAGTACACATGCATTCACATACACATACAGTATATACACACACACACACAGACACACACATACTCACACAGCATGGGATTACACAGAGGCTAGAGGAGAGGGACACTCGCATACACACACACGTGCACACACACACACACACACACACACACACACACACACACACAGATTCTGCCATACATGCAGGCTTTTCTTATTTATCTGTGATGGGATAACTGCATGTCTGATTGGAGGAATAAATCCTGGTTGTTAAATACTGCTGTGAAGATCTGCACTAATATAATATGGAAAAATCTATAGAGAGGCAAAGATAAGGTGAAAGCACTGATAAGAAAAGAAAGGAAAATACCTTAAAGAGGGCTCTCAAGTGATTTTAGAGAAGAGAAAAATCTGTTTTTTTACTTGCCAAATTGAAACCATTTTGTAATGAGATTATTAATTGTAAATTTACCTACACACAAAGTACTGGTAGAAAACAATCAATGAATCCAACAAAGTTAATTGTTTACTTCCTGAAACACATATTTATTGTCTACTTAACTGTACAGAGGATCGACAATCCCATATTAGTTTAATAAAGTACTATCATTATTGGAATACTATATATTTTTGACAAAGAAATGTATAAAAAAAACCTTGAATGATAAATAATTTTTAAATGTAGTTGGGTATATACAGTACAGCACATGCTATATAGGAAACAGTACGTGTATGTACACATATATGACTCAGTGACAGTGAAACACAAGGAACCAAACCTTGCTGCCATTCATGCAATATTTTATTCCTCGCCAGGTACACCTCATACTTACTTTCATTTCAACAGAATACACACAATGGTTTTATGAAAATTAAATTAAAGAACAACAAGAAAAAGTTGTGGGGTTTAGTAAATGGCATGATGCGACGTAGGCCCAAATCCTGTCAAGCAAATCTTGAAGTGGAGGGGAAATCCTTGACTAAACCAGTACAAATTGCTCATTATTTTAATGATTATTTTCATGACAAGGTAAACAATTTGAGGAGCAATATGCACCAAACAAGTAATAGAACCTCCACAATACTAATTAAGGATTTAATAATGAAGAATAAGAACTGTAAATTTAAAATTGCAAAAATTATAAGTCTGCTTAATAAATGCAAGGACAGACCACCAGATGTACATAATTTAAATGTTACATTTCTTAGAATTGTTACCAGTTTAATTGCTGTTCCTGTCTGTCATATTATTAATTTGAGTATTCAAAAATGTATTTGTCCACAGGCATGGAAGATAGCAAAAGTTATTCTGCTTTCAAAGGATCCAGCAGCATCACTTTCTGGTACAAATAGCCACCCTATAAATTGTTACAAGCTTTATAAAAGGTAATGGAGAGAATTATTTTTGAACAAATGCAATCTTATTTTGATGTTAATTACATAAACACAGATTATCAACATGCTTATAGCGCATTCTACATGCATAGCCCTGACACAAATCCCAGATGATTAGCAAAGTGAGCAGGATAATAGGAAGTTAGTGGGTGCAGTTTTACTTGATTGCAGTTCGACATTTGATGTTATAGATCATTCTTTATTGTTAGACAAGGTGAAACATTATGGCTTCACTTTTACTGCCATAAAGTGGATGAAGAGCTACTTGACAAATAGGAGGCAGACAGTTTTCTTTAATGGCAGTTTGTCAAAGATTAGACATGTTACTTGTGGTGTACCTCAAGGCAGCTGTTTTGGCCACTATTGTTCTCTGCCTTTGCTAATGATCCTCCATTAGTTTTAGAAAAGGCTCCAATTGCTATGTATGCAGATGATTCAACAATATATCAACAGAAAAGCTGAACATTTTACACAAGGAGTTAAGGTTAGTGGTAGAATGAGTAACGAGCACAAAATTGGTGCTTAATGTTGGTCAAACAAAGTCTGTTATAATAGGATCAAGGTATCAGTTAAAAGCTGAACTAACACTGAAATTAAATCTAAACAATATACTTATTGAACAAGTACAAGAGACAAAACTGGATCATAAATGATCCACCTATGCTTTGTTAAATTCAGAGAGAAATTTACTGGTGACATGATCACCAAAGCTATTGTCTGAAAGGTTATTCTCTCAGTTTGCTCAACACAATTATCAAACACGATATGCAACAGAAAGAAGGTTCATGCTACCTAAAGCGAAAACAAGTGTGATAGAGAGATTAGTCGTGTAGAGAGCCATGGTCAGGTGGAATTCATTGCCAGTGCATATTGTACAAGAGAATATTAAAGATCGGTTCTTTGTTAAAAACAGTATCTCCATACATTTCAGGAACTATAATTGAATTGTGTGAGTGTAACCTAGGGAAAAATGGTGTAAGAAAAAAAAAGCAAACCTGGGGGAAAGTAGAATTCCCCCTTGGCAGAGAATGAGGAATATTTTATAATATTTAATATTTAAATACCACATTTCTTGGAATTAAATATGCATGATGGATAAATATAAAATTCAAGAAGGTTATTCATGCAAAGATTTATGTTTATTAAAAAATACTATTTATTTGTATGAAGAAGGGGAAAAAAATCAGGTTTGCCATGAATTCTTGAGTAATTGTTATTGATGTATAATTTTGTGTATGGCTTAATGTCTGTTGAAAGGATGAAAGTTTGTTCCTCTTCCATATGTACTTTGTTAATTCAGTGAGATGAGCTGATTTGTTTGCTGTGTTTATGTGGCTATAGTGTGTATGAGTGTGTGTGACTGTATGGTTGATGGACCCCAAAAGTAGCCAAAGTTTGTGCTGGTGCTAATGGGGATCCTAATAAAGAAAGAAAAAACATACAAGTTTGGGAAATATATAAAAAAGGACAAATCTATTTACATTTTTTCATTGTTAGGATGTTCAGACATATGTGTCATTCTGTATGTGTGCTAAATGCTAAAAACTTTCAGTCTAATTTGTTAATTTTCAATTTTGGAAACAAAACTGTAACTAGACAAAAAAACTAGTATATTGGTTATTGGAGAGATGTTTTATTTTCATTTTATGGATTTGACAGTAAGTTTTCCAGGATTTGTATGCTGTGTTGAGTTTTACGATTCCTTCGCGTCCTATTATATATGATTTATATCTGATCTCAATTTGGTTGTTTAGATAACATGCATGGCTTGTTTATTGGAAATCTCTACAGAATTTCAAACTGCCAATTGAAACATTCCAGTCTCACTCTCATATGTTGGACTGAAAATTGCCTCCCTAAAACTCACTTACATTAATTTGTATTTATAAATTATAAATGTGTATTTATTTTATTGCATGGTAAACTTTTTGGAAATGGTTTGATTTTATGTTTCTATCAAGGAAAATGCAAATGAAAAACCAGTTAAGATAGCTACAGTACATTAATGTGTGGCATTTAATTCGATTTAAGTAATAGTTGAGATAGAAATAAGCAATTTCACATTCCATGTGTGACTGCCTCTCTATTATGCAGCCAGTATCACCAGTGTATCCAAGCTATAGTAATTTAATAGATTTCAGAAGAGCACTCTTCCATAATGCCTCAGATATTATTCAAACAATATCAATATATCAACAATGTTGGACTACAGGGGCTAAGAAAGATCCAGGCTGCAACAGATGAATCTATTTTTAAATCAGTCCACTCAACCACAACCCACAGTCAATAATAAGCCCTGATATAATTAAAGTAATATTGAAATATCAACACATAAAGTAGGAAACAGAGAGAATGAGAAAGAAAGGAGTAGATTTTCTCCAGATTGTCAATAATAACTCAAACAGTATTCACATATCAGAGAGCAAGAGTCAGTGTGACACCATCAGGCTCAAGTTATATTCAGAAATTGAAAGTTATTTACATTAACTGACCTTGACCGCTAATAATATTAACTGCAAGAGCAATCCTCACACTAACTGAAGAAGGTAACACCTTTCTTTACCCATTGTTGCCAAAGAAGAATCACAATTGGGCTAAAATCATAGTTATGTGATAGTTTAGCAATAATAAAATGATAAAATACACCATCAGGGTCTTCTCATTCAAAGAAGGTGCTGTTTCAGAAGATATACCCCACAAACATTACCAAACAAGAAAAAAAAAAGGCAAAAGAGTCGCTTTCTATTCTAACACATCTGTGCAAAAAATACAGGCTCATTGTCTCACTGATTGTTCTGTTTATGCCTCTGATATATCAAATGTCACACATTTGTGGAGATTCATTCAGTCATATAACGATACATTTAAATGTTCAGGTGTGACATCTCTCCCCTGTAAATCTGTTTTTTAAGTTTCAACTAAAAGTCCTCAAATTTGCCACAGAATGTTTGATACTTTTGGATAGCATGCTGCCAGACAGTATTTGGAGACAAGAAGGTATCCTCCATGTCTCAATTAAAGGTTTGCATAAAAGATGCTGCCATGTGGCTTGTTCTGAAAGCTGCATTGATCTATCCTTCATTAGTAAGGATATTCTACAATCCTCTGTGTCCACAGATGAAACAAGACCCAAAGATACAAATGTTTTTCTGTAACAAGGTAGGGGTCTCATTTTAAATCAATGTCTTCCAAAGTCAAAGAAGAGCAAGGGCGGAGTATTGCTTCAGCCAGCATCATTTAGGATTTGAGGAAATGAGGACTGAATAAAAAAAGAACGACATTGATATGAGTCATGGACACATGATAAACAGGGTTGGTTCATGGAATACTGAGGCCCCATGCCAAAAGTTGAAATTTTGCTAAATTTAAGAGCGGCTTGTGTTATTATGCTATTCAGCCCTCCCAGTTCACCAGTGCTGTGCTCTTTTCTCAGCCAGTCTGTGTCATCAAGTATGACATGATAAAATATGCAGCTGAAACAAGAGGGTGGCTGAAAAGAATATTTAGGAATATTTCTTTGATATTTAGTCATCCTTCATATCCTGCAATGCCAGACAAAATAATTTGTACTCACACTTTTAAAATGTATAAATTATTGGATTATATCAATTAATGAATTATATCAAAATTTTGTTAAACTTCTCAAAGTGTACGTTCATTCATTCATTCATTCATTCACCTCTCCCCATACTGTATGATAGACACTCAATTTAGTAATTTTCACACCTATAATAATGCAGCATTGTGGAATTGTTAGGAGAGACTACTGGACACCACTTTTTTTAGTTGATAAATTTACACAGTCAGAACCCAAATATACTTATAGAAATCCTACTATACAACTAGGTATTTACTTATATCTTTAGTACCCATGTACACCCAAATTCACTGGTATAGGCAGCATGATATGACTAGGTTCCAGTGCATAGTCAAACTCTCTCTCCAACAAAAAGTATAAACATCTGGAATCAGTTCTACAAGGTTCAACTGGGCGTCACATTAATATCATCATCATTATTGTGTGTCCTAGTTAACACTGAAGCCAGAGCAGACTGTGCTCCCCCTGGTGGATAAATCCAACACCATAGAGACGAGGAAAGGGGTGAGCTTCCAACACCCTGAGATCCTCGCCCATTCAGAGCTGGTCACCTCAATTCTCTCTGAACCTTACTACTGGAAACTCCCGGAGCAGTTCAGAGGCTCTATGGTGAGAAATCTCACTGTGTTTGTGTTTATGTAGAAAACTGTGAAATCAGAACAGTCTTGTTAAATGTCTTCAATCAATTTTTTACATCTCTCTTCAGATCACAGCATACGGTGGGCAGCTGAAATATGCAGTGTACTATGAGGCCAGAGATGAAACTGGTCCTTCCTCATATGAGCCTCAGGTCATCATTAAGGGTGGTCCTAACCGCAACATATTGATGACACGCCACATACCGGGACTCCAAATTGGTCAGCTCACACGCCACGAGATTGACATGACAGAGGTACACTAAGGCTTTGGAGGAAAGTGGGATACTGAAAAATAATGGAAGAAATATTTGAGTCATGGGTTTTAAAAATAATTTCTTCTATTAAATACTAACAAAAATAATAGAACTTAACAGAATATTGATTGTATTTATTTTTGGCGAACTCTGTTAGTCAATACAAGCAGAGTCGATTACACCAGTAATAGACTGCAGTAATAAAATTGAATTATCAGTGTATTCTGTGTGTGTGTGTGTGTGTGTGTGTGTGTGTGTGTGTTTGTGTGTAGCATGAGTGGAAGTATGCAGATGGCCGGTCTATGACCCGAGAGGACTTCATGGACATTTTGTTCTATGTGGACTACATCCTAATTAAGGCATCGCACGGCAACTTAATGAGACACAGCCGGTAAAACACACACACACTCACACACACACACACACACACACAGTTACGTGTGTGTCCACACGGTGTGGCTCACTATCAAATATGAAATTTGATAGCTGAATAAAGTATAACCAGTGGGAAAAACCTCCCTCTCATTTGTATCTCAAGGGGTATTAATAAAATTGTCTCCACTAAAGGCCATTTTCACAGCAGAAACATTATAACCTCCTGCAAATAATCCACATAGTCTTGTCTGGATATCCCATATTAGACATCTAAATATGTATAATATAACGTGCTGCATATCATCTTTGATTTGATGGAAGGATAGTACCTTGATTTAATCCAAATGTCCCAAGAAAGCACTGCTATTAGAAACATGCATGCATCAAACATTTTTTGGATAATTACTTGTTGTCTTCTCTCTTCCAGCATTTCAGAGATCAGTCTAACGGTGGCAGAGGAAGGCAGACCCACTCAAGAGAGTGAGAAAGCCCATCAGATAGAAAAGTGTGAGTGTCCACTTGGATACTCGGGACTTTCCTGTGAGGTACGACGTCCACGACGAAACAAATGAAACACATGCACATGTAAAATCTACAAAATGTTACCTTTTTCTAGAAAAAAATCTCAGAACTACAATACAGGTAATCAGTTGTTGTAGCAGGCAGCAACTAAAGTAGTCCCATAACATTAGCAAGTGACTGAGGCCAATATTGATTTTTGAGATTTTTTAATAAAATCATATAACAATCTACGGTATATTGGCTGATAATGTTTGCCTTTTTAAACAAACACACAAAAAAACCCCAAACATTTTTTGATGAAGAGTCCTTAAATTTGGTTTGTGAAGATCTGTGACTTACATATGTACTGAGCTGGACATTTTACAGTTAAAAATAAACTAAGTAAGTACTTTTTGGTGGACAAACTATTGTGCCAGACCACAGAATCAGTTAGTAATTGATCTTACTGGGTTGAACTTTTGCCAGAATACAAGTTACAGCAGGTTCTGTTTGCAACTGCTTTGTAATGTCATATAGAAAATTAGGACACTAGGAGATAATCATACACAATATACCCAATGTATATGAATGTAAAATACATCACTAAGTTTCTGTAACTCAGTTCTAGTATTTTTAATTATTTGTGTGATGAAATGTCCTCATTACAAAAAGAAGATCCAGAAGTACAACACTGTATGGCAATATTACAAAAAAATGAATACACAGAATTTGTATTGACACATGTTGAGAATGTATATTTTGGATCTGACATTACAAACATGAATCACTGTGTGAGTTACCCTCTTTCTCTCGTTCCCTCACTGCTCAAAGGAATGAATTCTTTTTGTGTGCTGACTTTACATTGAGAGAGAATGTAAACATGGAGGTCACAGACTAGGCTTTCAATAGTATCTCACAACTTTCCAATTTACATTTAGTTCAGAGTTTTAAGCCGCCCTGACGCTTTTCAGACTCTCCTGTTTTGTTTTTTTATGTATTTTATTTTTTGCTTTGCTTAACCGGGATTAAGCCTCACTGAGTGTCTCGTCCACTGAGTTGTGATTTTGTCAAAGCAATTGACTTTCAGCTGCGTCCAGCTCCTTCTCTTAAGCCACA
The DNA here is from genome assembly GCF_914725855.1 of Thunnus albacares. Lineage (NCBI taxonomy): Eukaryota > Metazoa > Chordata > Actinopteri > Scombriformes > Scombridae > Thunnus > Thunnus albacares. Next base: position 8,202,019 of record NC_058121.1, on the reverse strand, counting down.
GAAAGCATACAGGAGTGACTCAATCTTCAGTTTAATGAGGATTTTGTAGAGACGGCTTATGATACACCGAGGCAACAGTCCTGAGCAATTCCACTGGACGCTGGCGCCTGAGAGTCATTTAAGTATTATTGTGTTAATCTCAAAGGAGTACGTGGCATGCCAGCAAACTTTTAACTATATTTTTCAACCTCTGTTTCACTTTGTCGCCTGTTATTTCGAGTGCAGAGGAGCACCCGTTTATATTGCCTGAAAAAAAAGAATTAGTCGTGTACATAATTTAGAAGCTACAGATACTGTTGAAAAAGTGCCAAATGGAAGCCAAATAGCAAACGGTAGCTAAACTTGAAATGTTCAGGTCGTAGAGGGCTTGGCTGACAGATGGCCATTCTATTTGTAGCTGCCGTCGTTGTTAATAAAGTATTTTTAAACGGGCGTTTAGCGCTAGCAGAGGGAACAGATGGCTCTTTAAATGGACTCCATTAATTATTACTGAACAGGAGAGAGAGGGAGAGAGAGTTACCTTGCATGTCTATGTATGTGTGTGTGTGTGTGTGTGTATGTTTATGTGAGCGGGTATGTGAGGGTGCGTGCATGTGTGTGCTCAAAAGTTACTGAAGGGAATAACTCTTAATTGTGTGTATGTGTGTGAAAGTGAGAGTGGTCAACAGTTGCCTAGAGAAATAACAATTAAGGATAATTATGTCTCCATGTATTGAGTGTTGTTTAGAATATTTGTGTGTGATTTATAAGCGTGTGTGTGCATCTAAATATCATACATAGTGTGTTGTGACTGCGGGAACAAATGCTACCAAAATTGGATCTAACAGTGTATTTCTACTTTCATTGTCTCTCTCTCTCCCTCTCTCTTTCTCTCTATCTCTCTCTCTCTGCAGGAGTGTGCTGCAGGTTTCTACCGTCTTCGCAGCGGTTCCCTGGCATCTGCTCCAGCGTCCAGTGTGCCCACTGCTGCTGGTATGGGCAGCTGTGTTCAATGCCAATGCAGTGGGCACTCATCCACCTGTGACCCTGAGACATCCATATGCCAGGTAAATGAATGAGTGTGTGTGTATGTGTGTGTGCCTGGGAGCACTCTGTCGCTGGAGACCCTCATACAGCCATATGCCAGGTAGCTCCTGGAAAAGAAAGTGAGGTGAGAGAGAAAGAAAAAGATGTGTGTGTGTGTGTGTGTGTATGGGGGGGGAGGATGTCAGGTAATGTAATTAGCCCTGCAATAATTAACGACCCTGGGCTTATTCATATTTTGTGTAATTTCCTCTCCTCTGGATCTGACCCAAAGCTACATGGCTACTTTTAGAACGAGAGAAGATGAAAATATGAGAAGATGAAATACAATTAGAGCACATGACAAAGGCAAACAATATCTGACCCTTACAGTGAAACACAACAGGTAGTTTCTTTTCTTTAATTTTTACTCGCAAGACCAGGAAGAAAGAGAGAAATTCCCCGGTTTCATTTTTGTTTTGGTTCTGTGTTTTTAAGAGTTGCATTGAACGAGATCCTCCCTGCATGTCTTCCCCTAAATCCAACTGGTGGCTTGTGAGATAAATCTGCACATGCCAGTTGTTAGCTGTTAGTCTTTCCCAGCCTTTTCCCAATCTTGTCAGCTATGTAGTATGTCCCCCATCTGAAGACTTTGGCCCCAGGGAGTAGTTGTTCACGCGCTGAACGAAGGTCACCACTTGGATTTGATTTGTAAAAACACTGGCAGACTGAGAGAATTACACTGTTTTTGACATACTTGTACGGCCAAAGAGAAAACCCTTCACGCTGTCAGAAAACTCTATCCACTGAGATTTGTTTTGGATGGCTGATAAGGAGCCATTATGTTATGTGGTCTGATGTGGTTACAACACTAGTGCACTGTATACTGTATTTTGTAGTGACACAATATGCATTCAGCAACAAACTCAGAAAGATGCCGGCAGTAGCTGCGTTCTCAATTTTTGGATTTTTTTTTTTTTTTTTGCCACATTCTTGCCCACATGACGTCAAGCATTTTCATAAGACTCTAAATATATAGACTGTATTTTGCTCCAATATGCTTGTTTCCTCATCTGCCCTCCAATATTTTCTGATTTCTGATTCTTTTTATGTGTTTTTTCTCAGTTTTTGCTATTCTACCTCATCTCTTCTCATTCCTCTATCCATTCTCCTCTCTTTGTCGTTCCTCCACTCCTCCGTATTCTTGTCTTTTTATCTGCTAAACTCTCATTCCCTACATTCTCTCTCCTCTTATCCTCAATTATGCATTTACTCATCCTTTGTCTCCTCTCATCTCCCCTTCATTCCCCCTCTCTTTTACCTTCAATTCTCTCATTTTTCTTTGTCCAAATCCTCCTCCGCACCGCTTCTGCTTCTCTTTCTCATCTCTCCTTAATTTTCTCTAGTTTTGCCAATTTGTTTCTCTCTTTTTACTCCCCCCCTCCCCCCCCTCCCCTATTGTGTTTGATTTCTGTCTCTCTTTGCCTCCCAGCCATTTTTTCCTTGCACATTTCCATCTCGCTCTCCATAACAGCGTCATTAGCATTTTCTAACCGAGCGGGCTAAATTGAAAATGCTAAACGAGTTTGTTTCTGTGGTAATTAGCGGTAACAAGGAACACAGGAAGTTAATGGAAATGACTTGCCTCGTTAAGAGGCAACTTCCTGTTGAACTGATTGAAGTTCCCATTTCAACAAACAAGGCGAACACATAAGACAGGACCCTGGGGATATGAAGAGGAGAGAGTTATGTGTGTATACAGTATGTAAAATATTTGTGTGAGTTTACATTTTGTTTTTGTATGATTGAGTGCACCGTGTGTGTGCGGGTGTGTGTCAGTTCGATGTGTCTGCATCTGTGAGCATTTCTGTGTGTATTTCTGTGTGTTAAGTGTGTTCATATTGTGGAAACGTACAGAATATGTAAATAAACACACTGTATTTTGTCATGTTGTCAGAATACAAGTATGACTAAGTATTGTGTGTATGTTATGCTGTATAATAAGCATAGTGGAAAATAAGATGAACACAAACGTCTCTGGATATGAAAATATTTTGGATCTATTTATGTATATGTATGTGTGGTTGTGTGTGTCATTGTACCCTTGTGGCTACTCTCATATAAAACAGGTGAGTGAAATCTTGCAAAGTAAATGAGTATTTCAGATGGCCTGCTCTTAACGAAGGAAGCTTATTAAACTTGTGCAATCGCACCTGTCAGCTAACAGCTATTTGGCCGCCGCTGTGCACAGTCTCACAGCACCTCATCATGTACTGTAGAAGTGGGACGAGGCCCAAAAATCATTCATTATTGTGTGTGGATGGCTACATTTCCTATCAGAACTAGTCCAGGCTAGAAACAAGTTTACCAGTGTGAAGGCCTGGAGTGCTGGTGAAAAGAAATGAGTAATGATTTCCACACAGCTCCAGCAGAAGCAGCTGCAACCACACTGGGTAGTTCCCAGTGACAGTCCGGAGGTGCTGCTCAATCAACTTTTCCCTAAAAAATAAAAGTAATCAGATGACTGTTTTCATCTATTTGTCTCTGTCAGAAAAAACCCCCCCAAAAAACCCAGAAAATCTTGGCAGCAGGCAGCTCCTAACTTTTAAGGAGATAAAAACTGAAAGGATACTGCCAACATGTTGTCAAACATGTCATTAAAGTCTCTGAATTTACCACCTCACAGCAAAGCACACCAGTGATCAAAAGTGCTACTATTATCAAAAATTGTGGAGTGAACTGTCAGTGGGTAATAATAGCAGTATGCCACTATTATTTATGCTCTTCATCTGGTGTCGGTGTTAATCAACCAATGGTGCCAAAATAATCTAACTCACCAAAAAAAACAAGCCTCCTCAATGCCATTTTGTCAGTAATCACGGAGGGGATGATGAGTGACCCCATCTGTCGTCTCTTCAATTACTCATTGTCGAGTTGAGACAATTAGACACATGCAAGGGATTGCACACATCTAAGGAGTTATACAGCACTAATTTCCTCCCAGCTTTGATCAGAAGATCTGAAATATACTATATTAATTTTATCACACATGTCTATAAACTTTTCATATTTTCTAATCATCAAAAAAATATATTTTTTTCTTGCTCAAGCAAATCTGGTGTCTTGTTTTCATTGTGCCAGAGGCAATATTCAAATACAACATCCAGATGAAAGTCTAGCCTAAATGCTCTTAATTTAATTTGAAAATTAGTTTTCTTTTTTAAAGATAAAAAGCTCTCTGGATAAGCAGCGTGAGATTTTTTTTTTTTGTTTTTTTTGTCATTTTGTTGCAGCTGCCTTCATTTGCTCACACGATCAAACTCTGAATTTCAAACCAACCACACATCACACAAACTCATGCTGTGTGGAGGATGGGGAATTTAACACCCACACATTGGGGTTAGAGTCATAGTTGGGTTACAGAATGAATAGAAGTCAATGTAGTTTTGTTTTTTTTTCCACAGATATAACATCCATTCTGTGTGTGTTTGTGTGTGTGTGTGCATGGGCATGTAGAACTGTCAAGACAACACGGAGGGTGATCGGTGTGAACGCTGCGCTCCAGGCTTCTACGGCGTGGTCCGAGGTTCCCCTGATGACTGTAAACCCTGCGCCTGCCCCCTTACCAACCCAGAAAACAAGTAAACTTTCTTTCTTTTCTTTGTTACTGTCATTCATCCCCTTCATCATCTTCTAATTATGAGTACATCTGTCTGTTTGTGTGGTTTTAATGAGTTTTGTGTTTGATATGAAAGTACTCTTCAGTGTGTGTTTCTTTTCTACATATTGAAAGTATTGGTCATCTGTCATGTCCTCTGTGTGTCTTTCTCTCTATTACTGTATTTATATGCCCATCAGTCATGTTCTGACTCAGCACTTTTTTACATGCATATTGGAACTTAAAAGTTACTTAAAAATTAAACTATTGGAAGTATTTTGACATTGTGGAAAATCTTTTTGTGTTTAGTTTTAGTCCAACCTGTGTAGCTGAAGGGTTCGATGACTACCGATGTACAGCCTGTCCTGAGGGATACGAGGGCAAATACTGTGAGAGGTCAGACACATACACACACACAGACACACACACACACACACACACACACACACAGAGGTGCACAATCTTGCCATGAATAATGTAAACAGGATCAGCTTAAAAATCATGAACTTAACCTTGTATGTCAGCCACATTAAATGTCCAAGACTTTGGGACAAAGTCTCTGACAATAAGAGTATAACCATAATTGGTTACAACCATAATTTTGTAATACAAGGTAATCTAGGTAGTATTTTACATATGTATAAATTATTTCTCACTGTTTGTGCACCTTTGAAATTGGCTTCATTTGTTTGCAGTCTCTAGTAAAAGCAATGTGAACCTCTGGTTGCAAGCAACACTATTCTTTACCCTTTCCATCTTCCCATGGTCCCCCTGTCCAGGTGTTCTACTGGTTACCATGGTAACCCGCGGATGCCTGGTGGTCGCTGTGAGGAGTGTAAGTGTTCCTTGTGGGGGGCGTTCCCTGGACCATGTGACCCTGTCACCGGCCAATGCCGTTGCAGGGTCGGGGCATCTGGGAGGTCGTGTGACCAGTGCATGGAGAAGCATGTGTGTGGACCGGCTGGGATCATCTGTAAGACTAACACACAGCTTTTTGTTCAGTATTATCCATGGTACCCTTTTTTTCTTTTGTATTCTTTTCTTTTTTCTTTCTTTCTTTCTTTTTAGTCTTACTTTCTCTTCATCCAGGGTGTCTGCAGGTTGCAATATTTGGTATAGAAGGTGCAGGTTTAATTAGAACATGAATTTTAGTATCATTAATTGAAATAGAATTAACTGAAACTGAAATTGTAATAAAGGCCCTTTTGACTAGTCTCCAACAACAGAAGCTAGCACAAAAGTAACTCAGAATTGCAACATAGGGTGCCAGACTTAATGAACCCCACAGACATCCTGCCTCTCTTTCCTCTGTTCCATTCTGTTCTCTATGGTGGCCCACCACCCAGCATAGTCACCTGATGTTGTGATTTTTACTTTATTTTGGTGATAAAATGCAAATGAGCAGTCACAACCCTTTTCTCCAGTTGCCAAGGGAGACAGAGGGCCGTGGCTGAAGTCTGATTCAAGTCATTTAGAAAATCATTTCAATGTCATTTGGAGCTAATTTAAACTTAATATGACCATAATGGCAGGGCCAATTCGATGCCATTAGCATGTCTAGAGGTAAGTGTACGTGTACAAGTGCAAGTGAGAGTATAGAAGAAAAGGTTGTAAGGCAGAGGCTGATGTGAAATTGCTGCTGTCAGGTCAGAGAGGAAATTGCTTGCTCAGGTCTTTATGTGTTCAGACATGAAGTGTGTGTTTATAAATTGATAGTGCGAGTGCTGCACTGTACCCTGACACCAAACCGGTCGCTTCTACATCCAGACTATAATCACAAGTCCTGATGGTTTATACAGAGTGGAACGATCAGACTGCTGTTCACTTGTTGAAGAGTGATTGTGCTCTCCATTTTGCCTGTGCTCTGCCCTGTCTCCCATTCTATCAGACGCAACCTAGCACTTTGGGACTCTGCGGTCCTGAATGGGGGAAATGCAGACAGGTCTCATTTCATATCTAACATATAACATCATTTACATAGAAATGTAGCTAAATTTCAGCAGGTGACATCATGGATTGTGTTATTACAGGTTGGACATTTTTACATGAGAGTTTATGCTCGAAATTGAAGCATCTTTTTCCAGAGTGAAAAAAACTAATAATTCTTATGATTTCAGGATATACCTTAATACAATCTTCCTATAGACGCAAAGAATCCTGTAATTCCTTTCTATGTAATGTGTACTGGGTGCAAGTTTTTGGTTTTTATTTTGTTTATTTTGTTTTTGGCTTTTTGTTTGTTTATTTTTTGCAACTGGGAAATATAAAACCCAAGACTCAAGATAAAGTATATTAAAGATCAGATCAGCAAAACCAGATTTCGAGACACTGTTGCTATCTGACCTTAACATGTATTTGACACATTTTGTCTAAACATGTTTTAACTAAACCACAGTGTTACTAACTTGAAGGCAGATTTATCTTCACTTTGTAAAGATCCTACTCCAAATATCCCAAGTATCCAGCAACATGGTGTCTATAGCACATTCTGGACAAAGACTGGATTTGTAGCCATGATATAAAGGGACTTGAAGTACACTGAAAACCCCAAATTTACAGCCATCCAAAACAAACAGCAGGAAACAAAGTAAGATAGGTGTGTTGCAGCTGAGCACAAAAACAATTTTCTAGGGGTTAAACCATATTTCTAACAGCTTTAAGATACTTTCTAAAGAACACAGGCACCGGCATGTATTTTTGCACCTGTATGTTGTGCGTGTGTGTGGATTTGCAGTGTGAAGCACAAGTTCACTGAGCTGAGCCAGAGCAAATCCTTCAAATTCACTGGGGTTTACTTTGGGCCTCTGTGGGGCTTTTAGCTTTTAGACATTGTATATAAAGTACTGTAATGATGTGCGTCATTGGACAGAAAATGTACATTATTGTTGAAACGAGCTGCATTGTTGCTTAATCCCTCCCAGCTCTGACCATAACTCAGATTATGATTCTTGTATTTTCATCTTGACTGTAAACTACTTAAAAAGGACCATCTGGCAAACAGCACAGTGATGTCACTTTTTGCAGTGAAACTGGTGATAACAAATGGTGGAACTATTTCAATTTGTGCCTTATTTCAGAATGTGTGGTCGGTGAATACAATCCTTCGTCACTGACATACTTGGTTTGGATTTGACAAGCGGCTATACACTCCCAACTACACTGAATTGTATATTTACCGTACTTGTGTGTGTGTTTGTGGAGAAAAGTGTGTGAGCATGTGACCGCATGAATGCATTGGTGTAATTGTGTGTTCTGGTGTTGTCAGAGATTGATAGAGTAGAAACTGTTTTTTATTTTATTTTATTTATCTTTGATTTCCCTTGTCAGAAATTTTAATTTCTGCAATAAATCAGCCTCAGGCTATAGAAAGGCAGAGAAATTCAAACACGCGCGATACATAAAAATGTGTATGCGTGTGTCTGAGTGAATTCCCTGATGTGTGTGCATTTGTGTGTGTTTTTTTAGCCTGCAGTGTGTGCTCATAATAGGTGCTTTTGCCTCTCTGTGCTGAATTTCATGCATCGGCAGCCCTGTCTTTCTGATGCCGGAGTCACTTAAACACAAACACACAAGCAGTCACCACAGTTCTACACTGATGTGTTGAGAGACTCTCAAGTAAACAACAAGCACACATACGCACACTTAAGTTAAAAAAAAACAACACATATTTTTTATGAACATTGTAGATAAACTAGACCTTTCTTTCCTCTGTTCTCATTCTGCTCTCAGTCTCTAAACCTCTCTTACCATCATCATTGCACACTAGCTGCTGTGTAACTGTGTGTTTGTTTCTGCAGCCTGTGATGATGAGTGCTCGGGTCTGTTGATCAGCGATATGGATCGCCTGTATCGCATCATCACTGATGTCACCCTGACCACGCCCCTCCCACCGCCATACAAGATCCTGTACCGCTTTGAGAACATGACAGAAGAACTCAAGGTAAAAACTGCCTCTGCACGGTGACACAAGACCCAATCAGCACATTCAACCGGCACCAGTCAGAGGAACTTTGTCATTAATTTATTTAGTGAGCTTGTTTTCACCATTTTCATAGAATGCAAACATCTTTTATTTTTGTCCTCCTCAAACATGAGTCATCATTTGAGGCTGTTGAGCCTTTGTGTTGTCAAAATGATGCAAAAAACCAATTCACATCTTCATTCTCAAAATTGCACTATTTTATTTTCATGTTAACTTTGATATAGTCATGTATAATTACAATATATTGAGTTCTATCAGATGCTCTCTGTCTAATTAATTCTTTCTTCCTTCTTTGCTCTTGCTCTCACTTGCTCATCCTCCTCTTTCTAGCTCTACACCACAGAACCACACAGTTCAAAAGCATAGCCGTGGGCCAAAATGTGTCAGACATTTCTCTCTGTAATTCCTTCATCTCTCTGTTTCTCTCCTGCAGCACATGCTGTCGCCTCAGAAAGCTCCGGAGAGATTACTGCAACTGGCCGATTCCAACCTGGGATCACTGGTTGTTGAGATGGACCAGCTACACAGCAGGGTACAGACACTTATATTTTTCTTTTGGCTCAACTTTAGTCCCTCTTTGTCATAGTCTGTCTTCCTTTCACTCTTTATCCTTCTTTCAGCCTCTTTCTCTGTCTGTCTAACATATAAGATGGAGTAAATATAGACTGTGGCGGGGAGTGAGATCATAAAGGCAACACTTATGTACAGAAAAACTTCAAAGACACAAGTCTAGCCATTTCTACAACAAACTTGCGACTGTGACAGCATGAAAACTAACCATCTGCAGCATGCTGACGGACATAAAAGCCCTACATAAAACAATTCAACCACTTTTCCTACATGCTGATTTAAAAGTCTGAGGGACAGTGGCGGCAGGCTGTGTAAGGTAGCCCAGACGTCCCTCTCAGCAGCCACGCTCTCCGCCTCTTCATGGAGGGGGACTGTTGCAAAAGCACCATAGAAACCTCCGTGCTTATGTGCAGATCAAACTTGTCGGTTATGATTGATTATTCTACACAGTTTCTACCGCTGTGTAAATCGGTGTTGGATACTGACGCATTGCAAATACTTCACACAGTTCTGTGAAAAATCGTAGGTCAATTAAAACATCTCCCTCTTTACCAGGGGTAAGGACTGCGTGCATCATCATTTTAAGAGTCTGGCTGTCTGTACTGCCTGGAGCTCTGCATTTTTAATTACAATACAAATAGACATGTGGCTGTGATGAGCAACATAATGTGATAGAGATTGTTCTGGTTAAATTTTATGGTGGTGTTCCAAGAAACAAAAGTTTGTTGTTTTAAAAATCCTGATTTTTTTGTGCATCATTACCAGGATCATGTTTATGCCACCATATGAAGACCAAATAGGCAACATTTTTGTTCATAGATTGTCTGCAACTTTTTTTTTGCATGTAAATCAGTCAAATCTAATTGAAACTTTAAAAATAATATGTCACTGTGGTGGTATTTGACCGCAGGTAGTGATTGCATGGTCGTTATTGGATTATTGTGATGATGAACATCGTGCACTGAACTCAACTTTGAGTCATCATCTGCTGTTGGCTGTATATTTGAGCTGTTCTATATTCATATATATATATATATATATATATATATATATATATATATATATATATATATATATATATATATATATATATATATATATATATATATATTTGAAACTGTGTACATTCCAGGAAACAATTAGTTTCCTCTTCGGAAAACTGCCCACAGGATTTCCAAAATGTCAGTGCATCATGACAGGAAAAAGCCCTGTATTTAAAGTGGATCATACAGAGCTCTGTATCCTTCTAAGTTACACATTTGATTTGTCTGTCTCAGACTGCTGGAACGTGTAAAGCTTAAACTGAACCTAAGAATTCAGATTTGAACAGAAAGGACAACTGTGATTTTTACCACAATCTCTCTTATATAGGATTCACATTAGGAAGAGATCCCTACACAACTAGTATGGAAAGAGAGGTGACCAATAATTCTTTCAGTGTACATATGAACATTGCACAAACATAGACTTCAAAAAAATGATTCGTGACACACTTAAAAACAGAAAGCTGTTTAACCAGCTGTGTGACGTGCTGGTCAGCACAGACTATGAATCAACACAGAATCTCTAATGAGACTGTGTTTGGTCTGCAGAATGAAAAATCATTGACAAATTATGAGACAATGGGCTGCTGGGCACAGTTACAAATCAGCTAAGTCTGATCCAAAAGAATATGAATAGAATAAAATTAGTGAGTATGAAAAAACTTGGATTGGGATCAGCATCAGGAGTCGGCTGCCATTGTTTTGTCATTATTGTGATGTACTTTCCGTGTTGTTTGTAATCCACTTCTTGTTAACATGGTCACAAGTTAATGAAATCTGAATCAGAAAATTGGTAATTGGGCCATCTTTACATTTAACGGAGCCTTTTGACTTGCCAATGAGAAATGTTATCAACAGTTACTTCTTAGAGGCCCCTTGACCTCTTGTCTTGACAGTATTTGATAGAAATAATTTTCAATTTTAGTAAACACCCAAAAGCAGTTCTATGTCTTTCCAAGAGAATGCAAGAATCTATGCTTTTTTTCTTTTTTTTATTTTTATTTTTATTTTATTTTATTTTTTTTTACAGTTTTTAGAGTCACAGTTGAGTTAACCAAAATAGAAAAACACTTTTTGAGTGGAGGAGGTCTACAAATGCCAAATGGAGAAAAATAACACTCACATTCACGCTGTCAAGCTACACCCTTTTAGGGACTGGGACCTTGACATTTGTTGACAGCAATGCTATCACCTATACCCCATCACACAGATACTCACTCACACACACACACACACATAAGCTAGAATGATGTAGCATGGTCTTGTCAAATCAAAACAATAATAACCTGCTCATTTTCTGTGTGTGTGTGTGTGTGTGTGTGTGTGTGTGTGTGTGTGTGTGTGTGTGTGTTGTGTTAAAATGAGTGTATTAAGGTGTGTTTTCTTGTCCGTCAAGAATTTGTCCGTCTCTGCTATTCCCAGGTCCTCTTGTGTGTGTGTTAATGTGTGAGGTTGTGTTTTCTTTTTTGTCAATAATTCATCCATCTTTGTGTTTGTGTGAGTGTGTGTGGGGGCACAAGAATAGCAGTGGGTAAACAGACCATACATACATAGTATGTATGTGTAGGTATGGCCATCATCGTCTTATCATTCTTGTACACCCTTCATCCCTACCCTTCCTTTGTTTGACAGAAGTCAATAATATGCTCACTTATTTAACACGTTTATTGTTTTATAACGTGTGTGTGTGTGTGTGTGTGTGTGTGTGTGTGTGTGTGTGTGTGTGTGTGTGTGTGTGTGTGTGTGTGTGTGTGCGCGCATGTAGGCCACTAAGGTGTCTGCTGACGGAGAACAGGTTGAGGATGATGCTGACAGGATTCATAAACGAGCTGAGGACCTGGAGCAGTTCATCAGGGATACACTGCTGGGAGCTAAAGGTAGCAGAAATGAACACCACCTCTCCTCTATTAACTGCCTCTGTATCCTGCCAACTGGGATTTCTGGATGTATCTGTCTGCTGTCTCACTAGTTTCATTTGTCATTAGAGAATATTGCATTATATTATATTAAATGTAAGAGGTCTCTGTGGGAAATTTCCATTATTACGTTAGAGGAGATAGGATATAGTAAAGAATATGAAAAGGTGAGTGAAAAAATCTAATGAAATGAATATTTATCCTGCCAGAACATATTAAAAAACCTGTAAATAAATACATATGTAGGATCTTCACAAATATGAGCAAGCTTAAGTGGATGCAAAACAAAAGCTATGATAAAACTAGTGTAATTATTATTGTCAAAACTAGTCCAGCGCTACTAAAAAATAGAACATAGAACAGAGATTGTGTTGTACACAGTACACATTTCTTCAATTCTATAAAGCACAGCTTTGAAGGAAGTGTGTGTTCAAAGTGACATAATCAAAACACCTTCATGCCTCCTTTTTTAGATCACTAATGGAAAACTTAACTCAAACACAAAGGCTGATGGCTGGCAGCCAGCTGTCAGCACACAATGCCAGCTGCTGGTGCTAAGTGTTGTCTGAACAAAAAAAAAAAAAAACGCATCCATCAGGCTGCAGCATCACTAACCATGGTGATAAAGAGTCAGTGACTCCATTTCTGTATTCTATTAGTGACTAGTTAGCAAGTATCGGATGGTAGTGCCCTCGTAGGGTGTGTGTGTGATAAGAAAGAGACTGTACAAACAAAATGGTGTTTGTACATTTGTTAGGTGAATAGAAACACCTGCTTTATCACACTGTTTGCATGCATGCATACAGCCATGCATGAATGCAGTATTTCCAATGGATCTTGAGTAAGTAGAGATAGTCGCGGATAGTCAGAAACTGACTTTGAGTAGAGAATTGCATGTGTGTCCTTGTGCACGTCCACTATGCAAACAAAACCCACTTGGGCCCCATTTCTAAAAAAACTGTACCACTACTAGAGGTCAGAAACCCAAAAGTGTACTATTAATAATAAATACAGTAGTAAATTCATTCATAATTTAGTTATTTTCAAAGCCTCACAGTGTAACCTCCACTCCATTTACACGTGTGTAAAAGTTCTTCATGCTTTAGTGTTTTTGTATGGCCACAAATATCACTATCCACTGCTTCAGGATTTAATTCTGTCCCACTCTACAGGAGGAAGCAATGTTCCCAAAAAGATTTTGTTATAGTAAAATGTTGTCGGCTGAACAGGTCGTTTATTCTGGCAGAGGACTTGTCTCCCTGTTTTATCTACATGTATAACTAGCAAATAGCTGCACACTTCAGCTTCAGTATCCTTTTGCCAGTGCAGCTGCAGTCTCTGCTCCCTCCGTCCCTACATCAATGGCTGTGTGACCAGCTTGTGATGTGTATTTCTCTTGCGACACCTCAGTCACTCACAGTCCTTACATACGCTCCACTGAAAACGGTACCACTGACGGCTAGTGGTTTCAGTGTTTTGTGCAGTGATTTCAGGCCATCAGTGTCCTTCCATGTGGGACCTAAGTGCTTTTTTTTTATTTGTCATCGTACAAGACTTGTGCAGTTTCTTCTGTTCAAGCCGTCTTTTCCACATCTTCAACCAGGAATGCCATTTCGTAGGTCACTCTGACCATTATGTGCTGTGGTTTGTTGAGCTCCTCTTCAGCTGTTTCCATGGCTCACCACATAAAACAAGGCAACAAGGGCCCTTCAGCACACCACAAACCACTGTTGTGTCCCAGATCAATCTTAAAGATACAAGTTGCAAATTAATTGTAAAAAAAAAAAGGGGAGTATACAGTAAAATAATGCAGCGTACCAGGAGAGAGAGCTATTTTATAATCCAGTTCATCTACTGTAGGTTTTAGTACAGAATCTCACTCAGAATCTCAGAAGTTAAACTCCCTCTTATTACATTTGCCAGATCATTCGGCAGAGCTTATAGTACATTATTTCGATTAAATATTCCGCCCTCCACTTAAGTACCTGGAGACCTTAATTCTTTTCAAATCAGATCTTGAATACAGCGATAATGTGGCATTCGATCATAGGCAGAGCAGATGGTCACACAGAGCCCGATACCATTCAGCTACACAATACAAGATTCTGAACAACACATTAGCTTTTCTGCTAAAATCTCCTTCTTATCTAACTAACAAACATACACACATCTTGTCCTGCACCTCAATTTGTTGAACGAGCCACCAAATGAACATTCACTGGTTAAAAGTGCACTGCTAGCATCAGTTAGCAGACTAGATAGCTAATTTACTGTTCAGCTGAAGCACATTAAAAAGCATGTAAACATACATGCAAATGTCACTTAGGCCTGATTAGATGCTGTTTTGATCATCAGCTGAGATGAAAAGGAGCCTGTCTGATATTTCAATAAACAATATATTTAAAAAAGCATGTTGACATTATTTTTGACTGCAAAGAAGGATGATTAAATGTGGTTTCAGTTGGACTTGACTGCTTTAGTCGAGTTCTGGTTGGGCTCACCAGCTCCCAGGTATAAATGTATATTTAAATAACTCTCCCTCCCCCACGCTGATATTGCAAAAACAAATGTGCTCTATGTAAAACTATGCAGTTCAAATAATCACTTATATTGATTACCATAATTAAATTTTTATGGCTTCTGGGATGAAAAGAAAGTTACCAAACCAACACATTCTGACTGGTTGTGATGAAACTGTCCTTTCCTTGTTGTTGCTCTTAGCTCTCTGGCCCTCTGCCTAATTACAGTGTGATTATGGTTGTGTGAGTGTGTGTGTGTGTGTGTGAGAGAGAGAGAGAGTGAGAGTAGGAAAGAGAGTGTGTTGTGGCTCACTGGATGATTGAGAGTAGCAATTAGAGACTTAATTAGTGGCTATCGCAAACACACACACAATTACACACCACATACACAAACACTGATGCAGATGTGCACACATTCATACAACTGTGCACACACACACAGCCATACCACAGACACACACGCTTGCACATAATGAGGCAAGAAAATACTGTACACACTTTCCTCAGTGTGTGTGTCCATGTTTACTAGATACCATAATATGATTCCATCCACGTTTTAAGTGTTTAATTGGCTTTTAAATCCCACTATGTAATTATATGGCTGTGACACACACATTCACAGACACGCACACACACACACACACACGTGCACATATACAAATAAAATGTGCACGTACATACACACATGCAGTACAGCTGTTCATTAGCATGACGGCTTTAGTTCTGTCTTGGCTCTAATCACATCATGTTTACATTTCAAATGAGAGGAAATGCTGCATTGCCACAACCACACACACACACACACACACGCACACACACTCACAGGCACAGGGCCACCCACCCACACACCTACAAACACTCTCACACACACCATTAAAGTTTCAACTTGCTTTAATCATATCACGTTTACATTTCAAATGAGAGGGGAACACACCATCACACATGCCGCACACACACACAAACAGCCTCCACCATACTCACACGTGTAACGGATATGCACAACACACTCTTTTTTTTCCCCCCTCCTCTGTCTTGCACAAACAAATACACACATACTCCTCATTAAGTTCCAGCAGTTAGAGTTTTATTCAAATGAGCCTCGGAGTGTTTTAGAGCAGTTTCATCATTGATTGGTTTGAGATTTCACTGCCTTTAATTTGATAAAAGAAGGGCAAGCATGAAGTCTGCCAAGAACACTGGCTTTGAATGGTGTTAACAGATACAGTAGCATGCATGTGTGTGTGTGTGTGTGTGTGTGTGTGTGTGTGTGTGTGTCTGACTCTCAGCATGTGTCTGTGTTTAAATGAGTGAAGATCAAATGGTGTGGTTCTGTCTTTCTTTCTGTTTGTGCCATGAAGCTGAGATATGCCAGTACACAGCACACAGACAGAATGTCCATCAGGCCCGTATGTCTGCTGACCGTTGTTACATATTTGTACAACATCGACGTATCTTACATACTATATGTTTCTATGTATAGATGATGTCTGTCTGTAAATGGCAATGTTGTTCCAAAATGTTTTAACATCTGGCTTGTAGTTTTTAGTGCCATGAGATGCAGCATCAGTGAAACAACTCAATCCATCATATTTTTAATCTGTTTTCTGGTCAGATTTTTTAAAATCAAGTTACTCGAGCAGTTGATGGCATAAACCCACTTAACACTACCATGCCACTCCAAACGTCACACAGACATTATTAGTGACTGGTGGAGAAGGTTAAACATCTGTCAGATAAAGACCTGGATATGGTGGAGACCAAATTACAGCTGAAATAAAAGTGAATACTGGTTTCATCAAGTTTCCATAAATACAACTCCAAATTAATTCTAATGTTCCTCAGTGTCTGCTAGATGGCAGTCAATAGTATGCTAACATGTTAATGTTAACAATTTTATATGGTGATTGTAAGGTTGGTTGAGTGGTGAAGGTAAAAAGAATTGGAGTCTTTAAACTGCTCAAGAGTCCTAGTTTCTTCTTCTTCTTTGTTTTGCAGTGGAGTAGGTGCAGTATATTTTCACTGCAGATCAGCTTGGCCAAAACTGAAGAAATCAATAACTAAATAGAAAATAAAAAATAACTAGACTATTGCTGTGATTTATCCATCACCTAATAGATAAATATTACAACTTAACAGTGGAAAAACATAACTAAACATGTAAAAAGAGTAAACGTTATGTTAAACTGCTCGAAATCAGCACATCCTCCAAACATCTCACAAACCCCCCTCCATCTATACCACACTTGGCACATCCCCCCAGAAACTTGACCATAAAATAAGTCCAAATGGACTGGAACTGGTTTGGCAGTCCCTGGGTCCAAACAGAGGATGGTGCAGTCTAGAGGAAACACAAACATAAAATACACAATATTTTTGTCAGGCGTTCTTCCTTAAAGCTCTCAAGTGTCTGTGTGACTATGGCACCAAAGCACTAACAACATAACATAATTACACATAACAAGCTTCAACCATTAATCTGTACTGATTACCAAACAACCCAGATACATGTGTGTTGTGTCTTGCTTAAGATACAGGTTATGGGGCATCCCATAATATAATATTTTACACTATGTGTCTCTGAGCTTGTTTTGAAGCTCTTCTGCCTCCAAGTGCACCAAAACTTCTAAATTAATGCTTCTAAAATAAATATCTAATCATGACAAAGACACTTTTATACCTATACTTTCCTGTAATTTTCACAGTGGATAAATCCTGAACTGATTCTGGAATCAAAATTTTCTTTCAATGCTTGTACGACTGCAACTCCGTGAACTAAATCTGTCCATCTATAGTAGCCTCACAGAATTGTTTCTGTGCGTCTGTGTGTCCAGACCTCCAGACAAAGGCTGCTGAGTTGAACCAGACACTCTCGCGGAGAGATGGAACTCCAGACAAAAGCCTGAAGGAGATGAAGGAGGAGATCCAGGCCATGCTAGACGAGATGAGAAAACGACAGCTGGGAGGGAAGAAGAGCATTGCCGAGGAGGAGATGGGGTATGGACAGACATGAACACTGACACACACGCACACACACACACACATACACACATAGGTCATGTATCTTTCTCCCACACACTACAATAACACCAATTTTGAGAGAGTTTAGCAAACAGACTAGTCTTTGTCTCACACACTGAGTGTGCTCACACATTTCTGAACATGCACACAAGCATGATGAGAAGACCATATGTGCAATTTTCATTGATGAACAGACTGAAAATACTGTATGAGTATTTGAAGACAGGGAAAATGAGCTTTGTGTTTGAGGTTTCTGTTTGTTTGTGAGGGTTTTTTTTCTTGTTTTTGGATTTCTTCATATTTAGTTTCCTTTTTATTAGTCTTCCTGTTGGTTGATTTGACCTGAACCCCCTGTTCCCCACGTTGTTTTCGAGGAACCAGACTATTTTACCTGCTTGTTGTTTTGTTTTTTATTCTATTTTTTTGTGTCTCATACCTGTATGCTAATGCATTCACCCTGTGTGTCTGTAGATTGTCTTTGTCCCTGCTGGGATTCCTCAACTCCACTCTCTTGCTTGTCGTTCTGCAGAATGTTCCTCCACCAGACTATCTTTCCATGAACATGCACAATGACAGGGAGAAATAACAGCATGCAGAGGATGGAGTATACAGATTATTCACCTTAATAATTAGAAACAATACTTTTCAGTCCCACCTTCTTATTAGAGTGTGCGATATGTTCACACTGGCAAAATGACAAATTCAAGTAAAGCAAAATATTCCAACTATACTAACTACATTAAAACACTAATGTGTTAACAATTTTTAGCTTCATAGCTACACATCATGGGTCCTTTTAAATGAAACAGCAGTCTCTTAAAACTTGCTTAAAGTTACATTATCACTGCCTCTTCAAGCAGTTTAAGAGTCTGACGCTTCTTTAAATTGGAAACCATACAGAAATAAAACTACCATGGAAAGCACAACACCACACATCATGGTCTTCAAAATGGTTACATTATAAAGTCAATGCATGTGTGATTTGTAGTAAATCATGCAAAACAACTGGAATTTTCTTTTTTTTATTCCTTTCTGTTGACACATGAGACATAAGAGGTAAAAACCTTGCATTTAACAGACATCGGATTGTTATGTATCCTAAAACCACGACTTTCTGCTGATGCTGAAGTGTTTACAGCCTTGTCGCTCTCACTTTTTCTCTCTCATGGAATTTGATGGAATTAGTAATCTACTCTCTTCATTCCTCCTTTCTCTCTCTCTCTCGCTCTCTCTCTCTCACTCTCTCTGTCTCTCTCTTTCAGCAGAAACTGTTGACGAGGTCAATGAGTTAATTAAAAGTATCGCCGTAGGGGGGTGAAACAGAGAGAGACATAAAAATACAAAGAAAGTGTAGTGAGAAGGAAAGTCACAGAGGGAGGGGAGAACCACTCTGCCAGATGGACAGACAGTTGTAGTGGGAGAGTAAAAGAAAAGGAAAGACAAAGAGAAATTGCCCCTGCCACTGAATCACTTGTCTGTCAGACTGCGGGTGATTATGTGACTGAACCCTGAGGAGAGATTTCAACCAGAGCAGCAGAGAAAAACACAAGCATCAACAAATGTTAAAGGGACGCTTCAGCAAAATGACAAAACAAAACTAGCATAGTTACTGTTTGAAATTCTCCATATTACATATATTTTTTAGTATGCCATTAGCCTGAGAACGTTGCATACATACTGCAAATGTAATGTTTCATTCCTACACTGTATCTCTATCTAACGTTGTAATAGTCAGTTGGGTAATGGCTACATACCCCTCTTGTTTGTTTTTTACTTAGTTATATTCTGTTTTCTTCTTGCTATTCCCCGCAGGGTTCATTAAAGTTTCATCAAACCCAATCATTACCTTGCATATATCCCTAAAACTGTTTGAAATTGTCCTCTGAGTGATGTCAACTGGAGGACACTAGATCCTTGTTGTCTTAATTAATGCTGAAGGTGAAAAATAAGGCTCATTAAGGGACACTATGGTAAACATATGGTTATTAAACTGTTTTAAATGCTTCCAAAGTGAGAAGGCTTTTCAAAAATTAAAGTCCAAGTGAAGTGTACAGTAATAAGAACATTTGGAATGAAGTAAACGCTGCATTACAAATGCCCTCAGTCCCTCATTGCACTCACATGGGATTCTCTTTTCGCTGCAACACATCCTTGCACCATTTTTATAACGGTGTACTTCAGCCATTATAGTGGTTTTTCTCACTTTTTGCTGCCATGCTTACTGCCACTCCGCCCACCTAACAACTATGCTGTAACCTGCTGCTGCTCATTTACAAGGCCCACCTTTATCTAACAAACCACCTGTAGGCTCTGAGTCTATGCTCCCCTAGGGGGGGAAGTTATTATCTCTCCATTCCCTGCTGAGCTTAGCTGTGTGTTTTCATCTGGGGAGTGATGAGGTCAGAGCCAAGGTGCTAAATATCAACACTGTAAATAATTTACATTCACAAAAAAATCTATCGCATGTTAATCGGCTGTCTGAAATATAATTAGGGTGAGAAAAGCATAGTAAAGCAGTGAGTGATTGATGAAATGCAGCTTTAACAGTGCTTGATTACTGGTTGAAGTTCTTTTTTGTTGCTTCTCTCTGAATAGTTGTATTGTCAGCTCTGTGTATATGTTGCATTAAATTGGATGCATGGTGGCTGTGATGCAAAATGTATATCTTCATCAGACACACACACACACACACACATACACCAACGACGATGATGTCTGCAGTGGTTAAGTTCTAGTTATTGTGTAGAATCTCGTTTTCTGTCAGTTTTATCTGTTCCTGTTATTAATATAGTGTGCCATGCTGCAGTGTACATTAGCACATGTTGCTTTACCCGCCCACCCACCCACATGCAAACACACACTCACACACACATTAGTGCAGCGATATTTGAAATGTCACAATTTAATCTAACTTAGCCTGGGGAGTCAATAGAAGAAAATCGGCAATTTCATTCCAGCATTTCAACATTCAGTCATATGGAATGATTATTGTCTTTTCTCTAGCAGAGGCTCTGTCACGCATCCTAATAGCTCTCCTTCCCTCTTCTCTTTAAAATGTTGCATTCACACTTATTCCACTATTCCACTTTTGTAAGCCATGAATAACACTGTTTTAAATGACCAAAATGTAAACGTAAATAATCTAATACTCCCCCCTCCTTCTCCTTCCAGGCTAGCAGAGGAGTTGTATCAGAAAGTGAAGAGATTGTTCGGTGACCCCCATCAGGCCACAGAAGACCTGAAAGCAGAGGTAATTATAACTTAAATCTTTACTCTCTTGTCTTCAATGTGCCTAAATGAATTACTTTAACTTAATGCTTTCCCATCTGCTTCCCAAGATAAAAGTGAAGCTCTCCGACCATGAGGGGAAGCTCCAGGAGGCCCAGGATCTCCTTCACTCTGCCCAAGGAAAGACGAGGCTGGCCGGTTCACTGGCTGAACAAAACCAAGCTAACCTCACAGCTTTGGAGGTACAGATAAACACACTGACACGTAGCTACACACGTGTCCTTGCAAAGACTTTACAAGATTCGCAGTCAGAAAGCAATGTGATTGAAGGCAAAGTAATTTCTATGCTCACGGTCACTGTTTTCCCAAGTATATTGGAATGTGCTACTATATAAGTGATTTACTATTTGAACATTATGTTAGATTTTTACTTTAACAAGCAAAAGATAAACTATTAGGCTGTATTTTACTCCTTCTAATTATCACATTTATGTTGAATTATCCAAAAATAGTCGCCCACATCCCCACAATCATTATAATTACTTGTCAACCTTTCAAACTCAGCTGCTTTAGTTGATGAATGGTAAAAATATTCAATTTCTCTCTGTAAAAATATTAATATGTATAAAGGAAAGAACATTGACGGTCAACAAATCCAATAACTGAATTGCCACAGTTCTGTTTTTGAAGATTATCTTTTTGTAGTTGTTGCCTTTATTTGACAGTTGAAAGTGTAGAGAGAGACAAGAAACAGGGATAGAGAGAAGGGTATGACATGCAACAAAGGTCAGCGTGGACTTGAACCACGGATGTTGTTTTTTTTGTGGTAGGGAGAGTCAGGACCTTGTGAACAGATTTTGAGATAAATGTTTGAGTAAATAAACTGGTGTGTGTAGGATGCCAACCAAAGTCATGCTTCTACTCTTCTGCACTGCCTAAACTGCTGCTGCTGCACTGCTCATCACTGCTGCTGTTCACATTTAGTATTTCCTCAGCCCCACTTCC
This sequence comes from Thunnus albacares, assembly GCF_914725855.1. Classification (NCBI taxonomy): domain Eukaryota; kingdom Metazoa; phylum Chordata; class Actinopteri; order Scombriformes; family Scombridae; genus Thunnus; species Thunnus albacares. The sequence goes on along the minus strand of NC_058121.1, from coordinate 8,180,078 downwards.
AGCCAAATATCCACATGTAGGTTGTGATGCTATTGTCATTCCCGAATTTACCTCCGTGCATATATGGGAATTGTTATGGGTGTTATGGGTAACCGTGTGTCGCAGAGGCTCACAGAGGAGCCTATGTTGTGGCCCTGCACATCAAATGATCTGGTTGATTGGTCCACTTTCTGTCGACTGAACTGGACATGTTGATGTTATGTCCAAACTCTGTTCAAGTGCAAAAGAAAACAGCCAGGCAAACATTTCTTGAGACATCTCTGCATGTGTTCTTATGTGCAAATGGATAAACATGTTCCAAAATTAAAGTGTTTGCTATGAGAAGTGATAAGTACAGAGCTATGATGCCAAACACTGTAGAAACAGTTGTGGAGCAATAGATTATTTTAGGTGTATTTAGTCCATGCCCTAGTATTAAAACTTTTGGTTTTGTACCTAAAACTCAAAAAATCCTTGAGAGTGGAAAATCTCACCATCTATTCATGTCTCTGACTCAGCCTATTCTCAGTTTCCTTTTAAGCCTTCTGCATGTGATTCATCATCAAGAAAAGCTTACAGGCAGTACGGATTCCTAACAGAGCAAAACAACAAGCATTTATCGCCAAGATTATTATACATGTCCTAGAGGAAGCATTGTGCAGTGATCGCTCACACATTACAGTACACTCTTCCTTTATCTCTCCTTGACCCCGCAGTCTTTTTCTCTGTATAGAAAAGCTTTACGCAGTGAGAAAAGTGGAATATTCAGACTACACACAAGAGTTATAGCAAGTTATTTATTTAGATCACTAATTGTGTGTCTCTAGTGTCACTAACTGCTGTTATTGTTTTCTTTTTACTATAAGTAGAGTTTTAGAGTTAATCTTTACAGAAAAGAATAATTTCTCTGATCATTTAGATTTGACTTCAGCAAATTGAGCAAAGACACTGCGGCTTCCACGTTCTCCTATACTCCTGCATATGGTTGGCATCCAAGTATTTATGCATTATTATGAAAATACTATTACATTATTTCAGAATGCTCTATACTGTCAAAATGATTCAGTTCTCAAATAGTGGAAAAGCAGCTTTTGACATGAATGTACAATGTGAAATAAGCAATTTTACACAACCTCCTAGAAATGTTATTGAACTTTCATAAGGCACATGTATGTTCACGTGTTGCAACTTATGGTTCATATATTATGTTTTCTTACAGAGGAAACGTTCTGCAGTCAGCGGGGTGAAACAGGAAGCACAGGAGGTCCTTGGAATGGGAGAACGTCTACTGGATGAAGCAAACCAGCTTTCTGACAACATCAACAAGGAGATAGAGGTATTAAAAATGGCCTTGTAGAAACCTGCATAACACGCACATAATACTTTGAAAGCCTCAACCTGTCTGACATCAGGAAAGAGGAAAGGCACAGAAGTGAGACTAGAAGCAGACGTTTGTCTCTTTGTCCCTGTGTTTGGTTTAGGTCTCTGCTCCTTTCTTTGTTCAATTTAAATAGCTTTATTGGCAGGAAATCCAGAAGTACAAACTCAAGTATTATAAATAGTTAGGATAGGATATAACCACAGACATGCATTATGGCTGCAGTAAAAACAGAAAGTTATTCAAATGAACCACTCGTTCTACCTTAACTTCAAGAAAAGTAAGTAGAGCCTCTGTTTTCTCTCTCTCTGTCTGTAGGATTTGGAGGAGATGGGAAGAGAACTCAGTCCTCTTCATGACCAGCTGGATGATAAAGTCAGTCACCTCACCAATGGTTTGAGTGATGGCGGCCTGGATGATCGCGTGCACAGTGCAGAGGAACATGCCAAGCAGCTAAAAGAATCTGCCGCCATTTTGGATGGGTAGATGCAGTACAAACACATTCTCACACATTTATACATGTTCACACCTATAGCAACTGTAGTCTGTTAATCGAGTGGATTGTGGATTGACAGTTTTGAAAATCACTTACAGTAATTTATTAAGGAATAATGGTTAGTTGCTCAATGGTGAACAACAGAATAAAGCATTCTTAAGAAATTACACTGGGTTCTTAGGATGAGCAACGGACATGTCTCAATATTTTTCCATCTTTGAGACTGAGAGATTGGTCAATTGATTTTATTATTTTGATAACTGCAAAGACAATGGCTGAGATGTTACTGCAGAAATTTGAGAAAAGTACCGACAACCTGACAATCACATGATAAATGCTGTTTCTTTGATCTTCTCCTCTCTCTTCTCTCAGTATTTTGGCCGAAGCTAAGAATCTCTCCTTCAATGCAACAGCTGCCTTCAAGGCCTATGGTAACATTAAAGCAAATGTTGATGCAGCAGAGAAAGAGGCAAAAGCAGCCAAACAGAGGGCTTCTGAAGCATTAGCACTGGTAAGAAGACACACATACCAATATTCAAATAACTATTTCCTACTTCTGGTCAAAATAGCTGTTTCCTTTAGGTTTTAATGAAGTATCCCATTGTTTTTGCTATGTTATCAGTTCATTATGAGAAATACATCCTGGGCTCTAGTAGTCTCCTTTCCATTTTTTTCACAGCATTCTCTATTGGACAATTGTAAAAAGCATTAAATATTCACTACAAATATCTTTATGCTGTATTTAATCTACCTCACAGTGAGGTGCTCCACACATACATGAAGGTATTGTATACATACTGTACCAAGTACAAGCATTGTAGCTAAGCAGACCATGAAAGTGTACTCTCAGCAAAAGTGGTGGTGTGTGTGTGTGTGTGTGTGTGTGTGTGTGTGCGCACTCATGGCTGTGCGTGTGTTTGTGTCTTGCATGCAGTAACAGTAATGTAAGCTTGTGCTTTCCATTAGTTATGGCTGAGAGATCAAAGCACATCTCTGCCCCTCTCTTCTCTTCTTTTTCACCCTTTCTCTCTTTCACTATCATGGCTACACACACCTGAAATCTCCCTCTTCCTCTCCTTTTATTTTTTTGTCTATTAATTTTCTCTTCTTCCCATCTTTTTTCCTCCTCGTTTCACACTTTTTCCTCCTTTTGTTTACTTTTTTCTTGGTTACATTTCTTGTCTTTGATTTTCTTTTACTCTTCTTTGCCTCTTTTTTTTCATTCTTTTTCATTTTTCTTGTGTGCCATTTCATTTATTTTTAATTTTTTCTGCCAATATTTTACCTATTTCCTTTCAACTCATCCTCCTCGTTTGTATTCTTTCACGTCTTTTTCTTTCTTTCTTTCTTTCTTTCTTTCTTTCTTTCTTTCTTTCTTTCTTTCTTTCTTTTTATGTTCTTTGACAAGTAAGAGGTAAAGGGCAAAAAGAATATAGGAATTAAAAATAGACAGTAAACTGAGACTAAGAAATAAAGATATAAGAGGTTGAAGGTGGAGAAATAATGTGCAGAGTAGTTAAGTCAGTTGAATGCCTTTCTTAGAATATCATTTAGCAATGCAAAGTAGTCGTGCTTTGATCTTACAGAAAGGTAGCATGCACATTACTGCACCTTTTTATTTGTGACGAAAGGTATTTAATTCATGTGTGGGATCCAAGTTTTCCTGGAGGCATTTTTGGTGAAGGCATGTGAAGTCACAGATTTTGCACTGTTTCATTGTGTGTGTGTGTGTGTGTGCGTGTGTGTGTGTGTATAGGCTTTAGGTCCAGAGGTCCCAGTGAAGGAGGCAGCTGAAGATGCCCTTCAGAAGAGTCACGTACTGCTGAACCAAGCTAATCAACTTCAATATGATGTCAAAGGTATTGTGAGTGTACTGTATGTGTGTATACTGTACAATGTGTTTCATTCAGTACATACTGTAGATTTTATGCATATACTGTATAGATAGATAGTAACAGAAGAGTTTTTATTAGTAGGCAGTCTTGGCTTCAAATCAAACCATCATCATCATTTACTTTGTGTGTGTGTTTGTGTTTTTGTAGAGAATGCAGATAGTGTGGCCGGACTAAAGGACAGAGTTAAAGCAGCGAGAGACAAAACCAAAGACCTGCTCAAAGCTGTCAACGGAACCATGGCACTGCTCAATGCTATCCCCAATGGTATGACTGCACGAATACACAGTATGTATGTGTGTGTGTGTGTGTGTGTGTGTGCGCGTGCGCATGAGAGAGAGATAAAGTGAGAGTGGATCGATAGCAGCGCCTGGATAGAGGTCAGTTGCTCTGGTAAACTCAACTTGACACATGTCAGTACTCACAGAAACACACACAGAAAAGCACTGCAGTCATAGGGGGGTTGTTGAACCGAGGTGATACACACGATTTCATTGGGATCAATGCACAGCTAACAGTTAAATGTAACTACTACAAATTGTAAATGGATGAGACCCAGAGGTTAACCCTGTTCATTTTCAGTTCAAATCCCTGTGAATTTAAACCCTGTGACTTTAAAATAATACAACAGTAACAGGTCATGATGAGTCAGATTGCTGCAAAGTTAAAGATTAGTGTGCTCATTTCTACAGAATGCACTCAACCTAGCAACCACATTTTGTTGTGTGGTTGGGTGCGATGGTCAGCAAAGGTTATCCGCCAGTGTGATGACTACAGTTTCAGTCTTTGCCACTAAAATCAACTAACAGGCTGATCTAAACCATAAGTTGTATCAAACAAGTTTTGTATTCATTGCATCTACACAACAAATCCTGTGATATTAAGTGGAAGCACAGAGTCGTCCCTGAGGCAGGGGTGAGAAGCCCATAAAGACGAGGTTTAGTGAGATGAAGAAGTGACTCGCCTCCTTCCATCCATCTACAGTATGTACTCTCTGTACTGCAAGGAGCAGTTTCATAGTCTTGTTTATACAACCTCTTGGATTAGATGTACAGCAGAAAAAAAACTGAAGATATGTCCCACGCTGCATACTAATATTTTAATGTATCAACTACAGTATATACTACCCTGCATAGTACTCTGTTTTGGCAGTTAATATACAAGAAATTACTACACTTTAAATTTTGTAGTAAAATCAAATCATACAAAATCTTTCTCAAACAGTGGCACTGTAATCAAACTGTGACTCTGGACTGTACTGAAAATGTAAAAGTTAGAAAAATAAAAAAGTAAAAATTTGTTCCTGTAATGTTCTGATTTATTTTACATTTTTACAGCTGTGAGTAGCTACTGCTTCAACTGCAGTGTCAGTTCAAAACTATTTTGAATAAAACTCATATAACTCAATCACTGCTCCAAATCTGAACTGGAATCCAACTTCTGTTTGTCTTTTGTCTGTTTTTAACCACTACTCCCCATCACAAAACAAGGCAAAATCAAGAATACAAAATCATCTCAGGTTACAAAGGATGATCAATTCCACCATAAATATTTATTAAAAAAAGCTCCATCAGCACATAATTATCACCTGAATACATCAAAAAACCCAACTATTGGTCCAATTTGATAATTCCATTGATTAACATATGTAATTTGATTACCTTTTTTGTTTTTGGTTCTTTCATTGTTTGACAGATACAGCAGCTAAACTAGCAGCCACAAAGGCTGTAGCAGCTGATGCAAATGCCACAGCCATAGACGTCCTGGAGCGCCTTGGGGATTTGAACCTGCGACTTGGTGGCATACAGAGGAACTACAGCGACTTGGAGGACACTGTCAATGCAGCCAATCAGATGATCCAAGACCCAGAGAAAAACAGTATGTACTTTATTATTAGCTAGTTACGTAGTAGTAAAACAGAAGAATTGGATAGAATTTAATAAAATGAGCATTAAAATGTTGCATTTTGATCAGTCTAGTAAAAGTTGCCTGTCTCAATTTGTGTCCTTTTTCGATGCCAATTATGTATTTATGAATAGGAAAAGCTACCAAGAACTGTTACTGCTCTCTAAAAATGTTTTAACACACAACTTTTTGTTGGCTAACAAACTACTATTGTGTAACAAAATTGTTTTGTTAATTTTGTGCCTTTCCTTTACTTACTTGAATTATATTGTAGCTTCTATATGTGCATTTCCTTAAACAAATGATCAACCAACCTATGAAACTCAGCACCTATTGTAATATAGAAAATAAGGCTATTTTACCTTAATGTTTTTCCTTTTTGGAGATACTGGGTAATTCACATAAATTGGCAAATTATGACTACATTAACCAAGATCTAATATTTTTCTCTTTGTCTCCCCTTTTTCAATCCTCACAGCTATAAGTATGTATATTTCACTTACCTCAATATAAGCACTTATTATTATTATAAGTGATGCACCAATACCATGTTGCAATTACCAAGTAATTTTGAGATTAATGTTGACGCCCTACCTGTATATAGTTTTAGACATTTGTGGGTTTGCTATATTAAATAATTTAAGTATTTTAAGTCATAACTTAAATTATATCATAAAAAAGTATTGTATTAATGTGATTTTTTGGGTTTATAATCAGATTTCAACAACAGTATTGGAGCATCACCCATTAATTTTATCAGCATCTTTAATATCTATAAAGTATACAGTAGTTGCTTTTAGTAATGGCTCTGCTCTGCTAGAGCATGAGAGCTCTACACATTGCAAAGCATGGAACTCTTTCACAGTCTTTCTGTCTTCCTCCATTTTCAAGCCTGTATGATATATATTCAATCATGTAGAAAAGCTTCTCTTTGAATGCAGAGCTACACTAATTGTTTGGCTCTTACTGGCTTTCCCATCTTTCTCGCTCTTCCTCCATATTTTGCCTCCTTCTTTGAGTAATATCAGTGATTTTCTCAGCTGCCATAATTTCTCATCCTCTCCTCACTCCTCACTGCAAGCTCTCCACGCTCTCTCGGCTGTAATATATAGCATTGACGATAATAACGACTGTACTGGTTCTGTATCACTACTATACTTTATCTCTCTCCTCAGTCCATGCTGCAGGAGCCAAAGTTAAAGATTTAGAGGATGAAGCTGATAGGCTGTTGGAGAAGCTGCAGCCAATCAAAAAGCTGCAGGACAACTTGAAGCGAAACATCTCACAAATCAAGGAACTGATCAACCAAGCCAGGAAACAAGCTAACTCGGTAAGTTAACACATCAACATGTGCAACTGTCAATCTGATCATTTTTCAAGCAGTGGGTGCCCTAAAACAATAGTTTTTGCAACCATTTAGCATGATTTAATAATCAAATACCTGTGAATTTATTTGTATAACATTAGAATGTATTAAAGTATTGTTGTCTGGTCTTGTAGTGGTTGTAGTTTTAATTTAGCTTTCTCCAGTGTAATTGCATAAATAAACAATATAGCGAGGCTAGCTGGCTGTGCTTCCCTCCGGCCATGCTGCAGCTAATATATATCCATTTATATATGATATCAGGTGGCGTTGGAGAAGGTGACATATCGGCCTCTCATAATCGGCAGAATTCGCCGATGCCAATATTTCATTTCAGAGCTTTTCTCGGCCAATACCTATGACGTGCCGATAATATCATGCATCCCTAATTTGTGACAGGTTCATTTTGTAAAATTTAAAGTGGCAAGTATGTAAGACAACTACTAAAAGCTTACTCAACAACAGACAGTACTGAGGTGCAGGCAGTGTGAAAACTCACTGTGAAGACACCATCAAAAATAAAAAAATAAATAATTTACCTCTTTATGAAAGAGAAAGCATTTTTTCAGCTTTTTTTTGGGGGGGGGGGTGATCCTTGGAATGAATTTTGTATGAAATATGTAATATTTATTTAAATCCCCACCTAAAAAGGTGAGTGAAATCTATTCTACAAATAGGCATGTGATTTTCGAATTGCAGTGGTTGTACTATCTTCTACATACAGGAAAAAACCTGGTTTTTATACTTGACTTTAACTACATAACATACAAATGCATACTTGAAGACGTGGTGCAAGCTACTGTATGATGCAAAATACTGCATGAGCAAACTGTCTTCATCTGTCTTTGTCCTTCTTTTTAGATCAAAGTATCAGTGTCGTCAGGTGGTGACTGTCTCCGTAGTTACCGCCCCGATATCAGGAAGGGGAGGTACAACACCATCATCCTTCACGTCAAAACCACCACACCTGATAACCTGCTCTTCTACCTGGGATCAGCTAAATATGTAAGTATACTATATATACTAAATGTACAGTATATACACCAGAAATGAGCACAAATACACAAAATTGTCTATGTGTGGACTGTATAGGTCTAGGAAAAATACCACTGTCAAAACTGCATTAGTGGATACTAACTGTCTTCCAATACTGAATATGTAAGGCTGAGAGAAACAGTCATACACAAAGAAAATACTTGTGGACATTATAGTTCTTTGTTGGAGGCTTCTCTTAACCCTAACCATAACCAGAAGTGCTACTGTATAAAGTTAAATTGAACTATAATCTTAATCCACAAATCAGCTTTGTTCATGTTAGAACATGCCAAAATATCCAAAAAACACAAGACAACCCCAACAAGTTCATTTTTTGTTAGACACACATTCATTACTATACTACAACTACAGTTACTTAACACTACAATTACAACAGATTATAAACAAGACAATAGGGAAAGGGGAAACTAGCTTTGGTTAGTGAATGATTGAAATGAATGATTCAGCAGTATCTATTCTGTAGTTGATATGAGAGACCTGATAGACAGATGAGATGACCTGAGAAGCAGCAAGTCAAATCGACGGTACAGTAGATTATTTCTGATTTGCCGATTAAAGTTACCAATTATGAAAGCACAAGGGTTGAAGCAAGTTAATGGAGATTTTGTAGAAATACTTGCTTGCTCCCTGGGGTGGCTTCTTGCGGGGATTGGAGTTGGATGTGCTGGGTTGAGGAACTTGAATCTGGATCTCGAAATGATGAATAAGTCGGTCAGTCAGGTTTGGAAAAGTTCCCATGGGAGGGGAGCTCCTGGTTTAGGCTCTCCTAGTTTTGACTGTTAATTCATGACTCACATTTTCCAGCTAGACTTTTCTGACTAGCTTGGTTTCAACTAGCATTTTCTTGACTCACATCTTCAGACTTGCATTTCCACACTTTCATTCATGCAACAAAAAGCAGCATTATACCGGCCATTTTTTCCCCAAAAAGCAACATTCAACCAGCTAAAAGCATGGTTTCAAATAGCCTTTTCACATCTCTCATCGATTCAACCAGCCAAAAAGGGAAAAGCATGGTTTCTGGGGTGGGAAGTGTCAGTCCCCTGCTATTCATGGAATTCAACCCCTGAATGCTGTCACTCTTTTAATCAAGACTGTTAGTCTTATAACAACTGATGATTTCTAATTTTGTATTGTGGATAGTAGTGAGTGAGTTGTGATATTGTTGTGAGAATGAAACAAGCAGAATGGTTCTAAACATTGTGTTAGTATTATCAAAGATGATAGAATTGTGATAGTGGTACATCTCCTGTTTTAAAGGCAGTGGAACACAAATCTAACTGAAGCAGAAACATAGCGTGATATACACACACATACTAACATACAATATTAATTGTCCTTGGACAAAAATCTACATTTTAGAGTCCATGGGTTTTCAGTCCTTTGTTCCCTTTTTGTCTGACTGCAAATGGCAGGGGTCCATGCCATTTGTGTGTGTCTGTGTGTGTCCAAGGGTGCAGATCTCATTACAACTTGAGGGAGTGAGGGCGAGGGGTGGGGGGCTTGTCACTAACATAAGAATAGCTGGTGAATCTTAAAGGTCAGTCCACCTTAAGTGAGCCTGGTCAGGTTGTTGCTAATATCAGGACTACATAATGTGTTGCTGTCTTTTTTGCCATTAATAGTAGTTTAGAATATATATTAATAAATCACTTTTAGGCCATCACTATACATATTTATCTACTTTATAGAGCCGCTGGCGCAGTATTTGCTTGTTTACCCTCCAGCAGCAGCTTGATCCTTGTTGGGATTTAGCAGGGTTCATCAGTCACTAGACTCACTCACTTAAAGACACAACTCACGCGCTACAGGTGCTACAGAGATGGAATCTGGGAAACATCGTCCAGTAGCAAGCAAAGATATCAGGATTCACTTCATTCCCAAATTTCCACTTAGTTTAGTATATGCAACGGTTTAGACCGCTGAGCAGAATACATACATAAGCAAAACCTTCAAAAAATGTTGTGTTTATGTCGGCTTCTATTAAATATATTGTCAACTACATCATTTATTTAGAAATAATTTACTGGGGGGACAACTTCATGCTTTTCAGAAAATGGGGGGACTCGTCTCCCCGACTCCCTGGGATATGCACCCATGTGTGTGTCTCTCCACATGTTTGCTGTGGAGTGTTCTGGTAAATGTCTAGGAGTGTCTGTATGTCACTGGGGTGTGATATGGATATGTTGTGCAGCAAGTCTTGGTTCTCCATATTGTTGGTGGTGATGACTTGTGAACTGTCTGCAACTTTTATGCTAGCTTGCCTGCCTGCTAGTTTCAGTTCTTTGGATAGTTATTTGAGTCCCAAAATCAGAGTTCACGGATCAAAGTTGGTCTTAGCTAGTCTCTGTGGGTGACTGGTTCTTAGGGGTGAGTTATGATATGGGGAATGTTTATCTAAGTTGTGCTATCAGCTCACACTGGGGTGTGAATTGGTCTTACCATGTTGCTAGCTCTTGGAGATCGTGAAGGGTCAAAGGTGGCAGGGTCAGTGGTCTGGTTTAGCGGCAATGCAGGAAATTAGTTGTTTTCCTATCTCGATCGTTGCTGTTTGCAGGATATGGTGTATGGTCTGATCAGTGAGACATTTGGAAATCTCACTGATGTCTTGTTGGCCAGCATTCCTGGGGGGTTGAAGAAAGAGCTGGTCCTGTTGTTTGAGGGTTTGTACCATCTGTGCTAGAAACATGAGGGGACTTTCCCCTACAATGGCTCTGGTATAATTGCTGACAAAATGGAAAATGGAGATGACAGTAAATGTTTTAACTGTTTCATATTAAAGCATTAATCATATTTAATACATTGTTGAGGCTCTACACTGTAAATTGTGTAGCATTTATCATACTTAAAAATGCCTGCATTCAAGACTGTAGACATACACAGAAGTTTACATGCACAGAGAGAAACACACACTTAAGTTCCTCCCTCTGTCGCTCAACCACACACATACACAAACACATGCACAGCCTACTCATAATCCCAGAGTGATTTGTCTAATATGAGAATAATTAATACTTCTTGACACATACTCACTAATACCCCTAGTAACATAGCACACTGCTGTGTTAAGGTACCACTGATAATCCCAAAGTGTGTTTATGTGTGGGCAGGTGTGTATTTGTATGTGTGTGTCCTAATGAGCAGCAGCAATTAGCAACAAGTTTATGTTGCTATCTGCTTTAGCCTGATTTCCCCTGAGAAATCACTGCTTTGCTTCATCAGACTGGGAAGACTTGAGCATGCATGCATGTGCGAGTGTCTCTCACTTATATTCCCTAATAGTGAAGAATTCCACATGAATAGTAATGCTCAGTGTGTGTGTGTGTGTGTGTGTGTGTGTGTGCACCTCTAACATTTCACTAATAGTGTGTAATGCTAGTTGAATAATAACGATGCTGCCCTGTGATCTGTGCTAATGAATAATCACCATTACCCTAGAGAGACTAGAAAGATAAGTGTGTGTACTTATGTGTGTGTATGTGTGTCATTTGTGTCTTCAAATGTGATTCCCTTATAATCTCTAATTGTGCATAATACTATATGAATAATAATGCTGTGTGTGTGAGTGTGTACTTCTGAGACAGCATCCAGATGAGAGCATATGCTCGAAAATTCTCTTATTAATTTTTTGGCTCATACATAAGACTATTAATCAAAATACAGCAAGATACTGTGAAAATTCACTTGTAGAGACAGATGGTCAAAACCTGAGACTTTGTACCCTCAGAATAGGCCAGAGCTGAGAGTCTGAAATCTCTCCACCATTCACTCATTTACTATTTTCACCTGATAAATACTCTATAAGATATTCTGTAGTGAGTAATAAATGCAGATTTCGGACGCTTATAAGTAATCATCATTTCGCATCACCATTAATAGGTGTTGAATAAGTCAAATCAGGGGCAAAAGCGTAGCAATGCATTGTATGATTTTTAAAAAGTCAGAAAGTACTGTACATGCTATTTACACTACATTTTGATTGCATTATGGCAACTGTAAGGGCAATGCATACAGTAGCTTATCTAGTAATTTTACAACTGGAGTTCTGATATTAAATTAAAGCTTAAAGTGAAAATTTCATAATTTACATCTGATGACCAGAGGTGTCTCTGATGTCCCCTGGTTGAGATTTGTGTGGTCTGATCTTCAGTGCATGTCCTCCTTGAATAAAAACCTTAATTTGACCTTTTTCAAATTTCATTGCGAGTTTAATCAGATGTCTAAATGAATACAATCAGCTCAAAATTAGATGAATTGCTCTGGATACAGTGAAACAGACCCCAAATAAAATAGATAGATCTTCTGTCTCATTGCATCTCCCTCTCTTTCCTCTGGTATTCCTTTCTCCTTTCAGGTGAATTCAGTTCAGTTTTTTGCCTATGTTGACATGTTGACATCTCAAGAGCAACAATGTGCATAATGTCAAATTCCAAAAAACAGAATATTCAGCATTATGTCTTCTGTGTATCTCAGGTTGATTTCTTGGCCTTAGAGATGCGCAAGGGGAAGGTGAATTTCCTTTGGGATGTGGGTTCAGGCGTGGGGAGAGTTGAATATCCCCATCTCACCATCCATGATGGGAACTGGCACAGAATAGAGGCATCACGGTAAGAATTGTGCACACACATACATGCTTTTTGTTTCTCAGAGACATACGCATCTACTGTTTGTCATTCAAACATGCATCAAAAGCTAACATTGATGTTAGCTACATTTCATCTTAGAAAAACATGAATGTTGAGAAGCATTATCAGGATACACACACAAACTGTTACATTATATTCAGACATACAAACACACACATACGCAAATTGGATTAGCACTCGTTGAAAGTGGCATCATGAAAGAGATCCAATGTAGAGCAAACATCTAAATACACAGATGCACACTAGCTCCACTCTATGATAGACATCAGCAACTTATAAGTAAAAAGCAGACACACAGGTTCATCATATGTTTATGTTCAAAAATTTTAACTCGATTAAAAAATCAGAGTCAAAATTTGACATGAAAAGCATCATTTGTTTTATAAACTCTTGAGTATATATATATTTTGAGCTAGAGAAGGAAGGAGAAACACTGAGATACAGCACAACACTGTCTAAACAGTAAGAATGAGTATACATTTTAAGTTTTAAAATGTGTTAAAAGAGATCCAATTTAACTGGAGGTGTGCTTCTTATGTAATAGTAAGGAGCAGCATATGCTACTATATGGGTGTGGAGCACTGACTGGTTGATATTAGTTATTTCAATGTTGACCTGATGAATTCGCCTTGCACTCACTGTAACCTAATGTAATCGACAACAACCAATGCTAATAGTAAAAATAAGGAAACCTAACAACCACAGGACATCATTTCATTCATGCTGCTTAGGAAAAGATTGTTTTTTCACTTGGGAAATCAAGAGTTTACAGCCTTGACAGCCCGTGGCACATCATTACACAGATACAGTGTAATCCTGCCGGTCCAGTTTTTCTCTGTGAAAGCTGAGGTGGTGCTGTATATAGACCATCCAACACAAGACCCATTCACACCAAGCAGACGTCCCACCTGCACCATGTCTTTCCATTTGAGAGATTTCCCAAAGGTGTTTTCCAAGGGGATCACACAGACTATCAGTCTTGAAAATGTTCCCCCACACGATACAGACATGCAGTTTCTGCTTTGGAAATGAACTCAAGGTGGGAGATTAATTGCACTGTAAAGCTCAGAGGTCCCACTGCTACAAACTGGTTCCACAATGCACTTTCTATCATTCATCTTTTGCACCAAGAGTTCATAAAAGCTGATTTCAAGTGACTCCAATATGTTCAGTCATAAATGTCTTCCAGGAAATATGGATTGGCAAACAAAATAACTTCCTCCCCTTGCTCTGTCTTTCTCGCTTTCCAGTAATGGGTTGAATGGTACCATATCAGTATATCCTCTGGAAGGCTCTATGGCTGGTATGATGCCGACCCCGGCCAGTGCCAACTCGCCCACGGCCTACACCATCCTGGACGTAGACCAGAACGCCTACCTGTTTGTGGGAGGAATACTCGGCACTGTCAAGGTATCTGTCTGTCTCTCTGGTTCTGCATAACAACATCAAAAATCTGTCTGTCTCTCTTTCTTTTTTTCCCCATCATTATTTTTCTCTTTTAGAAAGCAGATGCTGTAAGAACAACAACATTCACAGGGTGCATGGGGGAGACCTTCTTGGATAGTAAACCTATTGGATTGTGGAACTACAGAGAGAGACATGGAGACTGTAAAGGATGTGTTGTGAGGTATGCAAATATACAGTTAAAGTTTTTATATTTTTCATAAAATGTAAATTTGTTTCTCCTATTATGCCACATCCCTGAGATGAAAAACAGTTCCGTAGTCAATCAGTTTTCTTGTGGATGTCTTTTGATATTCAAGAGGCCACTTCATCATCTTTTCATTCTATTCTATGTGGCATTTCAAACTCACTTGTGAGTTGAATAGAAAACAGCCGTATTAAAGTGGGCTACCTTCCCTGTGTTTGTTAGCCCCCAGCGTTCAGATAGTGAGGGGACTGTCCAGCTGGATGGTGAAGGCTACGCCGCAGTGGGCCGACCCACGAGGTGGAACCCCAATGTTTCCACTGTTACCTTCAAGTTCCGAACTTTCTCCTCGGAAGCTCTGCTCATGTATCTGGCTACTGAAGATATGGTATGTATGTAGAGTGTGAAAGGATACAAAGCCCAAAGGATAACCTCATGGTAAAGATCATGGTTGACAGTCAGGGCAAACTATGATTTAGTTGTGTAAATTATGTGTTTTAGATTTTTGTACGTCTTTACTTAGACAGATTTAGAATTGGTAAACAAAATGATTTAGTACAATAAACAAAAATCTAAGTTTTCAGAGGCAGTGGCAAAGAGGCAATGTCTATATAAATTGATAATATCACCATGTAAGGTTCAAGGTTTATGTCAGAGACTGAACAGCGCAGGACACAGATTTTTGTAGTTTTAAAAGGTGGGTTATTACTCACCCACAAACTGCAAAAGAACAAAGCAATCATAATTAATAACTAAATTGGGCACTAAAAGAAGTCAACAAAACAGAATTGAACTCAACTCAAAATATTATAATAAAGTATGATAATATTATTAATATATTTGGTTCTGTTATCTTTACAAGTTGAAGATAACAAAACCTAAGTGTTGGCAGCACAAAATTAACTAAATGTGTCTGCTCCATCTAGAAATTATGTATGTGAAAACACTAATAAAACTCTAAATAAAAATAAGAAATAAACACTAATTCTAAATAGAGAAAGCAGAATCAAAGTGAGGGTGAGTGGACATGATATTACCCACAATATTAGTCTGCTGATGTGGCCGTGGGTGCGGCCATCACAGTTTACAAAGTTAATATATTGTATACTGATTGTGTGCAAAATTTTGCTCACTAACTGTGCCACTGAAATAAGCTTTTATAATAAGATTTTAAAATTAAAGACCACAATGTGTTGTTGTAATCTGAAACCTCATAACTCTAAATTATTATGTTGTACTATTCAGCCTTTTCAACCCCTGGTATAAACTCATGAATACATTACACTAAAAATATGTTTTACCTAGCTCTTGAAATGTTCAAATCTTGGGAGATACACGTTTTTCAACTTATTGCTACTGAATACAGTTATTGGGCTTTAAATGTCAGTACCTCACAACACTTTCTCCTTGGCTGTTGATCTCTATAGAAGGACTTTATGTCCCTGGAGCTGTCAGAGGGCAAGGTGAAGGTGAACTGTGACCTCGGGTCAGGGGTTGGTAGTGCCATATCAGCTAACCGCCACAATGATGGACGCTGGAAATCCCTTACCATGTCACGGAACAAGAAACAAGGTACAGAACAACAGCATACAAACGGAAAGTCACATGTTTTAATGACTAAAAGGAGCAGTGATGAGAGAGGGGAGAAGTAAATGAGCTAAACTAGCTCATTAAACTCAAAGTCAGACTTGATCAGACCAGAACAGACTCTATAACATTGTACTAGTGGGATCCAAACTTCATGCAAAACCATACTATTTCTTTCTGCCTGTTCAATTATTATATATGTCTCTGTAACTGTTTATAAAGCCACGGTGACCGTAGTGGACATTGACAGCGGTGCTGAGGAGAAGCTAGTGGCCATATCTCCGGGTTCAGCTACTGGTCTGAACCTCAAGGAAAACCAGAAGATCTATTTTGGAGGGCTCCCTACCATTGGAAACTACAGGTGCACACACACTGCAGTGTTCATTTAAGTCTCACATATGTGTATTAATTGCAAAGAAGGCCATAACATGTATTGCATAATTTATTCATTTTGTTTTCACAGTGAAGGGAGAATATTGAATTTTTTTTGAAAATTAATAAATAATGATATTAAACAAACACTTTTTTTTCAAATTTAATTGCTGATCAAGTACAATGAGCCTCTTCACAACCAATTATAATTTTCATACCTTCTAGTTTAGTATGTCATTAAAACATTGCGTGTGTCAGCAGGTTAAATGGTTGATGGACTGTGAAAACACCAGGGACAATGACGGAAATAAGTCCAGGACTTTATCATTCTATCCTTGACAAAGTCTGATATGTTGTATTTTAAAATACATTCATGTTGTCAGTAAACCTAAACCTACAGTAAAGGTTGAGTAGAAAAAACGCTTTTTGTTTAGATGAGTCATTAGTTAAAGATGTTTGTGAATGTGCTAATTCTTTAATATCATGTTTTGTCTTAACAGCAAGAGAGCCAGGTAAATAAATAAATAAATATACAAATGTCATAATCAGATATATTGTAAATTCAACTGTCCACAGCCCTCTGCATGAGGCTAGCCACATTGATGCTAGAGCACTGTATAGCTCACGCTCGATATGTATGATTGTATCTCGGCTGGCAACTGAAGGCTCCTGCTCCTCCACACAGCGGCTTGAAATCATTCACTCTATCCTTCAGTAAACTGAATGTGGTGTTTGTCTGTTCAGCAACATTTAGGTGGAATTTCTGACATTTATGATTTTGTCTTACAGGCATAATTGTCATAATCACATTCAAAATTGTATTTTTGATGCAGAGTGTCGCTACCAATTTTGCATAGCACTGCAAACAGCGTTTTGCAGAGCTACAAAAATAAAGCCCTAACTCACTGAAAATAGTTACAAAAGGTGCATTATGCTGCTAAAAACATGTTCACTGTGGACAGGACAAACACCATGTTCAGATTATTCTTGTTGTTGATGCTCAGATGTCACCTTGCTTCTGGAACAGCTTCTTTACTGCAGTTTTTTTTTATATTATGTTACACCGCTGAGAGACAGGAAAGTCTGCAGAGTTTGTGATTTCTTCAGTTTTATATTGTCTCTGCTAAAATGCTCATGTCTTTATAGGTCAGAGATCACTCTGAAGCGTTATGCTGGCTGTCTTCGGGAGATTGAAGTGTCCAGAACTCCTTATAATCTCCTCAGTAGTTCAGATTATAATGGGGTCACTAAAGGATGTAATGTAGAGGTAAGAGTGTCCACTTAGCTGTAGGTTTATAGATGTACAGTGTATTTATATACATTTATGTACTGTACTGTAGATACACTATATAATCCATTACAAATTCATATTACATTAGCGTTAGTAGAGCATTTAACTTATGTAAAACTGACTATCTAGTCCAGTATTAGTAATGTACAGATATGTTGAAACCTTCCTGTATAATAGCTTTCAGATTGTGTATTTATGGTGTTATCTGCTCTGCTGCTTCTTAAGTGGTTTATCATTTTGATATGTGTCTGTGTGCAAGTGTCACAATGTGACTGAATAGAAGATGTGTGAATATGTACATGGAAAATGAAAATCTAACATACAGGTATGAATAGTTATGAGTTATTAAAAGCTCTAGACATGTTAAACCTGAGGAACTTCTTCTTCTGGTTTTCCCCTAGCTTGACCCTGCCTCTTTTACTTTTCCCACTTTAGTTTGCCTCTTTCTATCTCATTTTACATTCACTTCCTGATTTTTTAATAAATGTGTTTATTAAGGAAATAAAACTGGCTTTGTGTAACACATAAAATAGAAAGATGCCGAAAGTGTGAGAAAGAGTGAAGGTCAGAAATGCAATGACCAATTCAAACTGTCTTAATTTTTCCATGTACACAAAAAAGAGTGTTTACCTATTTATCAGTGCAACCCCAATATACCCCATATACACATTTCTCAATTTCCTTTTATATACATGCCATACGTGTACATACATGTTTTCCTCTAAGTTACACAACCACACATACACTTGCACTGAATCGACAAAGGAGTTCTCAAAGCCATACAAGGCATTCATCGTGATTTCTATACACCAGTCCCATTCAATTATACAAACATGCTGCCATGCTTACAGTGTGTATAAAGAGTATATGAAGGATTAGAAAGGCGCAGGGTTGAGTGTGTGCAGAGTGAAGGTCTTTCTATTCCTCTGTTTTCTCTTCCTCCCCCAACCACTCTGCTATGCTACAAAGATGAAAGTTTGTGTGTGTGTGTCTGTGTGTGTCTGTGTGTCACTTTACAACCACAGTTAAAGTAATAAGAGGTGGATGACATATTTTTAATCATCCAAACTCAGCTATTTTTTCCCCTTTTTTTTACTTTTCAGTTCATTTTTTTATTTTTCCATTTGAAAGTGATTTGTAAAGGACAACAAATGATCTAATCATTAATGTGAGTTAAAATGCATGTAAACAGCTATTTCATCTTTGTCTCATAGAACCTGTACACAGTCAGTTTCTCTAAGCCGGGATATGTGGAGCTTGGTGGCCTGTCGCTGGCGATCAACACTGAGATCAGCCTGTCGTTCAGCACTCTGGAAGACACGGGGACCATACTGTTGGCAGTTGGCGGCGTTCCACCAGTCAGCCAGCAGGTTCAGTGTCATCACTTTTTTTTTTTCATTTAAACTGTGACTCACTTCCCTACTATATACTACTGTACACTAATTTGAAGCAGGTTTTGTGTTTGGGTTTATTTTACTGGTCCGTAGTTTCCTGATAATTTCCAAATAATTTTAGGAAGTTTCCTGGAAAGAATTATGTAATTTGATACTAAATATAAGAAAAATAGTATGAAAACGTTACTCTTTACACTGTATATGTTGAATTATATGCTGGCCTGTAGAAAAATGGCACGTTTGCAGTGCACTGACTAGAAGACTCTCTAGGTTACACTAGTAACACTAGTTAATTGAACTCAATTAATTGTAAGTGGACCAATTAAACACTGTCTCTATTTTCACTATAATTAGTACCAAATTACATACTTGTTGTTCTTTCACAAAAACTTTCTTGAATATTATTTGAAAATTGTTGGAAAACTACAGACCTAATATAAAATGTTAACAAATTTAAGTATACTCAGAAAATTTAGTATGCAGACAACTAAATGTGTTAACAGCAGACCTCTGGCACAACAAGGTATTAGACAGTGTTGATTCTGCAGGCTATTTGTTGTAGATAGTACTTGGTTGTATAATTTATTTTCAAGGGAAAATTCCTTAGAAGTGATATTCGTGTACCAATCACATTTTAGGAAACTAAGCAACCAATAAAATAAAGAACATTTATTCTCCCTTTTTTCTAAAAACCTTTCCATCACAGGTCCGGAACAAAAACCTCCCCAGCTCCAAGAGGAGACGCAGACAGTCAGGAGAGGTGGGTTCAACACACACACACACACACACACACACACACACACACACACACACACATTCATGTTCACCCAAATTCAGCACCCCTTTCCCTAAGTGACTGACGTTTTCATAAGTGCATATTAATGAGATTTGCATTTGTTGGCAACTAGGCTAATTGGATTGTATTTTATCTAAATCTCACACACACTCACACAGAAATGCCCATTCAAAGATGCAGACAAGTACACAGATACATGCACACATAGCATCTGTGTAGTAGCTGTCTTAGCTTTTAGCTGACCACACAAACACACACACACACACACACACATACATGCACACAGGCACCCTTTCTCTAAGTGAATGAAGTTTCCATGAGTGCATATTAATGAGATTTGAGTTTGTTGGCAACTATGCTGATTAGATTGTCTTACAGCTAAACACACACACACACACACACACAGACATCCATGCAGACACACATGCACGCACTCACACAAACACACACACACACACACTTGAAGTCTCTGTCCTTTGAGTACCAATACTGCCCTCTTTTATCCTAATCACTGATAAATAAATAAAACTGTAATTTTATCTCTACTGGAAACACAGTGTGTTTGGTGTGTAATTAGTAGTTTGCATTAGATGCATTCATATTTGCAGGCATATGTGTGTATGTCTGTGTAAATGCATGTATGGGTATCTGTGTCTATATTTGTGTATGTGGGTGCATGTGTGTTTTAGCATAATGTGTATCAGTGTTTGTGTGCCTCATTTAATGTGAGCGTGCTGCTCACATGAATGCAAAATTAAATGTGTGTCTATGTTTATGCGTGTGTGTATATATGTGTGCGTGTGTGTGTGAGAGAGAGGACAGAGGGTTACCTCTAGCTTATCCATCATTACTGGTTGTTGGACGCATAAATCTATTTTTACTAACTATGCTGGCAGGCAGTGTGTATGTGTGTGTGTGTGTGTGTGTGTGTGTGTGTGTGTGTGTGTGTGTGTGTGTGTGTGTGTGTGTGTGTGTGTGCGCGTGTGTGAGTGTGTAGTAAGGTTAAGCGAGGTTAAAAACACCATCAACTCAACTTGGCCCTGACTAATGGATGTTTTAGAGAGGGACAGAGAAACGGAGAGAGAGAGAAGGGGACAGGAGACAAAGGATGGAGGGATAGGAGAGGGAGATTTAGAGGTGAAAGGAAGGATAGAGGAGAAAGCAGAGAAATAATACAAGGGCAGAGGAGAACAGAAGAAAGAGAGGAGAAAAATGTAAAGATGGGGACAGTTGATATTAGACAGAGAGGAGAGATGTAAAGAAGAGAAGGAGAGAGGAGAGCCTTTGAGCAAACCAAGGGAAGGAGAGATAAAAGAGAGTCTAGTTAGGAGAGGGGAAAACAAAATGTAAGAGAGGGGAAACAATAAGTCTGTTATAAAAAAGAGACTGAGATATGAGCCAAAAGGAGAGAATGAGGACAGAAGATGAAAAAATATCTGATTTGACTAAAATACAGTGTAAGATATTCACGAAAGAAGCGTTCGGTGTCATGAAAAGATGATCAGCAAGAGCTGCCCACACCTTACTGTACCTCGTAAACCTAAACCTCTGACTGAAACAGTAGATTTTCCTAGAGATATTCACATCATATGGGATCAAATGAGATATCGATTCTTATTATCAATTAATCTCCAGATTATTTTCTCAATTAATCAATGAACGTTTGGTTAAAGCATCAGAAAGTAGAAAAAATGATCATCACCCATACCCCAGGTTTACAATCAGCAGTACAAAATCCAAACATAATCAGTATTCACATTTTAGAAGCTGGTAGCAATACATTTTTTGTGCCATCTTATCGGTTATCAAAATTGTTGCAGATTAATTTTCTGCTGATTGACTCATTGATTAATCGACTCATCCTTTTAGTTGATGGTTTAGGTGATGTAACTGATATCAATGTTAATGTACGGTAACAATGTACCAAACTCCTTCAAAAGTATAATGGTAAACATAAAATGCTCTTATGATTTAATGAAGGGCTGCTAAATCTTAACAGACTTTCGGGCTCTGTTTGTTGTGCCATGTTGAAAAGTGGAATTACTCAACAAAAGCGTATACATAAAACATCAAGTTTCTAGAAGCTCCAAGGTATGCTTTTACAAAGCATTTTTACAAAGAAGACGTTAAATTGGTTCATAAATATTAGAGAATGACCCTCAATTAGCTGTCTGCACCAACCTGTCAGCATTCTGTAAAGATCTTAGTTCAGTTACAGACACAGACACCGAACCCAAAGCCAAAATATGATAATATAATTATAAACTCCAAAAGCTGGAAGATTTGAATTATTAAAGGTTTCAGAAGAGTGTTGCTGTATGTGCGTGTGTTGCTTTTGTATAAATGTTGATTTTTTTGTTGTTGTTTTGAATACAGGTAAGTGCATGTATAGGTTTTTTTTCTGTGTATTTGGCTTCATGGTTGTCTGTCTACATGTGTCTGCACTTCTATGTGTGTGTCTGTGTGTATATTTGCTTCAGTGCATAATGAGTTCATCTGTGGTAGTCTGCCTTTGTCTCAATGTGTGACATGTGTCTTCGTCTGTGCACCTGTGTGTGTGTGTGTGTGTGTGTGTGTGTGCGCATGTGCATGCCTTTATATCTGTGTGTGTGTGCAAGACGCCGCAGCGAGAGGCATGTTGTAGCTACATCTCAGTTCAATTTGTCCCCGACCTCAAATTGAAATTCCATTTTCAGGTGGTAAATTGTCTCCCACTTCGCCCTCTGGCACACAGTGAATTAAAATTCAAATTAGCCTGACCCTGCACCACTGCTCTCTAGCACCTCTCTGTCTGTCTCCCTCTTTCTCTCTCTCCCCATCTCTATCTCTCTCGCTGTTTTGCTCTCTGCCCTCTCATCTCTTCCCCCTATTATCCTCTCCTCTCTGTTCCTCTCATCTCTTGTTATCCTTTCCTCCTTGCTCTCCTCTCCTCTCCACTCCTCTCCTACTTCTCTTATTTCCTCCCAATTTCGCTCTATATACCCCCACATATCCCCCTTCTCTTCTCCCCTTTCCCCTTTCCCTTTTCTCTGCTCTTTAATCCCCAGTCTCCTCTCCCTTATGTGTTTCTTTTCTCCTCCCTTCACTTCTCATCTGTTGGTTTTGTCCCCATGTCCTTCCTTTCTCCTCCTCTCCTGTTCCTGACAAACATTTAACAAATGGCTGCATGCCGGAGATGGACAAGTTTAATCTAAAGTGACGACTACCAAGGGCAACTAAACATTCATTTGAAACATCTATCTGCTAGTGTTCTGGTATATTTTAGAATCTGGATGTATCAATCCAATTAATTTATTTTTTAATAGTATCATGTTGGTCTCATTTATGGTTGTAAAAGGTTCTTGGCTTCCAGGATGTAATCTTTTATATGATTCTTATTGGAATTTTTTTTCATGATTTTATATCCTATTAGTCTGTAACTCAATGTCATTGCTGTCTACTTTGATCAGGACACTCTTGGAAAAAAATATTTCTAATTTCACACTGACAATGTTAACACACTGATGTTTAACAGGTACAGTGTTTTCTGTTCTGTGTTCATAATTTTAGGTTAGCATGCTAGTATGCTAACATTTACTAATTAGCTCTAAACACAAAGTACAGCTGAGACAGATGGGGAACTTAATCAGTTTTTCAGATATTTGGTCATAAACCAAAGTATCGGACAAATAAAAATGCTGACATGATAGTGGCGCTGGATTAAAAGTCGTCAAAGTGATTGCAATTCATCCTGAGGGGAACATGAATGTCCTTCACAATAGAGGAATTAATAAACCTCATGGTGTCGCTGGTAGAAAAGTCAGGGGATCATCAAAGTCAAAGTAAGAATCATCCTCTTGGAACCATGAATGTTAAGTATATGTTGAGATATTGCATTTTATAGGTGAAAATCTTGAACTTCTTGTCAAGCTGCATGGGGCTTTAACATTAATGCAGGCTTTTGTATCAACATCTGTGTCAAAATGTTTGCTGGGAACTCTTCATTTCAAAATGTTTGCTGGGAACTCTTCATTTCCTTTAAATTCTCAAATCTTTCTGTATAATTGGCTATTTATAGTGTATAATTTATAATGTATAGTGTAATATCTTCTCTGGCCTTTTCAGGCAGTAATGCTAGATGAATTGCCTTTATAGGTCTTGGTATAAGGTTGAAATTCAAAGCCCTTCTCTTACACATCCAACTGAACATTTTCTTTTCCATTTCATCTCATCTCCCCACTCCTGTGCCCTGAGAGTAGTTTGGATGTACAGATTTTCACAGCTAATAAAGTTTATCTCCAACTCCTGCAGCCCTACCTCTCAGTCATGCTGAGCAAAGGCTCTCTGGAGGTTTTGGTGTTTACTGGCAGTCACAGTCCACGCCGTGTCATCAGACCACCTGAGCAAGGCATCCTGAATGATGGGAGAGAGCACTCACTGCGCATCGAAAGACTACCTGGCAGGTTAGTGTTCAGTCTTTGTTTATGCTTCCTACCTGTGCAACACTAATTTTTATATATGTTGAAGAATTTTTACTCCGTATAATCCATTTAATGTTTATTTGTGTGTGTACTTCACTTTGTGTGTGTTTTTTTTTACCAGATCGTTTGCAGTTCAGGTAGATGAGGAGGCCAAGAGGGAGGCGGCGCTTCCCAACGACCAACCAATAAGCTTGCAGCGTATCTTCCTTGGTGGCATTCCTGCAGAAGTAGAGCAGACATCCAACAGAGCCAACGTCCCATTCCAGGGATGTATATGGAACCTCATGGTCAACAGTGTGTACGTACTATCTAGTTAATATATATATATAGCCAGATGTCTAGTTACTGGATCAGAGAGCTAAAGTCAGCTTTTTCTTGAACCTGAAATACTGTTTTAGTGAGCAGATTGGATCAGTCTACTTTTTTATGGCTGGATCACATCCAAAACAAATTCTAATGACCATGTGACCCCGCTCACTTCCTTTAATGAAGATCTAATAGCAATGCAAAGAGATTGTTATTTGATTTTGATTTTAACATCACATACTTTGTTATGATCTGATCATATCAAAAAGAATTAGAAATAACTAGTACTCTTTTTTGTTTGTTTGTTTTGATTGATCTATAGCGTAATATGGTTCTAACATCACAAGATGAATTTGGGGCAAAAGCACAGAGTCAGCTTTTGATTTTGGTTATTTCTTGGTGTCCACCATATTAAAACACTGACACAGGCAAAACTGACCAATTCACTTCACTTCAGTTTCTCATATAGTGGACTCATATTTTCACCTTAAACCTTCTGTATCAAACCCAAACAGGGTAGCTTTTGCGTGCCACCCTAACGATCACTCTGTAATGTTTACTGGCAGTGGATGATAGGGCTAATTTTGACCTCATACACTGTTAGGTTAAAGCGTAGTTAATATGATTGCTGGAGGTCATGATGATGGTGATGATGATGATAAAGCCAGTGTCTCTTTCTGCCTGAACAGCAGTAATAGAGCTGTCCAAAATCATAAACATACTCATAACTCAAATTACACCCCTCTCTCATCTTTGAGTGTTTGTTTGTGCCTGTTTGTCCATCTCTCAACTCATTTCACTCCTATATCCCACCACATTGATTCTGTAACTTCTACCTAATATACACCTATCTATCTATTGATCCTTCATACTGTTGGTCTGTGTGTGTTTTATGTGTGGTTATTTTCATTAAGCACCTACAATGCTGAAACTGGATTTGTATAATACTGAATGTATGTTGGTGCGTTGATTTACCTCAATTCACTCTTATTTAATTTCCTTTTCCCAGCACCTTTACATGAGTTTACTATTGTAATAGGAACCTTGTCAGTGCTATGTGGCCCTGACCCTGGACCTTCTTGAGGTTTATTCAGAGTGACTGTGAAACGAATTTGAGAGGCAATGTGATTGCATTCAAAGTCAATGAAAAGATGCAAATTCACAGGAAAATATTCAAATTCACTCTAGGCGTCTGTGAAAATTGAAAATGTCTCACTTAAGTGAAAAATTTCCCTTATCCTGAAGCTTTATGCCTATACTACATGTACCTATAGATGCAAAAGAGAGAGAAAGGAGGGAAAATGGAGGAAAACAACAGAAAGAATTGGGGTTCCTGGTATATTTTTGAGATCAGGCCGAGTCTGAGTTGTAACATGCACGCACTGCACACACAGTTGTTGTGTATGTTACAGATAACGTCTTTACAGTCGGTGCATTGGCTTTATGCTCGAGGTGGAAATTATGATCACTTTGCTGAGTTGAATTGTTTTTTTCTGTTCGGTTGAAAGAATTGTTGCCACTGACTATGTAGTTCATTCACTTTTTTCTAAGCTAAATGATTGCATTGCCATTCATAATGCTGTGCGGTTACAGGACTGATGGTAAAGGTTTCACTTATGTAGACAGTTCATTCTGTTCAAATTGTTACATTGAATTAAATACTAACTACAGTAGGCCTATATGAGCACTCTTTATAATATTAATAACACAGCAGCAGAGGTATTGCATTATGATTGTTTCTGTGGCTTTCGCTGTGTTAAAGTAGCCTTTAACTGGGGAGCTGTTAATGGTGCCGTCTGTCATCAGTTAGTGGAGCTCCAGTAATAAAGCTACTAAATTGGTCGGTGACAACAATGATTCAGTACAGTCAGTTCAGCCTGAAGATTCAGTGAAGATTCGTAGGAACATGTACTGGAGACATCTACTGAAAGCAGCAAATTAGCACATCAGTCATGCTCATAAAGTGAGGTGAAAATGTACTTACACCTTAACAATTTCCTGTAATTTCAGTCAAATTAAAATTAAAATTGTCAGTGTCAGCTAAATTTAAATAATATACATTAATAATAATAAATATAAAGTCATCTTAAACCCCATTGCTTGTCCATCTCACAGTCTCTCAGATTTCTCCCAACCCGTGTCCTTTGAGAACGCTGAAATTGGTCAGTGCCCGAACCTCGCCCCACCGCCACCCCCACATCCTCTGCCGATAGAGGAGGAGCCTGAGTCGAAACCAAGCAGTCCTCCACCGACCCCTGCCCCTGTCACACCACCTCCTGCTGTAAGTAGCTCAAATTAACACACATATACACAGACATACATACATCAGGCATACTCTTCATCTTTAATATTACATTTTTCAACAGAGGGTGTATGAGAAATGATGCATATGTGAATAAATGAGGGATGTTCATATTATACCAGAGGTTTCTATTAACATAATTGCCCTTACTTCCGTTTAAGCAGACTATTTTAAACTGTTGGCACATACAAACAGATTCACATGGAGAAACCATGTATGCACAAACACATAGAAACAGAAAAAATGCAGTAAAAACAAGAACATATTCAAATATGCACACATATACAAAAGAGCACACATGTCCTACTCCACCACATTCTTTTATTTTTTTCTGATTATTACTCACATATACACACACAAACACACACCTATTTCTGAGGGATGAAATGCAGCCATGGCCTCGCTGTGTTAGCTTAGCGCTTCATCACACAGCAGTTGTACAGCCCATTAACTCTTCTTTATGTTCCCTTTAGCCTTGAGACACTAAACTCCACCTCTGGCAGGCTGTGATACAGTGCAGAGCCTCTGCGCTATGCTAGGCTAACTGTGCATGCCATTTATGCTTTATGAGCCCCAAGGAGCCAAAACACCCTCAGCCAACATTTAGCCACTATGCTAAGAGGCTGGCAGGCAGTGAGTCATTCGTTTCATACCCTTAGCATTGGGATAGGGAAGATATATTTCATATATTAAATATATTATAGGTCTTACAGCAGTCATAGGTTATCAACTGCCCAGTTACCTGCTAAACTACACCTCTAAAAGAACATTGATCATGAAGCACAGAGCCAATGAGCTATGTCAG
The DNA here is from genome assembly GCF_914725855.1 of Thunnus albacares. NCBI lineage: Eukaryota > Metazoa > Chordata > Actinopteri > Scombriformes > Scombridae > Thunnus > Thunnus albacares. Next base: position 8,152,402 of record NC_058121.1, on the reverse strand, counting down.
CTTAGCTATAACTCTGTGGCTTGTTGCTTTATTAGCTGTAAGTTCATCTGCTTTATGATATAGACTGCAGGCTCTGAGAAGCCATAGGTCTTTGAGCCCCCATCTACATGTTCGCTGAAGATGAAGGTAGTTTGTTCGCCATATTTCAGACCATCTGCTGTAATAGTCTTTATAATTCATATTTTGTTAGTTGGGTGTTTTGTTTATATTGAATTTGTTGACCCTCAAACAGTTGCAACAAATTGCAATACCTGTACGAGTAAATGTCTCACTTCATGACTTCATAGGAAAAGAGAATATATTTTTTAAAAGATTTAAGTCTTTGGAAGACATGGCCTTAAACAGTTTGCAGATTATACAGAACTAAAGTCCCTTCTGGGTGAGCTTCTGTTCCACTGGCCTCCGTTCTCAAGTGTATTTTTGTGTCTTTCTTTGATCTTTATGAAAGGCTGAAACATGATACAAATTTTGATGATATTCTAAGCTACTTGGGCATCTATCAGTACAATTTGAACTCTTTGTAATTCGACAAAATGTACATTTTATTTATGTTTAGACAAGTATGACTCACGGTAATTAGGTTAAACTAGTTAATATAGTTTTTTTTTCCATGTTTAGCAGTGTGGTCAATATTTTTGTGTTTTCATTAATCAATTTGGGTAGCAGAGCTTGGATATTAACATGTGTTTCATTATCATTACCTAACAGCTTTGTCATTATGCCATTTTTATGATTATATGGCACAATGTTACACAGTACATTTTCAATTCTGTTTTGAAAGGGTTGTGTTGCAGCGCCATGTGACAGAGCTCTGCACTCAGGTCATGTTGCTCTGATTGACGACATCATGACAACTGCCTCTAATTAGCCTTTTAAATCACAGCTCGCTAATTTCCTCCAGCCTGCTGAAATCAGACAGTAACAAAGTATAACTTAGAATAGATTCTGAATTTTTGATACTGAGAAAACAAGAAACAGACTTTAACTTATAGTTTGCTTGTCCAGAGGTAACATAATCTAGAACTTTTACATGTATTCAGGTCTGAAAAGCGAGGAGAACCACTTTTACCAAAAATGCATTCAAATTAGTAATTATGCTTCGCTTCAGTTCAGGATGTCTTAAGGTTTCTCCACTACTTCATAACCTCTGAGCTTTCATCTTCATTACATCACTGCCTGGCTGTAGCTGATTGGAGGGCTATGTGCTTGTCATAAATATTGCTCCCATTCTTGCTTTGTGGCTGCCATTAATGCCCTTCCTTCCCACTACCTGACTGCTGACCTGCAGGAGGCCACGCCCCCTGCCGCTGCTACACCCACTGCTGCTGTAGCCCCGCCCACTGTTGAGCAGGAGCCCAGCAGTGACACGGTATACACACATTCACACACACACACACACACACACACACACATACACACATACACACAGACACACAGAGACACGCTATGGGTTCATGAGCAATCAATGTCTGTCACCTCAGATGTTTCTGACTTGCTCTCTCCATTTACCTTTATGTTTTCCACAAATTAATCAAATACAGTTAAAATTAAAACCTGCATTTTTTGCCACTTAGAGGCAAAAACAAGCTGTAAACACAACACTGATATTTGTGGGGCTTTTAAGCTGATTAGCAAACAGTTGCTCATTTACACATCTAGCAGATATGGATCAACATAGTCATTCAAACAGTAAAGTTGCAGGTCGTAAAATCAAAACAAGTTGAAAGACGAGCTGAAAGATGCTGAAAGACGTAGTCTTTTGATCTATTATTTATCTAAAAATATTGATTATGGCAGCAATAAGGACAATAGAAGTCTGATGATGCCAATCCTGGTTGGAACAGATTTTCTTGTTCTAAAGCAGTTTTGAAATATTTTATCACATGCACAGAAGTGTCTCATATGCATTTCCCTTGGAGTCAATTAATACTTTTGTTTTGGATTCCTGTCTTCTATTAAATGTGTATTTCTTCTTTTCTATTTTTACCTGTTTTCACTGGCAAAAGGCAGTTGAATAAAGGTTTCCAACATCTACCCACTCCTCATTTGTAGCATTGCTGATTTGTGAGTGGCTCAGCGCAACCACAGTCTTAAAGTGGTGGCCACTGACCAGCTTTAGTTGAGCAGCTTGGGGGTTAAGTGCTTTGCCCAAGAGCCCTTGACATTAGTTATTGAGAGAAGAGAGGAGCCTGCTCGTTTGGTGCTCTTATGTTGAGGTGTTGTAACAGGCCACTCAGTTACTACATCATAGCTATAGTTACCAGGTAATAGTTTGAATCTGACTCCTGGGGATATTGATGCAGTTGTATCTAAAGCAAACGGGTGCACTTCATCTGCACTGAAGTTTAGTTTGATGCTCTGCCTCAAAGAAATATCAATTTATGTATTTCCCAAAATCAAAGTTAGGAAAAAAGGCACTGCAGAGGGCAAAAACAGTAACAGAATCACATCATGTGTCTTTTGGGTAAATTTGCAGTTGTAAAGTTGTTGCATTTATGTACATAATTAGTTGACATCAGCTTTTATGGTTTCATTTCAAAGAACATGGTTTGAAACCCTATTTAGTGATGTAATGACCACTGACATACAGTTTAACCAACACTACAATTTTTGAACGGATCCTCTCTGGAGTAATAAGACATTTTGGGCTAAAGCTACCAAAGGCTTTAAGTGGACTCCTGGTCTCTGCACAGGCTCGTATTCTCTTATACACACACACACACTTATACAAAATCCCGACTTAATGACTTCACATGCTATTGGTGTGACCTCCAACCAAAGACCAGCCACTCTGAATGGAAGACCGTCTTCCTATTGTTAGCTTAATGGAAAGAAGCAGAGGGGATGAGAGAAAGGGAGTGAAGAAGAGGAGGATGAAAGAGGCTAGAAGAGAGGGCACAGCCATTGAGGAAGAGGAGGAAAGAGGGGAGAGTCTTTCTGAACAGAGCGGCGCCCGTCTTTTGTTGGCTTAATTGAAAGACGAAGGAGAGGAAGCCAAGAGAAGAATGAAAGGGGAGAGGGAAGGAGAGAGAGCTTCTAAGCAAGTGACGTCTCCCTTTTGTTAGATAGGGGGAGAGTGAGAAAGAGAAAAAAGGGAAGGTTGAGGAGGAGGAGTGGATATAAGGACAGAGCATGATAAGAGGTGAGTGTCAGGCGTAACAAAGCAAGGTCACGGTGTGGGAAATGTCTTCACTTGAAAGAGAACAAGAGACGAGATAAAGACACACATACACACAGAAGCTCAGTCGTCTCAGATCCTCTCTCTCTCTCTCTCTCTCTCTCTCTCTCTCTCTCCCTAACTTTGTCTCACACTCACATTGGAGGTATGGCAAAGCAGCTTTGTTACTTAATAGGAGATGTATTCAAGAGAGCAAATGAGAAAGCCTTTGGAAGGAGATAGCAGAAGAGATTGGAGGAAAAGAGGGAAGAGGAGAGGAAAGTGAAGGAAATGGGATAAGAGCAGGTGAGGACAGGTGGAGACAAACAGTGGAGCAAGTGGTAAAAGCTCAGATGGTGAAGGAGTAGAGAACAGGGAGGGAAAGTAGAGGATGGGAGAAGAGGAGGAGGACGCAAAAGAAGTCTAGAGAAGAGAAGCTGGAGAACAGTTGGACTGAGAAATGAGAAGAAGAGGGAGATAGGACAGTGTGATATGAACAGAGAGTGGAAAAGGAGTGGGTAGGAAGTGAAGAAAAGATGATGAGAAAAGAGGAGAAGGATGAAGGGAGGATAAGATGGGAGGAGAGGAGATGCGGCATGGTGCAAAAAGGCAGAGAAGCAGGAGAAGAGGAGGTTGAAAGGAGAACATTTTAAAAAGTGGTGAAAGGGGGGAAAGTAGGAGGCTTCAAAAAATGCTGTGGGAGTGGAGGACAACAGAAGAAACAGAATTGGTCGGAGAGAACACAACAGGAGAGAGAAGTATTGTAAATTAGGAGACGTGGAGGAAGAGTAGGGAGGATACAACAGGATAAAAAACATGGAAGAAGGTAAAAGAAGCTGGAACAGAGGAAAAAGGAGAGAAAAATAGAGAATGGGAGCATCAGAAGGGGATGGAAGAGGAGGAAGATACAAAAGGAGACAGAAGAATGGAATAAGAGAAAAGGGAGGATAGGAGAATAAATAAATACCAGAGTTCTTCAGATGAGAAAAGGGAAGGTAGAGGAGTTAGGTGATGAGAAAGGGATAACACAGGAAAGTAAACAGGAAAAGGAATTACACGGTAAGCTGAGGAAAGGGACAAAAAGATGAGATAGTAGTTTCTGGGGATAAAAGCAAAAAGAGAAGAGATAAGAGTAGGAGAGGAGAAATAAAGAAAACATAAGATAGAAGGAAACAAGGAAGAGAGGGAGACGGGATGAGATTGGAAAAAAACGAGAGGACAGTAAAGAGGAGCAAAGAATAGTTGAGCTCACGGGAGCAGAAGATGAAGATTTAAAAGGATACAGGAGAGGGGAAGAGAGGAGTTGAGGGAACAAAGCAGAAAAGGTAGAATAGACATATTTTGAAAGAAGAACAGGGCAGGAAAGTGAGAGTAGAAGAGAAAAAAATGTGAGGAAGTGAGATGAAAGGAGAAGTAAGAATAAAGGAATGGAGAGGAGAAGAAAGTAGCAGATGGGGGACAGGAGGGAGACATAAAATGAGAGAAGAGTGGATAAGATGAAGATGAGAATGAGGAGGAGGAATGGAGGCATGGAGAAGAAAGCAGAAAGAAAACTGCAGGAGAAAGAGTGAAAAGAAAATAGAAACAGAGTAGTAGAAGTCATAAATAAGTTGGCTTTACATATATTACAACACTGACACCTTCTGGTCAGTAGCAGAACTGCACCCTATAATAAGAGGTTCAGTAATACTCTGATAATACTCTGTAACCACTTGTTTACCCACCTGCCAAGAAAAAATCCTAATCAAATAGAAATCAGACTTTACTGTTGTGATGTTTCGTGCAGATAAAAAGAAAATATGGACAGGATTTATGAGAGTTAAACTGTGGGAGGGTCTAGTGATTTGAAAACCATGTCAGCCAAATCTACCTCGGCAGTAACTGATTTGAGGCGATAGAGAACAAAGAAACACTGATGAAAGATGATTGTAATGAAACAGATTTTAAAATTCCACTTGCTGTGACTTGATGGCACCGTCTGAAATATTCAGCATGTTAATCTGCAGTATATGCAGTTCAGTAAAATGGATTTAACCCATGTTCAGTATTCTCTCAGGGCTGAAATATTTTTTATTAATATATACATGTACAGTAATGTAGTATATATTGTATAGTTTTGTTTTAAATTAAAAAGTAACATATATTTTTGCATTGCATGAGACCCCACTTAAACATAAACATGAATTTCATCTTCTTTGTGGACTTGTAAACTATTTTTTAACTCTACATTTACTTGTTTTATATAAAGAAATATTTGATGACCCATTGTGACCGACCAGCCCTTCAGGGTCCTGCAGATCAGAGGCAGAAACCCTATTAGTGTGACTGACATGTTTCGTCCAGGTGTTAAGATTCCTGTTGACAAGACGCGATAGGAGCAGTGTGGTGAAACCCTGTCAGTATAACTGACATATTATGTCCAATCTCCAGGATTCATGTGCGTCAGCTGTGGCCCCGACGGCGCTCGAGAAGGCCCATCAGTTTGGACTGACCAGGAACAGCCACATGAGCTTCGCCTTTGATGACACCAAAGTCAGAGAGAGGTTTGCATTTGGAATAAATAATAATTTTATTGTTCAAATTGATTTACTTTACTTTTAGCACAGTGCACACAATCCTTCTTGTTCTGGTATCTACACAGTACAACCTATATAACATCTACCACGGGTAACAGTATAACTGTGAAAACATTTCCAAATATATAAATACTGCCAAGTAAGTCTTCACTGTGTGCACACATGAGCTACATGCCTGATGCATGTACACATACTCAACACAGCAAACTGTGACCCATGTGTGGGTGTGTGTAAGTCTGTTCCTCACACTATAGAGCGCAGTTTTAAATAAATAAAGGAAATCAGAGGTGAGTGAGTGCTAGTTTGGACAGGATAACATGTATACCAGGTCAAAATCCAGGGAAACATCCTCTATAAATAACAGCGTGTGGTGAAGATGTTGTTGACTTGACCGACCCTGAGAACAACTTCTCTGTTCCACAAACTACAGTAACAGCTGCAAATGCAACTAAAAGTTTAGGGCTGTTACTGCCATTTAGTCTTTGAATTGTCAGAAAATAGTGAAAAATGCTGTTATAATTTCCCACAGCCCAAGGAGTCGTATTAAAATGTCTCTATACTGACCGACAGTCCAAAACCAAAAGATATGCAGTTAACTGTCATAAATGACACAGAAGAGCATCAAATCTTAATATTTGAGAAGCTGGAATCAATGATTTTTTTTGCCATTTTTGCTTGGAAAATGGCAAAAATGATGAATCAATTATCAAAATATTTGCAGATTAATTTTCTATCGATTGACTAACTGTTTCAGCTCAAAAAAGTTAGAAAGATAATGGGTGTATATCTGCTTAGTAGTTATTCCTTTAAGTCTATAAACAAGGTAATGGTTTGTGTGCATTTTATGTATTGTATATGTACTTTATTCATGGATGATCAAATAAGTGATCAGGATCTTACCCAAGAACTTTTGGGAAAGCTGTTTTGGGATGAAGACCTGTAACAGTAATTTCCTGAACATGGTCTTTAAGCAGTAGAACAGCCTGACATCCAAATCAAAATGTATCTTCCTTTATTCTGTGTATCTGTCAGTACTTTAAGAACTTGATCAATTGTCAAGATAGGCGCCTGACTCACTTAAAACTGCAATTTGTCTTCAGTGCTGGTTACTGTAATAGTCTATGCTATGCTCTACTAAACATAAATAATTTGATGTGAACATTTGGCTGGGAAAATGTACTTAAATAAGTTAATTGCAATGTTATTCAAGTGAAAAGACATTTTCAGGCATCCAAATCAACAGCCAAACTCTTTGATGATGAATTAACTGCATCATTTGGCAGAACAAATGTTATTAGTTTTACACAAAATTGCTATTCATGTTGAAATGCTGTGCGAGCCCAGTATTCTGATATAAATGTCGAGCATCACACAAACACACGGTAGAGTGCCTTTTTAGAACTGATTTACCAGGCCTTTATCAAATGTTTTATTAGTATTATTGTATATGCTATTGTTGTAATCAAAGATCTTTATGTATGTGTGATTCAGGTTAATATTGGAGTTTGAGCTGAGAACTAAAGAAGAGTCTGGACTTGTTCTCTACATGGCAAGAATCAACCATGCTGACTTTGTTGCCATACAGGTATCCATTTACTGCACTCACTTTCTGTTTTTTTTTTCATGCCTCTAGTAGTTGCACAGTTTAACCAAAGTTACTTCTCTATATCTTAAAGTACAGCCTTTGACTCTTTTCTCAAGCTGCCATTGACAGAAACTCTAAAAGCTTCAAGTTATGTTTGCATCATAAGAGCAGCGCCCTCTTATGCTGCAACACAGGCGAGCAGATTTCCTGCCAAATCAGATCCCATGAATACTTTATCAAGAAACAGAAATACTGGAACTTTAACATTTTGAAGGGTGGTGTTTTATTTCTTTTACATCTTCTCCAACATTCTGTAGTCTATTACACCAAGGACATCATCTTCAGGGAAAAGGCCATAGAGGCTAATATTAACCGTGTTTGCTTGTAATCCCTTCCTCATCCCTTCATCTCTCTCTCTCCCTGCAGATCAAGGACGGACAGGTGTGTCTGGGTTATGATCTTGGTCATGGAAACATATCTGGCTGCGTGCCCTTCTCCATCAATGATGGGAATTGGCACAAGGTATGACAGCTCTTCAGTCATTCATTTATGGTTGTGCTCGTATGAGAGATTTTCCATTTGTTCAGTCATTCACTAAATTATAACAACTCAATTTATTTTAGATAATTTAAGTAATTATCGAATATGTATTCTGTACGTCCCTTGAAAGTGAAGGAAACATCTAAACACTTTTAGAAAAATATCCTTTAAAAAGTCCTGTCTCTACTGACCTGTACTATGTGTTTTTTTCCCTTTTGCTTCTGTGTATGCATATGAATATCACATAAGAACAGGTGTTTATTAGCAGGTTTACAGTAGTTATTATTTACTGATGTTTTTAGAGTTTAATGGCAATTATTAGGTCTTCTCTTTATTTGTGACCATCTATTTTGAATAGGTTATCTACAGAAAGTTTTATCACAGGTTCCTTTCTTTCTGCACCTTTAACATCAGGCCTTAAAGACTCATTCATCTCAGGAAACACCTACTTTCTAGTAGCAGTAACCACTTTGTCACATTGTTAATAAGCCTTAAATCATGCATTTAAAAATGTATGAAGGCAACACTTGTCTGTCTTCTCTGTTGATGCTGTGTCCATTTCTTTTTAATCGTTTTATTCTTTTTCTGTCCTGTCAGATCCGTGTGGCTCGTAACAAGCAGAGAGGTGTACTCATGGTTGATGGACGATACACTAAACAGATGATCAGTCCCAAGAAGGTACAAGCATTTATTTTCTCTTAACTGTGTGTATCAACTTTGTCACTTATGAAATTTTCTTTTTAACTTCGGGGTCCAGGTAGTACACTTCTGACAGACAGCATGACACAGAAACCTTTTTATGTTGCATTAATACATCGTCTTCTCTTCTTACCAGGCGGACCTGTTAGACGTGGTGGGAATGCTGTATGTTGGTGGATTACCAAAAAATTATACCACCAAGAGGATAGGACCGGTAAACAAAAAACACACACACACAGTACATATTTTAAAGTAACAAGTCTTTGTATTTCAACACAGGATGCTATATTTCAGTTTGGTGGTTCAGTTCATTTCTCAGAATCTGTGACATCAGTCAAAATGTTTTACAGTTACTCTAGCACACTCTTCTCACTCATGTGGAGAGACTGGCTGAAACCAGTAATATAATTTTAAAATGTCCATCAATCAACAAACTTTTATTCACTGTTCCTAGATTCTCTACAGTATCAATGGATGCATCCGTAACTTGAAGATGGTGGGAGGTCCTGTAAGCACTAAGGCAGCTGCTACAGGTAATAGATTTTTATTGCATTTCCGATGCATATGTTACATTTTACACACATGTAACTATCAATAAGTGGGTTACAACTGTCATTTGTGTGTTTTTTTTTTTACATAGAAGGCATTTCATGTTTACCACCTTCCTCTTTGTCTAGGTCGTTCTGAGGCTGTCAGTGAGGACTTTAAGCTAAACATGGCTACACCAACTTCCAGTCACATGGTGGGAACATGCTTTGCCGCTACTGAGACAGGAACCTATTTTGACGGCACTGGCTTCCTGAAAGCAGGTGAGATGAGAGGTCCACAGGAAAACAGCTGAAAATAAAAATTAAGATTTGGTAAAAAAAAAAAGAAAAGAAATGAATACAAATATTTGTGCTTAGGAGGAAAATAAACTCACAAATATAATTACAAATTGTTGGGAGACTGATCTTATTGTCACAATAACCAAGAAACTACAATCTACAGTAGGCTGGCTGCAGAGGACACGTCTCCCATCACCCTGAGATAGTTTTAACATCTAAACAGCACATACTGCAAGTCAGACATGCAAGCAGATATATCAACACAGATATTGAAAAACAATGGATAAATGGCTGAAAAGAGCCAGCCTCTGCCACCTGTTGTAGTAGAACATTTTTAATTTTCCCAAACTAACTGGAAAAAGTGACCAAGCCTGAACATATACAATTCCAGGGTAATTGTGCCTTCTAAGCAAAACAAATCTTGATGAACATGTGTGTTGTCAATGAAGCGGTAGTGACAAGGCCGTGGGAGTAAGTCTGTCTTAAAACAGTCAGGTTCCCAAATTAACACTGAAACATGTTTTTCATGCTGTAATCATTCCTCCTGTTCATACTGGCCATTAAGAGATCCATTCATAATGCACTTTAAATGTAAGACGATGGGGGACAGAATCCACAAGCCTTCTGTGCAAAAATGTATTTAAAAGTTAATTTGAAGCTAATATGAAGCTTCAGCTGTCCAAATTAGTCAAATAATGTCAGTAGCTTTTCAAAATGTTAGTGCCAAATCCATCTTTTTATTACAACCTTCCACTGCAGCTTAACAAGAAAACACTTTCTGTCAAGGGAATATTTTACTAAGACTAACTGTGGAAGATATCCACTTTATTTGATTAACTCAGGCTGCTGAAACCTGATTATCTTCAGATAAACTTTTCAATGCATTTTTGCTCAAAACAAAGACTGTGGATTTTGTCCTCCATCACTTACATGGTAAGCGCGTTTGGAGAGGTTCTTTTAATAGCCAGTATGAACAGGAGGAATGATTACAGCGAACAAAACCTGTTTCAATGTTATATGAAATATAATATAATATGGGCACCTGACTATTGTTTGAAGACAGACTTGGAAAAACTGTGAACCTATCCTTAAATGTACTGTAGCAACCTCCCACAAACTATCTAGGAACACTTCAGCAAAAATCTAATCCAAGCTGGATTTTGTTTGGCCATATTGTACAAGTGCAGTTAATTGTTTTCAACCAATTGACTGTTTTCCTGTTGCAAATGTTAAAAATAATCTCTTACTGCATCTCTGTCTCTAGTCTCCACCTACAGAGTGGGTCTAGATGTGTCGATAGCACTGGAGTTCCGAACCAGTCGAACCAATGGAGTGCTGTTGGCCATCAGTAACCAAGGCAATGATGGACTGGGACTAGAGATCGTCCAGGGCAAGGTGATTAATCTAGTGTAATTGCATAATACATTAGTATATACAGTATCTAGGTACAATATGTGTACCAAAGTACACATTTTTTACAATTTGACAGAACAAGACAGGTGACCTCCTGATACAGGAGTGGCTAGATATAGATTCAAGACGAAAAACCTAAAATCTTCCTTTCTCCCTTCCAGCTACTTTTCCACGTTGACAATGGAGCTGGACGAATAACAGCGGAGCACATGCCTGAGGGAGAGGGCTTCTGTGATGGCCAGTGGCACTCCGTCACTGCCAAAAAGCTCCGCCACCGGCTGGAGCTAGTGGTCGATGAGAAGCAAAGCCAAGCAGAGAGTCCCAACGCACGATCCAACACCTGCGACACCAACGACCCCATCTACGTTGGAGGATATCCTGGTATGGCTATAAAATACTTACACAAACACATCTACATTTCATACGCATAGCATTGTATTCTGTTCTGGCAAGCGCTGCTGTAAAAAACACGTACTGAAAACAGAAACTAAACATTACTGCACATGGGAGTCGCATGTCATGACACATACACTTCTGTGATGGGAGATGTGAAAGTTTTATATCTCTTTCTCAGCTGGAGTTCGTCAGGCAGCTCTCTCAACCAGCACTTCCTTCAGAGGTTGTATGAGGAACCTGAAGATCACCAAAGCCTCTAAGATCATGGATGTGCAGTTCAACAAGGCTCTGGAGATCAAAGGAGTCCAGCCTCTCTCCTGTCCTGCTGTAGCTGCCTAATTGGTACCATTGAGCCTCCCCCCTTTATTGTCCCCCTTAATACCTCTGTAAGGAGCCACACAGGTCCATAAAGTGTAGAAATCTTGGTCTTTGAAGCTGGACTGGGTACAATGTTTATATAACAATAATTCCATCATATCCACCTGAAGTTTGACAAAATTAATTTTCCTGTCAGGTGTGGTCACTGGCTAGGATCTCAGGTTGTATTCACCTGTAGTAAAATATAAACTTTTAAAAAGAAATTTGCAAATTTCAAACATTTGGGTCTTGTTCTTGCTGCCATTAGGGGATACCAACATGCAAAGTTGCACTGTGCAGTTTTCAAAGTGCAAGATATATAAAATAACTGTCAAAAACATTTTTTTTTTTTTTTGCAGTTAACTCTTGAAATTCACCCTCACATTTTCAGCATGAGACCCTGACTTTATGTGCAGTGTAAGGCTCTGGTCAATAAATCTATAATGGCTACTAACTGAGGTCTCTAAGTGTTTTACAATGTGTTTTATAGTACTGTGGTTACAGTTGTTCACAGTATTCAAACTAATTATTCTTTAGGTTATGTGTGTGATTATGTGAAGATTAAATCAACTTTTCTTGTGCCTCTTGAAGAGATGAAACTGGGTATGTTGAGCCCTTCAATCACATTATTCTTTTCTGGAAAAGAATGAGAAAAGTTACAATTTATATATCTATGTGAATTTTCTATATTTTTCCTTCATAAACCTTGTTCCCTGAAAATTGGTTGAGAAAGGCTGAATCATTTCTCCACTAATGTCCACTCTTATTATTCTTAAAGGAATAATTCACACAGAAATGAACATTGTGTAGTCATTACCTTATCACCCAAATCAGATCAAATAGAGCGCTTTAAGTTTAAAAAAAAGACCAAAAAGAACAATAAAAGCAGCTAAAGACAAAACAGCTTAGGTCTAGTAAAAGTATTATTTAATTAAACTAATTAATGTCATTAAATCTTAGCGATTGCATGAAGACCACATTGAACTTGAATAACTCAGTGATGTGAGTAAATTGTTGAGAGTAGATTTGTTACAGAGAAAGCCAAACAGAAACTGTGCCAGTTAACAACAGTAGCTGTGTGTTATATTGACAATGCTGAACTTTCAACAGATATGGTGGTGATTAGATAAAGGGACATTCTTGGGTGTAATATTCCTTTAATATTTTACAATTTATTATCCTTAGTTTGAATTGGAATAATTTGATACTTTCACACAAGCTGGATCTTGAATTACTTGTTAATGTAAGAAAATGTTAATGACAAAATTGAAAAGTACAAGGTTTCTGCAGGTTGTTCTGCATGGTGTGACTGAAGATATTTAATCAGTGGATTATACAAAAATATATTTCTTGATAGCATCACACAAATTGTCCTGTCCTTTTTTAAACAGATAATGTTGAAATGAATTCTTGGAAATTTTGGAGGATATTTTTGGATTAATAAATATATATATATATATATATAATAATTGATTTCATCAATAAATGTTCCAGGTCAAAATTCTGATTGAGTATCAAGATTCATAAGATTGATTATTAATAAAGACAAAATTTTGAGGAAAAAACAGAAGGCGCTGTTAATTGCTAATTCCACCAGGTGGTGCTATTGCAACAGTTTTCACAGTTATTGTCACGTTATAGAGAGACTTCATCCACATACATTAAGACTGCCAAAAGGTCTGTATGAGGGTAACTGCCCACTAAAATGGATTGTTTAGGATTTATGCTTCAAGCATAAATCCTAAACAGCTACAGGCTGATTTTCATAGCATTCTTGTAATATGTGATGTGGTTGGTTATTTTGATTTATAAGTTATTTTTTTTCCATAGAGACTTATCTCAACTAAAAGGATAGGAGTCTTTTTCATTGATGACCAGAATCAAACTTTACCCGCCAATAGTGTTCGAAGATAGAAAACTATGCATTTATTTATGTTTTATGTCCTGATCTTGTTCATTAACAATTTGAATCTAGTTTATTTAAGTTGCTTTGCACATGTGTTTTTGTTGTGTTGGGTGACCAGTCCTCTTTTCAGATTTTTTTTTTTTTGTCACCTACCCTTTTCTCCACACACCACTGTTCTTTGTTGATCTTGTGGTCCTTCATTCTTGCCCTTGGTTCTTCTGCTGGGTTCTTCCCCCATAGATATAGATCTTCAGTGCTGATGAACATGCAGAACTAGAGACAGAAGATCATACTGAAGGGAGACTCTACGGAAAATTCACATAAATTTAGAAATCACAAAACTCACAATACTATACATACATTTTTCACTTCTTGAGTCTGAATTACTCTCACACTGGCAAAATGACAAATGACGTCATTTGTCATTTTGCCAGATTTAGAAATACAAACATGTGGACTAAAGCAGTATAGAAAATGTAAAGGGACAAAGTCGAGAGTCAGACTTTATGTTGATTGTTATGAATCTGATCGACATTAAGATCCAGCTAATGTTCTCACTTGAACAGAACTATTTTAATGCTCCTTGTTCTATACAGTAACCACACAGTTTTCTTTTAGGTCAGTTTCAGTCTAATGGACCTGCTACTTGCCATCTTCCTTTAGTTAGATAATATTTCTTCTTTCTACTGTGTCCCAGTTGGCACAAACTGACATTCACTAGCACCTGCATTTCATTTGCACTAGAGGGCAGTATGTGACCATATAGAGCAAAGATGTACCTGTTAAATGGGGCTGCATTCAAAGTCCAAAAGCTGGTGATTGGCTCCATTACCTGAGGATTCTTCTGGAAATTTGATGCTAAAATATGACAGTGTTCAAATCACTGTTGTCAGGTTTGATGGTACAAACTCTTGAAAAGTGAAATACTCCAGTTTTCCCAGATTTATGTGTCAGCTCATGGTGGAAGTCTATGGAAACAAATGAAAAAATGGGCCAAATCCTTTTATTTATTGTGCATTCCTCTTTTATTATCATGGTCTTCTTTACATAAGATGAAGAATGTTTAGAGGTCAGCCCACTATAAACCTTGTGGCTGCCCGAAGTGGAATGTTCAGAAGATAGAATAAAGCCTAACAACATATCAACTCACTCGATTAAAGTAAAACACCTGTTTTTGTAAAATGATGAGTTTGTCCTTAGCTCTTTACAACAACAAGATTTCACCTGTCTGCTCAGAACAGTTGTTACAAGGCTTTGATCAATGTTTGCTAAACATACACATTGTGCGTACAGTGGTAATCCATGAAATTCTTTTCTTAGATTATGTGAGATAATCTGTGAAACTGATATACAGTAGATATTTATTTTTTGCCAGTACTTAGAAGCTTTTGTTGGATTTTCTGTCTGTTTGCATTGATGACACTTGTTGTCTTTTCAGCCATTGAAAACACGTAACATAATTTAAAAAAATTATTTCCTGTTTACCTGTTTTCCAGGAAAGACCTACTGTACCAGAGCGGGTCAAGGTGTTCAGAGAATAACGTATAAAAGCTTCCAATTGTTGTTTTAATCAGTCTGTAATGAGCATAAAAAAAACAGACATTAGCTTCTACGATTAGTACATGAAATGTAAACACACTAACCAACTAAACCAATAATGAACATACAGAGGTTAATCTTGTGTCATCACACAATAAGTTGATCTAAAAGCTCATTTACTAAAAAGTTGGCGTACTACTCCACCTTTACCACCATTAGAAGTAGGCAGTCTGACTGCAATCATTGTGAATAGTGAGCAAATGTTCAGTTCAAGAGTGTGGATGTTTACTGTAAATCCCTCTATCCCTATTTCCCTTATATCATCCTAGTGAGTGATGTGAGATTAAACGGCTAGCTACGGCATTAATCTAAGTCTCGTTTTGACATCAGTCAAGGCATTCAAGCATTCCATTGTTTATATCACTGAAAGTAAAGTGATAGCCTGGTGCAGCTACCATATTAACATGAGTGTAGATAGTAGAGAGAAACAGCAAAGCCTGGCATGTTGCAGGCTTTTGAGTAGAAACCTCCTAAGAAGAGTAGCATTGTTTATGCTCTATGCTGCGACAGCACTGTCCTGGTGTCAGGTCTGGTGACTTATTGCATGCTGTCGGTCCTCTTGAACTGATCTGAGGTGAGTTTTAAACGTGGTGGCGGTCCAGTCCAGTCCAGTCCAGTCCAGCAGTCTAGGCTTGTTTGGTGCCCTCACCCGCCTCCCACAGCCCCACCCAAACAACCCAGTGTCCTTTTCCACCTGCTCCCCAGGGGTAAGCAGCTCTTCTGGGTATGGTTCCTCCTACTCTTAATCCAGGCCTTGTCAGGACGACTGCATGAGGCCCGTCAGCCGTTTGCCCGTCAGTGACTTGCCCTGGGAGGAAGCAGAGAGCAAGAGAGGTGAAGGTGACAGCTGTCAAAGTGCCATTAAGTTAAAAGCTTTCTTGAGGATTTAGAAAGAGCAGTGTGGGAGGAAAAATGGATGAGAAGAGAGACCCGGCCTGCAAAAAATGTAGAAAAACTGAAAGTAGTGATGGACATTAAGAGATGATAGTCAATAAATGAATAAAGAAACCAAACAGTGGACTACAAGCTAGATACATTAAGTGTAGTAAGACTTACATGACACATTTTTACTGCTTCTAATCATTGATGCTCAGATTCAGTGGTTTACTATAGTGGTTGCAAGTCAGCATACACAAAAGCTTTAGGTGTTGGGGTGAAAGAAATAATACTTGGCAACTGTCATAGCTTTGATGAAGCAAAACAAACAAAACTTCTGACATATGAACTTAATGAAGCCAGTGGAGCATAAAGATGCTTATTTAGCATGAATTTTACATGTTAAAAGACTAATTTTAAGCATTTATCTTGAATCATCTTATTCAGTACTCATGCAAGCAATTCTTTGTTTACGGTTATAAAGCTGGACAAATTAATTAGTGCAATAAACAACTTGTTCCCCTCATTCAGCTAATCGTCAGACCATTTGTTAAAACCAATAGAGAACAAGAACATCTCCCCACAGGGAAGAAGCCAAAGTACAGCAGCAATAAGATTTAAAGTCAGTGGAAATGTTTGAATTACTGAACACAGGCAGTAATTACTTAGCAAGTTTTGCAAGTACAAATTGATCTGTTAGTTTTAATGATTATAGCAGTGAAAGTGAACAAAAATAGCCAAAATGGGCCAGAAAAGGCTTCATGACTAATACAGTAATATAAAATCAGTCTGATCATTTATCTTAAAGAAGCTGTAACACTTTGTTCTCCTCATTGCTCCGGTTTTGCTCCCATAAAAATCGCAGAGTGGATCCAAAGAGTCACAGTAATTTCTTAGTCTTTATTTTGTTGGGATGTGACATGGCAGTAGTGCACGTTATAACCCATCATAGAAAGCTCAGGCTTTAATGAATGCACTTTTAAGAGTTCAAAGCAAAAAGGCAACGGGACACTCACCACACTCCGAGTGAACTTCTCCAGGGAGGTACGTCGCCCCTGCTCCGTTTCAGGCTGGAGGAGGAGAATCCATGTAAGTCAAAGAGAAAGTAAAAAGAGGGGAAAAAAACATTTCAGTGTTCAAGGCTAATATATTCACATACATCTCACACACATCACATCTCAAATTTGTTCACATTTAAGGCTGAATTCACCAAAATTACAAAAAAAAAACAAAACAGCATTTTTCATAGGAGTACTGTTCTGTATATTTGCTGTGGCCATTTGGAAAGATACAGGGAAAAAGCAGCATGCGCACACACTGGGCCATAACTCCCAAAGCCTTTTTGGCTGACTGAAAAAGGCAACATTTCAACCCTACCAGGTCTTCATCAGGCGGTGTTGAAACATTGCCTTTTTCAGTCAGTAATAAAAAGACTTATGCTATGGGATGTACACACACCATCTCTTTGCTGTCTTGGGAAATACAACATGTAATGTTCAACTTTGCATTCTAAAATTGGTCTACAGAAGTTGTTAATTGAGATCATTTAAATTAACAGAGAAACTATTGTGTGGCCTTTCATGTCTCACAGCCAGGTGAAACACATATAGCAAACTTGACCATTAAATAACAAAGAAAACATCTGCTGTCGATCACCACAAGAGCAGCATACAGCCACTGCCATTATTCTGAGCACAGTGATTTTCTGAGCACTTCTACTTCATGGTTAGATACCACAAGAAGTAAGATTATTTTATTTAGGTGAATCAACCCTTTAAGGCATATCATTGACATCCCTTTACAAAGCGACTTACTACATTGCTAATGCTACATGAAATGATACCATTACATTCTGTATGTACCCTGATATTGACCCATGGGATGATGTCAAACAGAAACACACACACACATACTTTCTTCCGTGCCATCAGCAGGTCCTGGTAGACGTTGGAGCGCAGGAAGCGCGTATAGCTGTCACTTTTCATCAGCTTGTAGATGTGGTCCTGAATGAACAGATAGGAGGAAAAACATAGAGTAAGAAACAGGAGGAGAAAAGGTTTAAAATGTTCACCGAATTGAGAGCGAGTGTAGTTCTCATCAATGTGGGTCAGTGCAAATGATGTATGAATCCTGCAGTGGAAACTCAGAGTAAACTAAACAAGGCAGTCACTCAGGGAGAAAGATGGCTGAAGTTCACTGGCAACCACTGTAACTGACAGGAGAAATCCTTTCTTTATTTGACTCTTCCCTTTTAAGCCTGTAACCGGAGAGGAAATTTGATAGACACCCCACCCCCCCTAAATCTTATCCATCTCCCAGTGAGGCGTATATTCTCTAGAAATCACTCCACAATATAAACCCATTAGTTGATATTGGTGAAGCGTGTGAGAAAGACAAATGGGGCAGACAACAGTGTGGGATAGAGTTTCTGAAGAGGGAGCTCTGACACTGATCACCTGAAGAGATATAAATTAAAAGGGAGATAAAATCGCTCTGCACAGCACAGAATATGAGCCTTGCAGTGAGAGAGAGGGTGGGGAAACATGATATCTGTTATTATATTTCTACGCATATTTTTGGCAACTAATGAAAGTAATGCATTTTAGTAGCCTATTGTTTGTGATAAAATGAATAGTTGCTGGCAGTACTGTAGGTATGGAGAAGTTCACTCTTTAGCCAGTGTATATTAAAAGGCAGCAGGTGTATTATTTATGTGTATTATTGAATTTCAGTTTGGCCTGATGAGTTAACCTTTCAGCTGTCAGGAGGGGGAAAATTGGATGTTTGGCTCTACCCCCCTGGCATTTTGAGTACACAGACTATTTTCTCTTGTTTGAATGTAATTTATAAAAATGTGTGTGTGTGTGTGTTTTTTTTTTAAATGCCAGTTGTAGATACTGTTAGTTCTATGTGTATGTACTAATGGGATTTTAAAGGCGTTTCAGTCACTTTTTCCCCAATTTTGTTGTGAGATGTTTCATTAAAATGGGGAATGTTAAACCTGTCGTCCCTGTAGGGTTTGTGTTGGGTCAAAAGCAAAGTGAAAAATACTTATCATAATTAATCAAATATCATTATTATTATACTACGTTAGAGGCCCATTTGATGAGAAAATGGACAAGGTTGACTGGTTTTTATGACTGATTTCACAACAAAATATACACAGAATAGCAATCTAGTTTGGAGTGTTCATGTATTATGTGATGTGAAACAATTTACCGAGGGTTCTGATTTCAGATGCAGTATATTCAGCCACTACTCTCCCTTTCTTCCCACATCTTGTATTTTCCTACCTGTGCATCCTCATAGCTGTATCGTCCGGGGTCTTTCAGGTTCTGGCTCGTGCGTTCGTAGCTGTGAGAGTCCAGATTGATAGAGCTGGGCGCTCCCTCGGCCAGAAACTCTGTCCAGATATCCTGCGCTCTCTGTGCCACTTCCTGTTGCGGCATCCTCTTCAGGTCCTGCACTGCCAGCCAAAACCTGCATATGTACAAATCAAATGCACCTCAGATGATGGTTTGACTTCAAGAGTGAACAATCACAAGATCCACATGCAGTACCAATGCACAGAATTTATTTTTCAGTGGTAATTTATTCTTAATCTGTAGTAAATTATGCACTTTCACACTACAGAAATTAACTGTCTTTTATCTCTTTAAGATTGAGTAAAAAGCATTTTTCTTAGAGATGATCCAAAAATTTGACATTTGTGAAGTGGTCTGACTGATTATGTCATACAGACACTGATGATTCATTGTTACTAAATTACTAAAACAACTGAAACTTCATTGTCGCACTCATTTGAAAAAAAAACAAAAAACATACAATTTTAGGATTTTATAAGAGAATGAATGAGTAGTTAAGAGGGACATCTTTTAAAAAGCAGAGACACAAATTATGTGGAATTCATATATATGCAATATGTTCTTGTGCACTGACAGAATTGTATATATTCTCATACAGACTTGAGGATTCTGGCGCTTCTGCTTTATACACAGGAGAGGAAGACAGTAAATAGAGGTGAGACAAACACAAAACATGATTTGAATTTTCAATGCTGCAGGCTCCTGCAAAGCAGAATCTACAAAACTATCACCTGAGCAATATCAGGGCATTTGAAGGTTTCACAAACTGTAAAATCTGAAACATTTTTTAAAGGCAGTTAGATATTTTTAAGACTAAGTCAGCTCATAAAAATGGCAAAATCAATTTAAATTTTAACTTGCCAGTGTGAGTCTGTCTAGTCTAGTATAAGGTAACCAATATGCAGGAAAGCAGGTCATTAACTGTATTAAACACCAGAGGCATTAGAGAGCCACTGGCTGAATGCCCTCAATATTAGTTTGTATATTGATCTGTGGACTGCTTCAGTAATATAGAAAGAAACACCTTCAGGGTCTGTTTTTCCCTCTTACACACACTCTCTCTTCATTTTCACTCGGTCATTTTCTCTGTGTCCCACTCTCTATGTAGTGCCCTTCCAAAAGCTCCTTCATAAAAGCAAAAGCAATTAAAGGTCCAGAAGAAATGAACAAGAGAGTGGGAGAGATAGGGACGAGAGGACCGGTGGGTGCGAGTGTGTTTGTGTGTTATCTCCATTTGTAGCTCATAGGTATCAACAACCTCCATGCTATTTCTCACAGTTCATTCCCAGACTCTGTGATTCCTAACAGGTCTCTCCTCCTCTCTCTGGCTTTTAGAGTTGCTCTCTGTCTCTCTTCCTCTCACAAAAACACCCACTCATTGCCTCTCTGGTTCATTTAAGGGATAATGCCCGATGAGGTGTCCATTATCAGGAATTAATGGACAACGGGGAGGCCAGAACCGTCCAACGTGCAGCGGAGGACAGTTCTGGCCTCCCCGTTGTCCATTAATTCCTGATAACAGACACCTGAAAACCAGACACCAGGAAAAAAAATAAGACCATTAATTTATATTTTCATGCATTTCACAATCAAAATCTAAAGTTTTTCACAATACATGACTCTGTTTCCCGGGTAACACATGAGGGTTTGACTAATACCTGGAGCAATCATTACCATCCTATAATATTTGTAGCTATGTAATGGAAACATTGTTCACTGCTCCAGTAAATAGGACGAACCTTAGATACGACTTGTCACCTGGAGATATTTCTAGCCTTCTCATCTCATAGAACCCTTTGGCTAAGCTATAACACTGCGCACGGTTGACAAACAGTGAGTTAAATATAATTTGATAGTGTGTTTAACAACAAGACTAGCTAGCTATCCTGGTGTTAACTCCTTGTGCAGTTTCTCCCTTTTCTTTTAAAATTATTTTTCTTCAGCTGCATGCCGGTCATCAAAGTTGTCATATTCTTCAAATAGGTTAAAAGAAATGTTGAGATCACTCTGTGATAATTAGATGTTAACTTGTTAATGCGTTGCAATAATTTGTAAACTTTGGCCACATGTTGCTATGGTTACTCATTTTAGCCAGTGCATTAATTTAGAACTGTGAATTAAATGGAGACCCACTTATAAATAGTACCTAATGGCTTTATTAATGGTTAATAAAATAATTACTAATGCCTTAAAGATCAATTATAAGCCATTAACACAAACAACTCTTGGTTTGCCAGATTGTGAAAAATCCTTCCACGACTTTGTAGAAAATGGCTGCAGAGAATCTGAAACAAAGTTACTTATTAAGCATTTATTAACTATTACTAACATTTATTACTGCATTATTACCAAATATAAATAACCATCAGCCAAAGGGGTTTTCCACAAACTAGCAGCCCAAAATAGGTTAAGTAAAAGCTCTACTATCAATGAATTATTAAGACATTTTTGCAACCTACAAACCCTTTATAAAGGTTGACCTATTAGGAAGTGTAACCCTCATTTATTTTCTATTCTATTCATGTACTTATACTGCTTTGTGCTGCTCTTTCCCACCCAGTTTCCCCAGCAGGCTTCACTGAAGCTTCATTTTATCTGATCTTTTGGACTTTCCCCTGCTGTTACTGTAAAAAGAATCCGCCATGTTAATTTGTTCTGAGTGATTAAATCCTTTTCAAGAAACCAGTTGCAGACACATCTTGCTGAGTAAGAGCAATTATACTTGCAAGTAAAAATGCAGCTCACAGCATGTGTTTATGACATTTAGGTGTCTGTGGTTCATTGTGTGTTCAAAGTACCCATATCTAGTATTTTCCAGACAGTGGAACTGGAGGATCTTTCACAAGTAATTATTTTTCCTACTGTACAGCTTACAGTGTGCACGTGGGCTGAAGTGGTAGGTTGGAACAACAGTGATACCAAAGAGAAATCAGTGTTTTTTTTGTGTGTATTTTCAGAGCAGTGAAAGCTTTTGAATATCTGTTATGCTCACCTCACACAATCTGAAGTGTAAGCACACAAAAGATGTTTGCTGTACAGCTTTAACAGAATCATGTTTCATCTTACTTGGAACTCAGAGAACAGAGGAAAACTTTTCCGTGAAAATACAGTTAATACTGCACCATGTTCCCAAAAATGCTTTCATTTCACTTTAACATAAAAATGATGATGAAGCATCTTATGTGCTCACCGCAGGTTTTCTGAGCTAAACTCTGACTCCAGGAACTTTAGGAAGAGCTCTTGTCCTGCTGGGTCCTTCAGGGCCTCCTCCAGAGAGAAACCCCACTTCTTCACTCGCTGCTGACTGGGCTCTTTACTGAGAGACGAGAGAGGTTTGAGAGAGAGAGAGAGAGAGAGAGAGAGAGAGAGAGAGAGAAAGAGAGAGAGAGGGAGAGAGAGACAGGCACTATAAAACATCCACCTGAAGCTGCTGCAGGTAGGTCAAGATTAAAAAAAGAGATTAGAAGAGATTAAATTACAGGGAAATGGTGGAGAGCATCTCCGTGTTGGAGGGGGTGGGGGTGGGGGGCTGAGAGATGAAGACAGAGGAAGGGATAAGACATTAAAACCTAAAATTCGATTGGCCTCCGAGACGTCTAGAAGGGCTGATGTTGATGTGATATTGGTGTCTGGAAAGCTGCACATTATGACAACGTTCATTTGAAATCCAATCATTTTAATCTCTGCGGGGAATATTTTCTCCTATCCCACAATTAATCAATTCAGCTGAATTATTAAGCTACATTAGGCACAATGATTATACGTCCGCTCTAATTAATTCTAGCATAATTCAGGCAGGCCAGGAGTTCAGAGCATAGTGCAAGTTGTTGAGAGCTGTGGCCGCCCTCTGAAAGAGATAATATTTTAGTTCATTACCTTCATATCTACAACTATTCAATGGACAATCAATACTTTGACATTGTCTTATTGTCTGTAACACATAAACTGAGGTAGGTTATTTGATTAGAATTGATTGAGTAAGCTGAGTGACCTCTGAATTTCCTTCGCTACTTCAGAAAATGGGCTATTACTCAGAATAATTACTTGTAATTATCCACTGCTGCACTCCATAGTGCTGTTAAATCACTGTTGATTCTACCGCAGTGTCGTGCTTGTGTTTGAGATACTGACAGTCATATCTAAAAAATGCATCATTTAGTTTAAATAAAATAACACTTTTAGATTTCAATACATCAATAAAAATGTGCTATGCTGGATTGAGATTATTATTGCAGTGTGCAGTGCTCAAGTCTGGCAAATCACATGCACTGTCCAGAAAAGATATTGTTGGGTGAAATGTTTGTCTTTTAAGAATAAGTAAACAGACATTCAGTGTCTAATAAACAAATCTTTTCCTGTAGACCTTCAAGCATTTTGGTGTGAGTGAAATGGGATATAATATTGACTGAAGCCTGGTCATTCTTTCAGTTTTACACAGAATTTGTTTTGGTCTGTGAGTAAATACACAAAGAATTTGGCCCAAAAAAAAAGACAACAAAAATGTGATTACTTCCAATAGCACAACATGTGTGGAAGATTTTCTGCATGTGTTGGTAATTAAAAAAGAATCAGCAAACTGTTTATTCAAAAACACCATGGTTAGTGTGTAGAAAATACAGAATCACTGCATGTTATAAATATCGTGTCCGTTCTGTAACTTGTATTTGAATCGGATATGTGACTTGCCAGTTAGAGTCCATGAAATGAAGAAAATGTTCACCAGCTGTGAAAGTGAAACTGCTGTGCGTTGTAGTTTTATACCTGGCCTCCAGATCCCAGAGGGAGGGGTCGTCACTGGTCCATGGGTTGGACGGTTCTAGTGCCGTCAGAAAAGGGTCATACTCCATGAACTGCTCGATGTAGCTTATCAGACTGACAGATACACACAGAGAACAGAAGAGGTTAAGGTCAAAAAGTTTACACCCAGTGTTTAACAGTGACATTTTAAGCATGTGTCTCAATGAAATTATTATTTACTCTGTTTACACCTGTGAATTGTGAGTAAATCTGCAGGAGTAGATTAAGTAAATTACGAAAAAAACAAACCAGAATGTCTGTTCTGATCAATTTCACCAAAACTCAGATGTGAACCTCCATCTTTTCTTTGTCAGCCTGAGCCTAACTCACTCTCCAGCTGACACACAGCAAGCTGGAAATGTTTTATTGCTCACAAATTAAACAATAATACAAAAAATTGTACTAACACATTATTGTTTCTTTCCCATAACATGTCAGCCATTGTAGAATTCCTTCATCACACCTGTACTGCTGCTACACTACATTAAGTACTAAAATAATATCTCATATCTTCAAGTTGTTAAGAGGACAGCTAAGTTTAAATTTGTTCTGGGACTATTAGAAAAGTCATTACATTAAAAACAACACTTTCTCTTTTTTGGGCCTACAAGTGGAATTAGTTTAAAACAGCTTTATTTTATATTTAAACTAGAATATAGCTTCTAATTGCTCAATCAAATAGCTTTTAATGCACATGCTATTGGACTGGAGAACATCATCTATATCATGTGTGCTGTGCTTATTTTGGTAATTACATGCAATGCTTTTTAAATGAACGATATCAAACATTAAAATGTTCATAGTTTAGTTGGACCATTTATTAGGTGTCAGAAAAACACCTTTAAAAGAGGTGTAGTCATTTAGGGGTTTGGACCAAAAGAAACCAAAGACAAACAAAGGCTTTAATTCAACCCTACAGAACAACACCAGAAACTAACAAATGGCACCCAACTCTAAATGTTCTCACACTAACAGCAACAGAAACCAACTGATCATTCAACCAAGAAATTAGACTCAAATTAATGCTCAACTAAAGAGTAGATGTCAAACAAATGGATGGATTAATGGATAAAAAATACGGACCAAGGCATGCAGAAGTTTTGAGACCGAGCTCATTTAATGACCAGACCAAACATATGTGAAAAAATTTCAAGTCCTCTCAGAAGAATACAATGTCTCAGAGAAGAGTTCAGAGAGATTCATCCTTTGCCAAACGACTCTGCACTCCCATGTAAAGGACAGTCGTATACAACAGACAAGGAGAGAATCAGGACCATGGACAGAGGCAGCATGAACAGAATCCTTTTCAACCTGAACTCTGTGTGCTTGTTTAAGTGGTTATACTCAATGCTTTTTGAAATGTTCAAACATTTGGTAGCATCAAAGTCATTTTGTGAGCACAAAATAAACTCAAGTAGTCATTTTGTGCCAGTTAAATATTTAAGCACACACAGAAACATTCAAAAGTGTAGAATCAAAATGAATGAGCAGTACACATTTCTTTGCTTGCTATTGCCAAAGCTGTGTACTTAAGCAATTTGCATTCCTTGTAGGCAACCCACACATCAGACCACAGAAAAATCTACTTGAACAGGAAGGAAGTGTCACTCTGTGACAGCCTGCTTTTTATGGTGCAGTGAGTATCATCAAGCCGCTTATGACAATCAGCTATTTTATTTGTCTAAAAGACGTGATTATGAAAAAAATATCAATCAGACACTCAGGCGTGGTTGAAATCCACTGAATCTAATGCACCAGAATGTGCTAAAACAGCTGTAGGAAACTGTAAAAACACCAGTTCAAACTGGTGTTGAATGAAATCAGGATTTTGTGCTCAAATGAGTTTGGAAATTTGTTCTGTTTTCACTCAATATGTTTGTCAAAGATGAACTTGCATATCATTATCAACAAACTGTACACCCACATGTTAGGAAGTTTTTTTTTCTTTCTCCCATGTAGTGGCTTAGTCAACACATTTAATACACATTTTGTTCAGCAACAGCAATTCAATATTACTGTAACAGCTGAAGCTTTGACAAACAACCTTCCAACCTACAGTATAGTTAGTATATGTTTACTGACCCAAAAAGAGATCATATTTGACAAATTATTCCTAATGAGAAGTGATTTAAGAAATACGTTTATGATGCTAGTCGTTCTGAATGTTGTCGTCTAACATGATCGATGTTGTATGTCACGTTGTTTCATGCATTGTTTTGGTTAATGCCTGAAACTTTCTGCTCGATGGAGCACCAATTAAACTCAGTTCCATGCGTAAAGTCAGGAGGTTAAAGGGTCAGGGAGGCAGAGCAGCGGAGCAGTGGAGCAGCCAGCAGTAATCACAGTTTTTCTGCTCTGCTGGGAAGTAATGGCTGTCCTGACTGACTGAGCAGAGGATGGAACTGACAGGCAAGTAAACACCACAGTTTGTCAGCTGCACAGCAGGGATAGGCGATAGCAGTACATACATGCACACATATGCTTTTATGTCTCTCTTGTGGCACACAGCAGGTGGATGAAAACAAGAACATATGTACAGTGTAATGCAATGCAATAGCCCCACAATGAATGGAACATTTGTGAAACTTACAACCATAGAGCATCTTCTGCTTTTATTCCCTTGACCAACTGTTTGTCCTGACCTTAACCATTTCTTCTTAAACATCACACACTGGAAAACTCTTCATCTTATCAAGCCAGTTTAGGTAAGTCTGTAATTTGATTCTTAAAGTTTTATTTTCTTAAAAGTGATACAATAGATGTTTTCATCTATTTCAAAAAATAAAGTTTTAAGACTTTAAAATTACATTTTTTAATCACAGATGGAGAAGTTTTGATCTTATCCCCTCACTTCAACCATCCTTTCCTTGGATACCAGACCCGATTTTGTAATATTTGTTTAGCTGTCCTTATTTTCTTTTTTCCATTAACTGCCATATAGATGGGAGTGACATTCGTGACACGCATGTTGAGTGACATATGCCAGCCTGCCCTAGGCCCCCTATTCCAAATTACCAAACCAATGGGGGAAGAATCTAAGAACAACAACAACAAGTACTCTTTTTTCATTCTTTCCATCCATTTCCTTGCCAAACTGAAACCAGATGGGGTGTCAAAATCAAAATTACCTCCATCTGCCACTGCTCGAGTACAGATACAGTAAAAGGGGAGTCAAGTTTTTCTGATTATAGATGGTCAAAGAGAGCGCAGCAGATGGGAAGGCAGTCAGGCAGACTTTCTATGAGAATATCTGATGCCCCCTTCTTGACTGACAAGATAAAGATTGGACATTCTTTTTGGAAAGTGCAGTAGTTTTGGTGCAAAGCGGTTTCAATTACCTTTCAGCAACTTTAGACATCTTCATACAGTGACGATCTAGCTGGGTGTTCAGGAATAAGATCTGAAAGAGGAGAAAAGAAAAGTTACTGTTTGTTTATGCAGGTTTTTGTTAGACAGTAAAAATAACGGCATATAATGTGTCTTGAATTGTTTTAAATATCACTTTATGAGTGTCGAACTACAGCAAACTAATATATAAACAAGCGAGACCATGGTTGAGTTAATTGGCAGCTTCTATCTCAGTCTGTGGTATTGTTTGTGCATCTGTTTCTTCTAATTAAGACCTATTTTCCCATTACCATGTTGCTTCACGTTGCCGTTGGTTGTCTGTCTCCCTTTCTGATTTTTCATTAACCTTTCAGTCTGTTCACCATCTGCCACTGTCAGAAACTTTTTTTTTACTAAATTTGACCTGGTTGATAGTCTTCTCTGTGGTGGTTCTGTAGCAATTAAATCAAATTCTGGTGGACTAAACATCATACTGCACAGCATAAACATGGAGGGATTTTTAATGTGATTTCATCATTTTGGACAAACTGTTTCACAAAACATTATGTGGGACTGTTTTGTACTGTACCTCTTTCTCCACATCCTCCTTGGTGCCTTTTCGGCTGCAGTGGTGCGAGGGAGTATGTATGGGACTCTGACACTGTGTTCCCTCCTCCACCAAACCGTACACTGACTGAGCAGTTTGAAGATGATGAGAGAGGAGTAGAGGGAGAGGTAATAGAGAAATAGAATGTGTACTTATTATTTTCTTGCAGTGAAGATAAGGCATAAGAAGAGCTGCCAAGAAAGCCACAGAGCATTCTGGTGTAAAATTAAAGGGATAAATTTCACTATTTCAAAAGCCGCCACAAAATGATTGCTTGCATGCAAATTAATCTCATTATAGAACAAGTGTTTATATTATTATGTTATTTGTCGACTCATGTCTACTGATTTAAATTGAAGCCTAAATTTGTAGTGTGAATTTTTCCATTGGTATATGCTGTTGTGAAAGGAGTTACAGGAGATTATGTTTTACAAGACTAATAGAGAAAAAGGAAAGAGTTTTTTTTTATTTTCAAATAACAGAATACTACTACTGCAGAATAATAAGTACTTCACAAAGTTTGGTGTCACACCCTTGTCATCAGAGCAAATACCTTCTTAACTCTATGAGGATTCTTCATGCGTCTACATTTCCTGATGTCCATCTCTGTGGTGTTAACACATCCAGGCTGAGGAAAACATGAACTTAAAGCATTACTGCAGTTGACATTTGATTATTTTAATATTTTCTTTTAAGGTATGTGTGACTTATTTTACAGTAAACCCAAAGAGAGCAGTGGAAAGACAGAAAAGTCAACGAACATGGATGGAAGATAAGGTGGGCGGCTACAATCTCACATGTACAAACAGACAGAGGCTTACCACAGGTCTATGGACGTCCCAGAAGGCTCTCTCCTGGCTGTCGAGGATCTTCCTCTCAGTTTTATCTTTTTTCCTGTCGATCCTGCAGATGAGATCAGTCAGTGTGAGAAATATAGCATACGGCTTTCCTGGTATTAGTATTAGATTGAAGATGGAAGGATAAGGCAGCGAAAGATAATATGGAGATTATAAAGTCCAGGGTGTCCATCAGGTTTTAACAATACTGAAGTGTTTGGTATGCTCACTGCACACACCATCTCCCCTTTAGACGTGTGCAATCTCCGCAACCACTGATGTATACAGTACATGCTGCATACTGGAGTTGTCATTGCGCTCCAACACTGTGATTGGCAGTTTGGCCAAATCTATAGCAAGCACATCTGAGACCCACTGACAAGGTCGACGGAAAAACAGAAGAAACAGATGATTCCTCTGTACAATCCTTTTCATTTGGTGCCATTTAAATATCTACCAGTGTCTTTACTCTATTCATAATGTATCTTCACAGATTGGCATCCTTAGAGATGTAACAATAAACCTGTGTTACCACATTGTGACCAGTATACTGTACATCTCAGTGTTTACTTATTTCTTAGAGTGGACCTCCAAATTTTCACCCATTGAGAAGCGGGGTGGCTGTGGCTCAGGTGGTAAAGAGGAATACCCATTTCAACACAGTTCAATACCTGAATCTTCCTGTCCACATGTCCAAGTGTTCTCGAGCAAGACACTGAGCCCTAAATTGCTCCATGTTTGTGTCTTGCAGATGTGAAAAAAGACAAGTCACTCCGGGCAAAAGTGTCAATAAATAATACACTGAAAAATCAAGAATGTATTACCTGGACAAAATGATATTGTTCTGTGTGACAACCAAAAAAGGAGCCACATGCAGTTGGCATTAGCGCAATGTTTACCAAAAAAATCCTGCAGGGGTCTTAATATTTTGTGTCTGTTTTTAAAGATTTTGGGATCATGTTCTCACCTCAACATATTATCCCTTGAATTCAGTGTGATTTATACTGAAGATCCATAAATAAATAAAATCGAACCAACTAATAAGGCTTCAGTAAAGGCTGATGACAACTTGAAGCAGTGCAGGTATCCATCATTCCTTCCTTTCTACCTCTTCTGTCTCCATTTTCTATATGTCCCAAAAGTCTATCATTGCCAGTGTAAAAAATTATTTATGATGTCAACTACCCCAGAAACATAAACCAGTAGAACCCACAGTGCCCCACTCACACTGGATAGGTAATCATATGAAACTCATACTCACATAACAGGAGGGTTAATGGAGTCTGTCAGAGACATTGTTTATGATATGGGATGTCACATTGAGATTGCATTGTACTTCGTTCTGTACTTAGGTGTGAATGGCATCAGTGGCTGCATTGTAGTTTCATGTGTTGCCATGGTAACAGAGCACACTTACTTGACCTGGGCCTCAGCCTGCATGTAGATGAACTCCCACTTTCTGGCAAAGGCTCTCTGCAGCCTGGCTAGGTTCTCCTGTTAGAGAGAAAATAGAGATACAATTTTTTTTTTTTTTTATGATCACAAATCTCCAAGGAAAGAACACTAATAACAGTAATTAAAATTAAATCTTAAACCATGTCACAGTTTTAAAGTTTAAATCTGCACCGAAATGCAATTCAGATCTCATATCATCACAGACACACAAGTCTGACCTTTAAGAGGGTGTGTTTTCTGGCCCAAGCTTGACACACAGATCAATACTAACAAGTAATAGGTTTGAGCAACAGCCCGGCACTCACCGCCTCATAATCTGCCAGCTCCAGCCTTGTCTTATTCTGCATGGTCCGCTTGCACAGGTAAATAGCTGAGAGGGAGACAGAGAGAATCCACGACAAGGATTTATCAGTACACACCTCCTCCTCTCTCCATTCATCCACTCATCCATGCATCTCTCATCCCCTATGCCTCACCTATCCTCATCTCCCATGGTATGAGTGTATAATCAGTTTCGGAGGCCGCCTGTCCACCTATCTGTTGCTTTAGGATTATGAGTTGTAGTGTGAAGAGGCACTGAGCCCTAAACTTCAGCCATGGCTGCCTCTGTGACAAGATGAAGGGACAGGAAGTGGAACGGCAACTGACTAATCCCGTCAGCCGGTCTTTACAGTGGAGGGTACAAGTTGTGCTGCACTGCTCAATGCGAAGTTATTTGTATTTATATTCAGGTATAACTTGACATGCTGTGTTCACTATGACAGGTAGGGTTTTATTATTATGTGCTCCATTATACTGTGCCACACTGAAACCCAGAATGATGAAATAATCTTTCTTGTTAGCAACTCTTCAGCAGGATGAACCACTAGACTTTATTAAAACAATTCATTCAGCCTTTGTAAGGTACAAAAATATTATTGCACAGTTAACCAATTACATGACATTTAATTGTAAGTTTGTCACACAGTTTTTAGGTGGGATCAAGTAGAAATAGCCAAACATGTTAGACAACGACCACATGACATCCAGATGGTCAGAATTAGGTATTGGTCTATACCTACTGTGAAATATGTGTGATTTTTTTTTTTTTTTTATACCTTTTTATAGCATCTCCTACAAGTCACCATTAGATTGTGCAAGTAGTGGAAATTGAGACAATTATCTACAGGACACTTATTTCCATAGAAGAAAAAGACATTGTGGGAGTTTAATAACAGTAAGCTCTTTGGTAAGCTGTAAATTACAGGTTTGTGCACAAGAATTTATACTTTATCTATTTTGCATATTGCTCAGTGAAGACAAACTAAACAGTTTGTAAAATATATTTTCCAAAGTGTCATTTCAGGATATGATGGTAGAGAAGTAAACCATATACACCTGATGAATGTGATCAATTGTATAATGCTGATTTTGAAAGTTTGCCTCATAAACCTTTGCTTTGAATTTAATCTACAAACTGAATGCACCAAAACAATTTATGGAAAGGAGGAGCATTTTAACCATCAAGTGGGATGTAAATTCTGTTTAAAACAAATAGAGAAAGTGATTTTTGTATGTCAGAGATCTGATCTCGATAATAATCAATAGCTCTATCAACTCTCTCTCAGCACTAGTCTTTTTGTGCCATGCAGCAGTACTACATATTGCAGTACTATTAAACATTGTTCTCTGAACTAAAACAGAGTAGGGATTAAGATACTCAATTGAATGACCAAGTACTGCTCCTTAAAACATGGAAGACATGTTGTTCACCTAGAAGCTGTGAGGGAGTTTCACTCACTCCCTCACCATCAAGTGAAAGCACCTATTTATTAGTTTATTCTTCTTATATATACACTGGAAGTATATATAAGTTATGTTAGGGAATAGGGATACTTACTTTTCTTTACCCAAGATAACAGCATCTTATGGCTGTATATGAATATTGATTTACACTGATGTTCTGATGTGTTTTTGTCTTTCTTTGCTTCATCAAATTGTAAAAGTCAGTGAAACAATAACTGCTTCTTAAATAAAATACCTAAATCAGAAAATAAGAACAACAAAATGTCAAGATATCTTGTTTATACTCTTACCATAGTCAGTGTTCTCCGGCTCCCAACAGTTGGACGGCCAGAAATACGGTGCCTGAGGGGGAACAAAGTGAGATGATGAGTGTGGCATAAAGTAGATGGTTTGTATTCTCCCTACATACAGTTTATACCGCAGCAATACTGCATAGCTGAATCTCAAGGACTGAAATCTATAATTGAAAAAATGCAGAAGTCAAAACTATGCAGGCAAATATGTTCTTTCCAAACTTTCACACCAAACTGGAGTGATGACGATGACCTTTGCGAGACAGTTGTTTTGCCTCTGAGACACAGCAGTGCACACTATGCTATGTGAGCAATCACAATATTTTTTATTATCAGGATTGAACGGATTCAGAACAGCTGACTCTGAAAACTTTTTCCCCCTGTAAGAGGCATCCTGGGGTGTTGCAGAGACGTGGGAGTACTGCAGCAACACTATAAAGCGAGAGGCGATGAAAGCTGCAAAATAAACAATGGGAAGGCAGAACAATAAAGCCAGCAGGCAAAGAACAGATGCTGATAGTATTGTTATTTGACACAGCTTACTGTACGTGGTTTTGAATCACAGTTTTTAAATAATCTACAGTTGAGAGATATTACATGAATGTTAATTGTTTTTATGTTACTTCCCTGTGCTTCTCATTGTCTTGCATTTAATTTGCCTGGAAAATGAAATGCTAATGAATCGTGATTATCTTTATGAAGCTTTTCTGCTATGGCATAACCACCCCCTTTTCCTCCTCCTCCTCCTATTTCTCCTCTTCCTCCTCCTCTTCCTCCTTCTCTCTCTTGTCTTCTCTTCCACTTCACTTTGAAGGAGGACAACCAAGGTCAAAACATGACAATGCGCACAGCCGTCTAGTTTAATTAAACTTCTCCTCCAGCCCCGGTGGAGATTCAGCCCTCCAACAAGTCCTTGTGAATAGGAAGGAAGAAGATGCTACACAGAGATCATTCTAATCTCGCCACATGCTGCCTTGCCATTCCCGAATTTGAAAACATTGTTTCCTTTTTAATTAGGAATTGCAGGATAAAACAGTCTGGCATAATTAATCTGTGACTTTAATGCCACTGTCTTGTCTTTCAACAGTGAAGGAGGAGTAAAATGTCAGCACGCTTTTCCTCCCTTTTTGTCCCTTGATGTGACTCTAATTCTAGTGTACTACTATACTACTACGCTATGTCTCTGTCAGGCTTTTGGTAGCTGCCTACTCAGCCTGAACCCAGACCTGCTTCCCTCGCTCCGCTTGATGAATATTTTAACAGATCACCATTCATTTTTAATAGGGTCACAGGATCCCAACATAGAACTGAAGAAGCTGTAGACAGCGGACAGGGCCTTTTGTCATTAAAATCAAGATTGGTGTGTTGTAATTTAATAACAGAACAAGTAATCTTGAGCCAGTGATTAGGGTCTTTATGAAAGCAAGCGCCCCCACAATCAGATTAACCTCGATGGACTTTTCAGTATCTCTCACACTAATGCAGGATGAAGAAAGGATTAGTTTGGGCTTAGGTGTGTTATGAAAGGTGCAGGGCAATTTGCATTTAATATAATAATGATTGAGTATGTAATAATATAATCCATGTACAATAAAAAGCCATTATTTAAAAATCTAGTTATTTTAAACATTGTGATTGCGGAAATACTGCACACAACTTCAAATGTAGCATGCTAAAGGAAAAAGATTGAGGATATTCTATATTTTTGTTATTGTCAACAACTCAAAAGACATATGTTTACCTTTATTCATGATTCTCAACAGACCATGTAACCCCTAACCCTGACTGTGAGTTTTTAACCTGACACCAACCTTTAAAGATTAACCCTAGAAAGTGATTATCTACAAGCAAATTTTGCCACAACTTTCTCTGCAGCACATTGAGTACTGGTTTGGCATTGAATTACAAAAATATGAACATGGTATATTAATAATAAATGTAGCCCCTTTTAAGCCTCTCTTTGTCATCATTATCAGTTAATGCTCCTGCTCACCTGAAAGCGGTAGAAGGTGCCGTCGTCTTTGAGGGAGAGGACGTGGTCTGAGATGGGGAAGAAGTACCCCTGAGCTGCGATTAGACTCCCGATGTGCATGGCCTCAGCTGGGAAAGGAACAGGACGAGAAGTACAGATCACAGCAGGTTCATATTAGCCGTAATGCCCCATCTACTGGGTTGGAATTAACTCAGTGGAAACAAAATCAGGATGATGAGTCAAAGTGGATGCTTATGAAAGACATATTTCAGAAAATCACATAAAGATGGTACAAAATTTCAGCTACAGAATATAAAAATCATCATATAAAAATTCATCAGAATATGAGCCTCCAGAGATGTAGTCGGCTAAATTTGAAGAGAAAAACCCCACAAATGTACTATTTTTACATTACTGATGATCAAACAAAGCTATTTATCAGAATTGGCTATATATTTAGATAATGAGTTGTATCTGTTTTTCATCTATAGGATTCAGCCCGGAGGTAGTTTGACTGGGACGTACATGGATGACTCAGTTATTGAGTCAGTGTTCAGGCTGTGGGCTATTGTACCAACAATAAACATTGCTCTCCCACCACCATGCCTGAAGGTCAGACCAACAAAACAAATCCATTGGAGAAAATTAGCAACTATTTCAGTTTTAATATTTTGCTGTACATTGCTGTGTTGTTTCTGCACTCCAGAGGTGACTTGTCAAAAGTTAATTTTCTGTTGAAATTTGAGTTTCTGTCACTGATATCTGGTTAGCAATGGTGGCCATCACTGCAAAGATCATCCATTTACTCTAAGTGAGTACTGAAAGTATAAAACTGATCATATTCTACTGTATGTACAAGACCAGACACTGTGAGTACGAAGCATGAATTGCCTGTATTTATATAATGCAGTTGCATAATTTTGAGAACACAGTTGACAGCTACATTAAAGCCACTTTGTGTAGAATTAGAACATCTCTGGCTTTGGCACTCCTGAGTAGTAGTTTTAAAAAAAGGTACCGTGGGAGATACAAATCTATTCAGGGACACCAAGGTCAATGTGGTGAAAGACATAGAGAGCATCAATTTTAGCTTTTCTTCAAACAAAAATGTTTGCCCTCATAGGAATTTGGCAGATGCTATAATTACAACAAACTGTCCTCAAAGTGGCTTTAAGGACAACTCATGAATTTATATTGTTGTGTTGATGGTTATTTGTGGTTGCTTTAAAACGGGTGTTAAAAACTGGGGAATGCTGCACCCATTAACTTTGTGTATGATGATTACATGTAAATACAGCTTCTGTTGTCATGAGAGACTACAGCCTTAAAAAAGGCATTATATCCACTACAGGACAGGCTGGTGTCATTTCTCAAAACCTACCTGGATCTTCGATGGACAGGTTCTTCATCAGCCACTGCACAATATCTGCACCTGAATCAGATCAGACAAAGAAAGACACATGACTGCTTAAACGGTGTATGGTCACAAAGAAACACTGCAATCTGAAAAAAAGGAGGAGCACAGGAATAAATTAAGAAAGGCATCAGAAAAGAATAAGGAGGAACACAAGAGTGAAAGTGAATGTTTTCATCATTACTCTTTGGAGTCGTACTTTGTGGCTAAATGTAAATATAAGTAGATGATAAACTTAAAAGCTGCACTCAAAATTAGGTGTAATTAAAAGGCTTTAAGCCATTTTCTAGAAACATTTTCAAGAAATAATTTAAAAACAAGAAAAAATATACACTTTTTGACTATTTAATCTCAAGCAACTTGTCTTAAAAAAGAAACAAAGCTGAAAGTGAGAAAAATCGAAGAAACGCTGCTGTCTTTCAAGGAGACTTGACATTATTTTATGTAATAAGCACAAGTTCTTTTTTTTGCAGCTGAGACAGAGTATTATCTCATCTGAGCTTCCCTTCTGCTTTCTCTGAGTCCTGAGGGAGGTGGTGTTTAATTCTCCATCATTCATTAGTTTCCTGGCCCTCGGCACTCAGCTGCAAACATTTGAGCTGCTGTTCTGCACATCCATCTGCTGCTGTAGTAATTGTGTTTATTGACATGCTCTGCTTATGGCATATTGAAGTGATGCATTTTCCATAAGTGCGAGGAGTGAGAAAAAAAAAAGAGGAATGTTAATAGCCTTTCTTTGTTTCCGTCATTTGTTTGGGGTGTGTCATAGCCTCCCTCTGTGGCTCCACTGTTAAAGTGATTTAGGTTATCACTCGAAGCAGCTACAGCCAACAGGCAGGGTGGCTGATATTAATCCCCACCTGTCAGATTCCACTTGCCGATTATGTTTTTAATGTTTATTTATTCAGGATTTTTGACTTAGTGTGCTCTCCCTGTGATTCACATTAATACAGTTCCACAGTCATGGCTCTACTGAAGCAGTCAGGGGTTGATTGCCTGACTTAAGGGCACCTTGACAGTAGGAGGACAGCATTACTCATTATGTTTCCACGCTCACATTTTCTTTTCCAAACATTTAATCATATGTTGTCCTCCCACTTTCCCTCCAGCTATTCAGCCAGTCTCCAGTGATCCGCTGCAGAAGAAACAGAGCAGCTGCCTCGACGCAGCCAGAATGAAATGCAGCCACAACACATATTGTGTTTTGGGTATAAGGGTAAGACTCATCAGGAGTTCAAGCTTGTACTGTCGCTTCTCCGACACTAATGCAAAACACAGTCGTGATCACTAATCAGTGGCTTAACCACAAGATGCAGTGACATGACACCAAGTATCTGCTGGTTCATGAACTCTCTTTTGATTAAGTTTGAAATGTCCGAGCTAAAGTGGACAAATAAAGATGATAAATGAAGGAGTACCTCACACAATACCTTTTTCGATGTTTTCATCCACCTCATTTGAAAAAGATGTCATCAAAGCAAAAGTTCCACAATTTGGGGAGTATACTTATCCACTCTCTTGCCAAGAATTAGATAAGACTGATACCACTCTCATATCTTATATTCAATATAAGGCTATAGCCAGCAGCATTTTATCTTAGCTTAGCATAAAGGCTGGAATCAATGGGAATCAGCTAACCTGGCTTCTTCCAAAGGTAACAAAATCCACCTAAAAACATCTCCAAAGCTCACAATTGAACACTTTATGGATCGTTTATTTAATTATTACAAAAACTGGGTGTTTTGTGTCATGAGGTTACCAAACAACTAGTGGAGGCTTCAGTATCAATCCTCTCATCTTACTCTTTGCAAGAAGGTGAAAAGCCACATTTACCAAAATTTTTAAACTGTTGTTTTGAGGCAAACAAATGAGAGCACTTTCCCTGAACAAAATACCCCTGGAAACAATTGACAGAAGTGACATCTTTCTTTTCGCACAGCTTTCCCAAAACAGGATCTAGGTGTGGATCATCTCAGCACTTTCCATAGTCTCCTTTTATCTTTCCCTCATATCTGACATGCTGTATGTATGTTTACAGCATACACTGCTGGGTTTATCACTCTGTGGCATTTGTTGACTTCTCTACTGTATATATTTCTTACCTGTGACAACACTGGGGATTTTAGTCATGAAACTTTTGACAGTTCTGATGGGCACACCCTCTGTTTCATGCTGGATGCAAGTGACAATGTCTTCAATCTGCAGAGGACGACAGAAAGAGGGAGAAAACAGACAAGGAGGAAGGAGAGAGTTTGATTAAATTGAAATTTGAATATTATCCGTTTGAGGCAAGTCATACTTGAAGGACTGATTAAGTGTGCTGTATTTAGCATTTTAATATCAATAAACTATTACCACACTAGTTTGATCATTGCCATGTGTCTCATTTCATGGTTTCTCTCACTCAGTAAGTCTGCAGTTGAAGATCAAATATTTTTAACTGGTGTATCTTCCCCTAAACCCCTAAAAATTGTGATGATACAGCAGTCCATCTAATTTAGAGAAGACACAGGTTCAGCTCACTACTAGTGCACAAAACCTGCTGCTTGGTTTACAAAAGAGGAATACACTACTGTATCCTTCCAGCACAACCAGACATGGATTTCAGAGTTTCTGATGTACAAAGGCATTCAATTAATTTGACCATGACATGCTGATGTTTTCATCATCCCATGAAATGTACCTTGAACTGCCCAGAAAACATCTAGTGGAGAAACGTGCATTTCCAGTGTTGACCCCATGCTGCACTGGTTGATGTAACTAATAAATACAACCAGTAAAGTCCAGTTTAAATCAATCAATAAATCAAACTTCCTTTCTTGCTTCCATAACTAATTGTCCATTGGTTTATCATTTAGATTGATCCTTCACTCTAATGAGGAAAATCTCAATATTGAGTCACATAAAATCCTTGAAGAGGTTCAACAAGACAACACGTGGCTTTGGCTTATTATCATAACTGTACAGATGTTAAATGAAACACATTGTCCACTTTTCACTGAAGTAATAAAATTAGAGTATGATTTACTGTTGTTTTGATTGCATGTTGACACCCCCTCTCTGCACAGATGCTTTTTTGTTTGCGTCAGAGAGTGGGATGTGAGAAGTTGGTCGCTTTGGAGACAGCTATCGCAAAACTACCACACAACTCAGCAGCTATATATAAACCCTGAATCAAATCCTAAACTGAGAGAGAGAGAGTGAGGTGCTCACATAGTTTTTTTTTTGTTTGTTTTTTCTTTTACACCCGGACCATTAAAGTAATCACATCGAAGAAAAAACAACAGCACAAAAAATATTATGAACAATTTCACAGCCATACATGTACAGACCTCTAGTTCTGAGAAAAACACTTTCAATCTTCTGCGTTTCTAGTACCTACAGCGTAGTGTACTGCACGTGCAGGATGTCCTCATGCAGCATACATTTTTCAGACCCTTTTAGCTTTATGAGTATATTTATAATCTGTGAGCCAGATGTCAGTGGAGTACAATTCAAGCAGGCACCCACGCCATGCAGGGTCAAAGCTTACATGACTACTTCCACAACAAACTCATACGGACCTCACTTAATGTACAATGCTTTAAACAGACAGAACATGCTACAGTATAAATCCTGTATAAGATTTGTATAGGAGTTCAAAAGTCACACTCAACCGAAGCATAGACGATCTTTTTTTTTTTCCAAGGAGCAAACAAGCTACAAGGTTGTGCCGTGTCTTCATCACCTTCTCCACACATCTTGTGGTCATAGCTGTCAATATATCAATCTACCTAGCAAGGTTTGGCTACTTAAAGGATGCCACTCTCATATCTGTTAAGTATGAGGCTGTAGCCAGGAGGTAATTAGCTTAGCTTAGTATAAAGGAGGGTGAAACAGCTAGCCTGGACTAAAAAAGTCCACTTTCCAGCACCTCTAAAGCCCACTGATTAACATATTATACCTTGATGGTTTAATCTGTCCAAAAACTGAAATGTAAAAACAACAAGTTATAGTTTCACAGGGTTACAGGCTGTAACTATTTCCTAGCCATGCTTGTGACCTCCTAGAGTCTCTGCACTGATGTCAGGGCTCCACATTCTTACCAAGTCTCCATGGTAAATGGAGGTCATATGGCTCAACCTGCTGAACCTCCTCCCGATCATATTCTTCATACATATTATCATTTATTTATAATTTTGTCATCCTGTTTTTCCTATCTTGCTCTCTTGGTCTATTCTGTACACACATTTATTGCATGTCAGTCCTGAAAGAGCGTTCCCTCCTCTGTTGCTCTTTCTGAGGTTTCTTTCATTCCCCCCATGAAGTGTTGTGTTTTGTTTTTTGCAGAGTTTTTCCTTTTCTGAATAGAATAGAGGATGTTGTTTACTGTACATACTGTACAGCCCCCTGAGGCAAATTTGTGATTTATATATTGGGCTATATACATTTGACTATATGCTATGTTAAGCTACTGGTCTCCTGGCTATATCTCCATACTGAATGGACAAAGTAAGAAAAAAAAAATATTTTCTTTTTCTGTTCTTTGTTTTTTCTATTTGCTTTACTTTTAATGTCTTTATTTTATCTGTAAAAGAAATTGAAAACCATTAAATATATTCAGCCAAGAAAAAAAAGCAAATAAGCATAATTTCCCAAAATGTAAAACTGTAAAAGAATTTCTTTAACTGAGCCTAGAGTCATAGTGGTTGCAAGCTGCACAGGCCTTCTTTTTACCAGCCAAATACATTGCTCAGGGATATATCTGCAAATACTAACGAAAAGAAAAAGCACAGATGTTCCCAACCAGTCTGGAGATTGAAATTGACAAGCCTTCTGCTTTTACCTCTCTGGCCATCAGACTGCTGTCACCCTTCTCTCCTCTCTTGTAAAAAGGAACAGATCCTGGCTGTCTGCCATAAGCAAGGGCACAGGCAGCTTTGGGCTACACATCAGAATCAATATAATAATACGATTCTAACAAGACCTCGATGGTGTGTGTGGAGACAGCTACTCGCATGACTTTAATGGCTGCCGCTGTCATGAACAATCCACTCTTTCCCCATTAATCAAAACAGAAATTCATTACAAATTTATTTTAGGTTACAACAGAAGCGGACTCCAGACTTTTAGGGGGGGAAATACACCATAATTACTTCCTGTATGCCTGATTATAAGAGACACAAAATACTGCTGTTGTTTATTCCAGAAAAAAAAACTAGTAAAAATGAAAAAAATAAAAATAAAAATTACTTCTGTGCATCATTATGTGTTTACAACAAGTAGACTCATTTTTGCATTAAATATGTCACAGTAGTAAGTGCAAAACACTTTATGCAAGCATGTGTTGGATTACTAATTAAACTAATATTACTCGATGAGGAAATGATGACTGTATTTTGTGTCATCAGTGATAGCCACTGTTGTTAAATAATCTCCAAATTGAAAATATTCCAAGAAGAAAATACTGGTTACATCCCTGAGAGGTGGAGTACAACATCAGCACATTACAGGGATTGTTGCCTCTTTAAAAATATGCAGATATTACACGTTTGCAGTGTGTACATAGTTGCCTGCAGCAACTATGTACACACTAAAGTATTCTAATTGATATTACTCTCCCCAAATTACTACTGAAAGACACACACCTCTATAACTGACCAGATCAAACTAATCTAGTTGTGAAGTTAATGCTTTTTCTTGGTTGAAAATGCCTTTTAACATCATATTTACACATATTTCATTATAATCTGTCAGGAAAGAAGGTAAAGGCAAAAAGATAAGAATTGTAAGTTCTCTGTTCATTCGTACATATTGAGTATATCATTATTATTACAAGAAGTAGGTGCAATACAAAAATATATAGACCCAGTGGCTTAAATACTTATAACATATATGCTTACTTTGATTGTAATAATCACAATGCACTTCTGAGATGTTTCAATAGTATTTGTGTATTAGTGTCTGGTTCTTCTATCGTCACTTCTTCAAAATGGGTTAAAGCTAGAATTAGGTTTGTGTTAATATTAGGATATGGGTAAGCTTTAAGCATAAAGCCGATGATTAAGGTTAGGGTTAAAGGATAGCGAATGTACTGCATCAGTCCTCACAAGCACTTACAAACTTGTGTGTCTGGTGTGATTTTGGGTTGTGCGAGTGTGCCTGTGCTGTATTCACATGAGTGTCTGTGTGTTCGTGTTTCTGTCTTGAGTGCAGCTCAGTGGGAGCAGATTTCATCAGATTTATTGCGAGCCGCTCTATTTAACACCCCGTGGGGCAGTGAGCTGCCTGATTACAGTGTTATCATAACGTTCTTAGCATGGGCCAGCTAGTGGGCTAGCAGGCAGCTTGGCAGACATGTGGGTTATGGGGAGACATGAACTATGCTGTTGATTGTGGTTTAATGATCCCCTTGGGCAAGCAGGACGGCCGTCCATTTGTATTCACCAGAGATGCAGATGCCATCGCCTCCCTCCATCAGTGATCTGTTTAGTGTTGGACTGAGTGTCATACTTAAGAAAGTCTAATGAGTCATCTGAGTACAATATGTTTTCAACTCAGCAGACAAAAATGTTGACAATGAACAAATATTGCAAAAGTCCAAATTACATTCAATTGTGACACTTTTTAAGTCCAATGCCAACACTTTAATATGGTTAAGGTTACAGAAAGATTGTAGTTGTGGCAATTTGCTGATTTAGCTCCTTCCGGAGCAGCTTCGATACATCTACATATTACCTTCACCAGATCCTTCACAGTCAAGTGCAGAGACACGGCACTGATTGCAACATGTTCCTCTATGCTTTAAGTGGCACTTGCACACTGACAAGTGACACTTGGACGGAAAGTCAAGTGACAACAAAAAGAAAAGGACATGGGAGATTGTGTCAAAGCCCTTGCTGATAGCCATCTAAACAGAAAGAGGCGACTTGTCTAAAATTTCATGCACATATTAAATAGTATGAGCTTAAAATATATAGTCTAATGCTGTATATCTTAGTTTCCTGAGACCAAAGATAAAATTGGAAAAAG
Organism: Thunnus albacares; assembly: GCF_914725855.1. Classification (NCBI taxonomy): domain Eukaryota; kingdom Metazoa; phylum Chordata; class Actinopteri; order Scombriformes; family Scombridae; genus Thunnus; species Thunnus albacares. The sequence continues at coordinate 8,109,609 of NC_058121.1, read as the reverse complement.
AGTATTTAATGCTTTAGTGGTGCAAATCAAAGGGGAATTACCATGGCTTGAGGCTCAAGCCAATGCGGAAGTATTTTAAAGTGCAATGCTATTGACCTCCACTGGATGCTGGCTCCAAAAAAATCCCTGGCTCAATTGATTCCCATTCAAAAAGCATCAACTTCTCTCAATTCAGGCCCTCTAATAAGTGTGTTGGTGGTCATTGTGGAAATTATTGCTCAATCAATAAGATTTGAAGACCTATAGTAGCTTTGCGGTCTGCTGTCTGAGCATTGATTAACAGCTGTGATTGACAGTTTGCTTGCCTGCTGCTCTCTACGGCTCCAGAACTCACTGGAGCACTAAGTCGCACTATATTCTCAATATTTTGATAAGTTATGATACCTGCCCTGTTTAGCTAAAGTAGCTAACGTTAGCGAATATGTGCAAAAGCGTGTTCCCAGTAAGCAAGCATTCATTTTGGTTCGACATAACAGGGCGGTGTTTCCAGAGTATGAAAGTCAACATGCCTCACTCTGTATCTTGTACGTCCTGGATCCATACGGAAAAGATGCTGCCAACAATAAGCAGTAACTATGGGTGACATCACACCCCACTACATCCATCTTTATATGCAGTATTGTGCAAATTAGAAACATATAGTAATGTGATAACCACCTACATGGAAGTAAGGCAGGATCTCCCATCAACTGATGAAGCACTGGCCTCCACACCATGCACTTAATACCTAGAAACTCTATGGGTGCGTTAACTCAAGCTAACCTCAAACAAAAAGAAAAATATTTATAGGGAGTCAATGAGTGTATCAAATTATCAAAAGTAATACATCTACCACAACAAGTGTGCCTGATGTTAATGGATGAATCAGATTCCATCACAAAATTGTAAATAGTCAAAAGAAGCCAAAAGATTTACAGATCCATTGTCAAGAAGCCAAACTCTGGCTTATGTTATGTGCTTAAATAGATTTTCTTTAAAAACAAAACTTAATCTGCATTTTAGGTCAATGTCATGCATATATTCTTATAGCATGTTTACTTCAGAGTTGTTTTCCAATCTGACACATTATATCTGAGGAGACTCATTATCTACATGTCCCAGTTGGCCAGTGAACTTTATTCTATATCACCACAAACTTCAGAATCTCACCCTATCTCCCTAAAAATAACTTCATTATGACCCCTTGAAATGGAAATCAGCTCATTTCATAACTAATAGCTCCAGTAAGATGGTGATTTAGGCAGAAATTGTACAAGTTTTCACACGGTGAAGCATTATGTTGCTGTCAGAGCTATCCAAATACACAAAAACATCAAGTCATTATAAGGTTTGTCCAGAGGGTGACATTTAATGGGTAAATTGTACTAGTATAAGCTGTGTGTTACAACATTTCCTTGTTAGAACAGTGAAAACAGTGTGGAGTGCTCTGGCAAGGTAAGCCTACATTGGAAACAACCTCAGCAACTGATATGTCACAACCTTCAAATATAATGAGCTACATAATTTCTCACACAGAGAATAATTACACATGAAGTTACACACAGAGTTCAGACAGGTCAAGCAGCTGGACTATGTTCAGAATAATAATCATAAATATAATTTCTCACTCTCTCACTCTATATTATTCACACCATTATGAAACATTTTTTAAAAGTAGCTCAAAACCGTTCAGCCAATAACAGAACTCACAAAACCCATCGATAAATACGCACCAAATCTTGAAATTGTCTTGAACTAAAGCTAAACTACTGCATGAAACCAGCAAAATACCTCATAAAAGTTTGTTCAGATGAAAGCAGATGTTGAAAATCTAGCAAGCATAAAACACTCATCACAATTTGTCTTGTAACACAACTCAGTAACACATTCATTGGCTCTAGACAGTCATTTGAACAATATTGCAGCATCGGGTAGCGAATGTGTTGAAGCAATATGTCTATGTAGTCGCACGTCTAGGATCCGCAGGATTTTGAAAACAGCAGCAGTGTGGGTAATGTGCACATGTGATCACACATAGAAGCTTTGGTGTGTGTGTTTGAGTGTGTGTGTGTGTGTGTGTGTACGTGTGTAGGTGTATGTGTGCAAGTGTCATCTGAGGTAGCCATCCTTTCATCAGAGCACCTTTCCTCCCCTGCAGTGCCTGAATCCCACAGCTGCTGCTGCTCAGAGACCTCTGCACCGCTGCAGATATCACATGGCTGTCTGTAGAGCAGATCACAATCAGACGGCGTTTTAAGATTAGACTGTCAGGGGGTCATTCCAGGGATAACTCCGTTTTTGCATTTTATTGTATCCTTCTCTACTGTGTTCTGATATATTCTGCTGTATACTGTGAATACTGTGAATCCTCTGAGAATAGAGGCTTGTCTTGGTTTCTCTCAGAATTACGTTTTCAGAAACAGGGTGATTAACACTTCAAGCAATCAAAAGGAATCATGAATGGATATTTAAAGAATATTATGAACCCACTATTAATTATTATTATTATTATTATTATTATTATCATAGCCCCAGTGTGATATATAATCTTGTAATATGCTGCTGTACTGACATGTGCAACCATCTTACTGTAACAATCCAGTTCATTTTTCGTAGATTTATATTACTTTGCACAGGATAAAACAAGCATTTTAATATGTATAATTTATATCTACCATTAATCTTACCCAAAAGCCTCTTAGTGTTATATAAGCTCACACTTTCTCTGTTGTAAATCAGTGGATGATTTTGGTGGAACTAAAGAACATTTTGGTCCCTGAAGCTCTGGACTAAATTTGGAGAGAATAATGAGCATAAATATTTATTAAGAAATTATCTTTTGTGAAAGACTCAACATTTCTCGACTTGCTGTGGGGCACTGAAATATAAAATATAAAACAGGCAAAGAGATAAACATATTATTGTGTTGTGTTATCATAATGAAAAGTAGATGGAAAACCAAACAACCAATGCTGCACTCAACTGAAGATATCCATGGACTTCAACCCCTTTAGCGGTCTATTTTTCTTTTGAGGCTTTCATAAGAGTTTATTGTATGTTCTCAGTACAAACAAATTACACACGATTAATATCTTTCCCACCAACAACTTATAAAGAGCTAATAAAGACACAAAGAAGTTAGAAGTGGAGTATTTCTTGGCCAAACACTAGAGAGTGAGAGTCTGTCAATGTATTTCAGCAGTCATTCTGGGAAATCATGTTGAAAGTCTTTCCATTAATGGTGGTTGCACTGAGATGTACTACAGGGAACAACACAATAATTTGAAGACTAGACCAAGACTAGGCTTTAATTTAAAAAAAGGTGATATTTCTGTTCCTAACACTTCATTTCACATCATTTTTATTACCAACTGTATGTCATGCCCCCACAGATGACACTCTACATAATAGCCTTTTAATAACTTCATAATGTTCCCGTAACGTGGAAAGGAGTTCATTTAATAACTAGTGGCTTTGTGGTAGGGAGTTGCAAGACATTGCACAGAAAATACTGTGCAAACATAATGATAGAATAGAGGTTAAAGTAAGATTGCCCTGAAACAACCTCAGAAACTCAGATGATATTACAACTTGCTTAAGAGTTGCATCAGCTCTCACACAGAGAAGAATTAGATTTGTAATTCAGATGAAACCATTAGCTGTGATTTGTTTTGGTCCAAAACTCTCTCGTGTAGTTGTAGTTAAGTCCAACATTCACTGGTGCTACACAGTTGCAACAATGATGATGCATCAAATTGTGATTTAATTTTTCCATTATTCATATTTTGAGCCATTAAGCGTTATGTCCACTGGATATCGCTGCATCACATTCCGAATGTACAACGCTGTTCCAGTGTCTACTGGAAGCATTTGAGAGCATCTAAAGTAATGTTTTGCTGACAATTGAGTTTTATAAGCACATTAAATCTATGCTTGCAGCTCATTTTTGATCGATGTCGCAACAAATAATTGGTGGCTGTACTTTATTAATTAAATTACTGTACAACAGCACATCATCTTGTCTTTATTTAGTATCTTTATTTCTTGAATAGTGTATAATAGCCAAGGAAATGTTTCTCCTGTATCACATACTTTAGAGAAATTACATTAAAAAGTCAAAAAAGTTTTCTTAAATGTACAAAAAGATAAAGTCAGTCAAAATGCATCATTGAATATTACCTTTCAATATTTAATTCATGTCAACTGATAATGAATATAGTCATTTATATCCTTGTGAATCTGGTGAAAGTTAGAGGTTAACCTTTTAGATGACAACATGAATGATAACCTTGAATGCAAAATTGCCTGCAACTAAAATGGGCACATGAGCTGTTTGGTATCCTGCTGCAATCACTATGATTAATTAAACATAAATAGTTATACTAATTGGGGCATCAATTGAGGTAATTAAAGTCTCATTTTTTGTACGTATTCCACATAATGTTAGTTCAAGGTGCAATGTAATGTATACTTTGTAAATATTGTGTTTCTATCATGCATTTCTGTTGAGTTAAACATCTTGTATGAATCAACCCTACAAGCAATGCCTGCAGTGTTTGTCACGCAGTCTGTGCTGTTTCCCAGTCTACACATCCTTAATGAGCTCTTTGCTATAAAAGGAAATACATAATTTACGCAAGTTCTCAGAAGCATGAAGAGGCTAACTACAATATGTCGACCTTTTGTTGAAGAGAGTGATAAGACGGTTCTGATAATGAATCTTCCCTGTGATGGAAATTGTTTAATAAAGTCTGGGCACATACAGTTGATGGACATGCTCTTCCATAAGATTATTTCAATAAGGGGACTTGGGTAATCCCATATTCAATCTAACATCTCATGGAGGAAATTAGCATCTTTCTTGATTCGGGAAGAGGATTACCATGCCAACGTGGCAAAGGTCGAATTAGTTGCGTAGAAATGATTAAATATAGAGACTTTGATAAAAAATGTATGTGTGTGTGTAGGCATTAGTCATATATTAGCACACAGTGTCTCACACACAAGCACACACACCAAATGAATTGCCATTCACCCAGAGTGGGTGTAATGACTCATAGCGGAGATGGTGAAGCCGTCTGCCTGCAGAGTGTACGTGTTTGTCTGAAGGTCAGATACGATGGCTCTGTGACAGTGATGATGAGTCTTACTGGTTTCGGCCCAGTGCATCTGGCAGCAGGGCTTTTCCACAGTTGACTGCCAGTGCATCTCTGCCTGACAAGCGAGGTGATACCATCCCAGAGCAATTTATGAGGCCGGTCAGGATTATTGACCACAAAAAAAGTCTTCAAGTTTGTTTTTCCTATAACCAATGAAAAGAAAATCTAGACTCTTACCTCAATTGGGTTTGTGTATTTCAAAAGTACTAAACTATGGCTACTGATCATCATGTTCAATATGACAAGCTAGTTAAAGTTGTGTTGTTTAATTAATCAGCATTTCACTACAGCTTTTGAAGAAAGGTAAGTTTTTTGTTAATTATATGTATGTTTCTTAACGTGGTTAACATTTGCAGTGTCAAAATATGAATTATCAGATGTAGCATATCCTCCTTTTTCTTCTCTGCCATCCTTTCTCTCACTTTTTGACTTTGACAAAGAGCAAAAACCACAGTACAGTGACTGAAGGTGTCCTACAGACTAAGAAAGAGACACTGGGTAATGCAGTAATCCTTCATGGTGAATGCAAAAATCGATCCATCTCATTTGTTGCCTATGGTGAAAAAGATAAAAAAAATCATTATTTAAATCTGCTTAACAGTGGATGTGACCACAACAGCCTTGATGTAGGAGTACCCTCCACTCTGAATACAAATGCTGACAGCTCAGAGCTCCAGCAAAAATACATTTTACAAGTGTTAAAAGCATGTATATTCACAAATGTGCAACATGCTGATAATAGTACAGATATATGTGGTGGGAATCAATTAAAATAAAACTAACTGATAAAATAAACTGATCCTTTCACTGAAACATTGCATGTGAGAGTTATATCTCTAATCTCCGTGACTAACAAACAAATTTAATTTTGCTGAGGGATAAGCAGTGCAAATACTGTTAAAAACAAATGAGGGTTTTGGGCAGACTGCTACAGTATTACTCTGGCTGCAGGAGGAACAGGGGATTACAGCTTCAGCCTCCCTTGGTATGGTAAGACCTTTGGGACATGACAGCTGCTGCAGTGAGGACAATGTGCCCTGGGCGACATTGAAGCAACAGGCCGTCTATACCTGACCGCAGTAGGTCCCAAAAGATTACTTGAATTTAGGCCATTCTTTTTTCTCTGCCTGTTTTGGCTGCTTATTCAACTTCTATCTATGTGCCTCAGCAAAAATATGTGAGTAAAGAGGCTGGAATAAAGCAAGGAAGAGAGACAAGTAGTGTAACAAATTTCTCTACTATTCTAATAAAGGACTATAACTTTTTGTTGGCTGAGGTGGGTTAGGTCCCTGCTGACATATTGGGAAATAGAAGTACTTGATTTATTGTTGAGAATTCGATGAGAAGATCGATACCACTTATGTCTGTATGGTAAATATGTAGTTGTAACCAGTTAGTATAGCTTAGCATAAAGACTGGAAACAGGGGGACTTGTCATCACCATGAGGTTGTCAGACAGCCAGCAGATACTCTATGAAGTCCCTGCACCTGGAAAAGAAGTAGTCTGGCACATAACTCCCCTGTAAAACCTCATTTTTTTGTTTGACACTTTACAGATTAAGTAAATTAGATATAACATGCCGATTTGTGAATTTATACTTGTGTTGATAAGATATCTTATTATCTGTGGGCAGAGCCAGGCTAGCTGTTGCCTGTCTTTATGCTAAGCTTAGCTAACCGGCCTGTAGCCTTATATTTAGGTGAGAGTGGTACTACTTCAATACTGCTTTGGAGCTACAGGGAGGCACTATTGCAACATGGAAGTCATACATTTGACTTTGTTGTTTGGTAGTGCTTGGAGTATACTGAACACATGGATCAATGGATGAGAAGTGGTTAATGTAGGAGTAGTTTGAAAGTATCTATGGAAGTTTTGATACTTGTGGTTTGTTTGTTTGTTGCCATGATTGCATCCAGATTCATTATATCTGTTGTGAATTCATTCTCAATATGCCAACAGTACTGTCGGTCTCCGGTTGAACTACTATAAAACCATTGACAGTCACCCATTGTTCATCACTTTTTTTTTCTGTAGAAGGAGGTACCATCTTATAGTTTAAAGCCCCTGCACATCCAGACACAGGTACTCTCACTTATTTTGCCTGATTAGATCTCTTCACTGTTTTGATTTGTACATAGAGTTTAGCGACATCATGTAATTCCCTATTTAACTACTTGAATTTGCTGCAGCTTATTTTCTCACACTTGAATAATGTTGCAGTAATATTGCGCAGTAGAGTATATGCATACATGTAAGTGATAGTCTAGGGTCTTGGAAACAGGGGATTCTGGAGTTAAAGCAGAAAAGGGCACTCATTGCCACTGGAAACAAAGCTGGAAATGTATCCCTGTTGGAGTCCAAGAAGGACAAACAGCTACTTTCATTGCAAGTGTCAAGTATATTTTTAGCCACTCCTCAGGAGAGATTTAAAAGTTCTGCCTTGGTTGTTTCTTGTATGCTGAAAATAATTCTCATCTCTCTCTTGGGAGATGAGTGGTGGGGCAGAGGGCTTTTTCAAGACTGTGGCCTTAGCTAGTGTTCTGTTGATTGCTTGTGTCTCTTGAAGGACATTGCCAAATCACCAGCTAGTGTGTGTGTGAACAAAATAATTGATGCTTGATGTGATTATTTTATTCAACTATGTTTACAACAACTTGTTCCTCCTGCATGGAGAATTTCTCCAATATTGTACCTAGCTAAACCTCTTCATTTCTAAAACATACTAGATGCTTGTCAAATTCTTATTCATTGAAGTTTTATCCGCATGTTGTAATCTGCAACTTTAACTGCTTCAACACATGATTTCTCCTGTGAAGCCTCTGATTTTTCTGTCAACTGTGACAAATCAAACATCATTCAGCAGAGTGAACATTTGTGCTTAATGAAACTGCCCTGTGGCATGCTTACGGTATACATACAGGACTTGCTGTCACATTACATTAAAAGCTCAACTCTGCAGGTAAAGGGGCATGTTGCACCAACACAAGATTTGTTAGGATGGCAATGTTGAAAATTATTGTTTCACTGAGTGAGTTGACAATCCACTGCAGTTTGCAACCATTCAAGTGCAGATAAGGTGGGCACTAGAGCCTGCAAGTTGTATTTTGGGTAAACCTCATGAACTATTTTGAGGCCATATTGGTTAAAGCTAACACATAAACCTAACAAACCCAATATCCTCAGCATTTCTGACTCCACACTACTCAGTCAACCTAACAACTTTTTTTAGTTGTTAAGACAAAAGCAAGGGAAGCGATCAATTCCTAAGGTAAAAATGTTGAGAACTCAAAATTCTCATAAAAACTTGGCGATTGAGTTTCCTGTCTGGCAGAGAGCCAGCCGGCCACAGACAGCAGCATGTGAACTGAGGCCAAACACTCCCTGGGCAATAATCAATCCAGACAAGTTTTCATTGCTCCCAGCGAGGGACACCAACAGAGCTGACCTCGCATCTCAAACTCAGACACATCCATATCTGGCAGAAAGTGAGTAATCATCACAGAGGGAGGCTGATTATTTTCTTTTCTCTCTGTTCACTCATGGGAGTCCAGCCATCCACTCTGCCTAAAGCAAATTATGTCATTACTGTGATATCAAATAACACTATGCCATGTTTCCCCCATGAAACCAACACTGGAGATAAGAGCTGAATAACAATGAATCAACCCTACCATCATCAACCTTTATGATAATCATCACAGCTGCATATGACATCCAGATTTTCCAGATGGATTAAATATTATCTTAAAAGACATCTGTATCATTTTACCTCTGCAGATGCAAATTAAAATGATCCATAGAGCAAATTAACTTTTTTTCCTCAGCCTGTTGCACCATGCTGAACGCAAGTTTGACCTTAAGTTGGAGTGTAAAGTCAATTCTAATTGGCAATTTGTTTAGTTTCAACTACTCTTCTCTAGAACTAACAAAATTGGCTGTTATCAAGACATTGTCACAGAAAGTGATTAGTCTCAAAATCCGTGCACATGAAAACCAGGCACATGCACGTGATATGAGCGCACTCAACACTATTGGTGAGTGGGAAAGCATCCTCACGAGGGAGCATTTCTGCTCCGCATGCACAAATGAGGTCCCGGGAGCATGGGGCTGTGACAAGCATGAGCTTGACCCTCCCTACGCGCTCACAACTTCTTCAACACTCACTCACTTGCTCACCAAGTTGGCTTTTGAGGCTTTGGAGGCAGGGATGGAATAGATATTGGCTGATGTCTTTTGTTGTTTAATGGGGGTTGGCAAACAGCTTTTAGATGCATTACCGCCACCCTCTGGATTGGAGTGTAGATGAGAACAGTAACTATACAGTTACATTAAATTCTCCTATTATGTCCTGTGTTTCCTAAAAATCTGAAAATAGCCCTGTACCCCACATCACCTGAACTCCTCTGCAACATGTCTCTAATACCTAGTGTCATGTGATTACTTTGGAGTATAATTTTTGTGTCCGTCTCTCTTTCTTGATATCTAGGACTGTAAAAAAATACATGCTCCATCATTTCCTGTAGTTCACAATGTTCAAATCTACCTGTAGCAGGCTTATTCATGATGTTTGATGTACTGTTCAATATGACCAAACCTCATCCTTTTATATATATGTATATATGTATATATATAATGTCCTCCTTTCTATTTCTATTGCTTCCTCTCATGTCTCCTACTTTTCTTTGAATACTATATTAGTATTGGCTATGGCTATTCCTCTATGCCACTCTTCTTGCCATTTCTTTTTCATTTCTGATTTGATTATACTTTTAACCTCAGTCTTGCTATATTTTATGACAATACTTATTTCTCTTTTTTGTGTCGCTCATTTTGCATATTTATCTGCCAGCTCATTTCAATCCACACCAATTTGTGCAGGAATCCACGTGAATTAAGTTTGTAGTTATCTCTGCCCTCTTAATTCTGAATATTGTTTGAGCTATGTCAAGTATTCTGTCTTGCCTTGTGTCTTACTGCATGTATTTAATACTACTACTGGACTACTGGAATCAGAACCTATCAAAACTTTGATTGGTTTGACTTCCTCTATCTAGCTTAGAGCTAAAATGGTTGCTATCTCAGGCAACTGCCTGTCTTCGACTATGTCAGTGACCAAACCAAACAGCCAATCAAAGGTCATGGTCAGTATACACCAAGTGACCAATCAAAGGAGTGGAGACATCAGCCACTGTCTATTCCATCCCTGCCTCCAAAGTCTTAAAAGTCAACATGACAAGCCAGTGAGTGTTGAGCAGTTGTGAGCGCATAGGGAGGGTTGAGCTCATGCTCCTCACAGCCCTGTGCTCATTGGACCGCATTTGTGCATGAGGAGCAGAAATGTTTATGACTGACTATACTGAAGACTTTAGCCAGAATATCGAGATATTTGTGTCTTTTTATGTTTACATTTCCAAGCCAGAAGAAGTTGTGGATGAGTTCCACTCTTTTTGTACACTGTACTCTGATTCAGCCATGGAACTTAACACCGATGCAATCCTACCATTCCTCATTGCCAGCAAAATGGATCAAGCATACCCACATCTGACCATTCTCCATAGAATTTACAAAAACATTCCCATCAGCAGCGCCAGTGCCGAATGAAGTTTCAGCCATCTGAGGCTCATTAAGAGTTATTTGCATTTGTGCATGGATGAGGCCAGACTATCCGATCTCACTTTGCTGTGTGTTAAGCGGGACATAAACATTGACAAAGACAAATTGGTTGGCAGGTTTGCCACCATGAAGGAGAGGAGGATGAAGTTTTAACAAGGGACCGTGGTATGTACAAAGTTTGTTAAACTGTTCAGATTATTTTGTTCTATGGAGGATGGTGAATTACACAAATGGATTACTCTAAACTGCAGCGGGCTGAACAGGGACAACAACATGTGAATGAAACATCCATAATCAGTCTTTACTAACTTAAATTTTGGTTATGAAGAAATCAGTCAAAATGTTAGATTAATCTGTTGTTTAACTCCATGTTTGCTGCATCTTGGCACCTGTCTATGAAAACAATGAATAATTAATGCTGTGTGAACAGGCTCACATATGATACAACTTGTGTTTGTTTAACTGCTTCATTAATAATTCAACAATAATTTATTGATTGCTTCTGTTGTACGTGATGCGTTTTAATAAGGTGATGATGGCTATAAGATGCCAAACCTAAAATTTCCCAACCAAGTGACACCAGCAGTAATTCCCATTGTAAGTGAATGCAGCATAAAATCACAGTTCTAATTCACCAGTCTAATCCAAGTAATTGTAATTTACAGCACAATATTGAGCGTAAATGTCAGTCTCAGTATAAATGTAAAGGGATTTAGTCCATCACAGGCAAAGTAGAGTAAATATCAAAGAAACATTTTCTTTGTCTCTACTGTTTGTCTTTCTAACCTTTTCTGTCATGACAACAGTTAATAAGGAATGACTGGGTTAATCCACTGTCACGGCATAACTGCTCCACTACGTTAAAACAAATGCTACGTTTGAACTTCAATATAGCTGGTGCACTTGTGTGACCTTCATTATTTGTTCTTTTTTTCACACACAAAACGCTGCTTGTGTAACACAGCCAATATTTCTTAAACTGAGTTCTCGCTGTGTGCTAAATAGTCAAAGTGCACTCACAAAATGAAAGATCACTTTAAATCAGAAAAAAAGAAAATTTCAGATAAAGGCAGCAAGGGAAAAAGCACTTGGCATTTCCCTTCATAGATGAGACCGTGCCCATTTCAACATCATTCTTAGTTTGTAAGAGAAATCCATTAGCCTACAATTTACTGCTCTCCTGCTGCACTGTCAGAGTGAATAGGGATGGGTACGTGGGTGTCTTTGGAACGGCACTCATTAAAATCTTTTTATCTTACCTAACACTTCAAGGATTCAACATGAAATAGCGCTGACAGAAGAAAAAGATTGTTCAACTCTTGAGGGGAATGTCAGGACTCTTTCCAAAGCTTTCTGGGATCTCATTAGAGCTTTGAAGTCTGTCTGAACAACATTATCTGTTGGAAATGTATGCGTTTTGACAGAGGACTGTCCAATACTGCAGCGATCATTCTAACCACAGTCTACCCCAAGATGCAAGATTATGTTGTGAAAATGCATAAGAACCTTGTAGTAGCTCTGGAAAAACTGTATGTGGCTTTTTTCATTGAATCTCATCTACACAAGATTTATTCAGATTCAGCTGGCGTTGCCAGCATATTGACATTTGTAATTTTGAGTGAAATGTCTCAATTATGTGGATTACCATGAAATTTGGTACAAACATTCGTGTTGCCCTCAGAATAAATTGTAATAATTTTAGCGATCTTTTACCTTTCACCTGGCACCAACATCAGGTCCAAATTTCAATTTGTCCAATAATTTTATGACCAAATACCTGGAAAACGAATAACATTCCAATCAGATTCAGCTATACTTTGTGTTTAGTGCTAATCAGCAAATGTTAGTATGCTCATAGGATAAACAAAGATGGTGAACCTGGTAAACATTACCTGCTAAACAAACTCAAAGTACAGCTTCTCAGAGCACCCAGCATGGCTGTAGACTTTTAGTCTTGTTCAAACACTGATCAACTGCAGCTACATACTGTAATGTAGTGAGAATCTTCTGCCACGTAATATGAAATTGCTAAATATACTTTACATAAATCTTAGACCGCCTGTACCAAAGAAAGTTTGAGGTAGGAAGAGATGTGTGGGTGCTGGGACTGGGCCTTATTTCTACAGATACATTGGAATTCACAAGGAGCCCTTAAATTGGCAACTGAGACTAAAAAAGGGAGGAAGAAAGAGGCTTAATGCTAAAAGTTTGGTTGAGAAAGAAAAGAGGAAAGAGAAGACAATAAGTCATAATTACCTTACATACCCACACACATGTAAAAACCAGACACATGCACACATACAAACAAGGCTACAGCAAGGTTCTTGTCATTTAAATAAAACAGCCTTGCAGAATTATATAATACGATTACACATACACACAAACCCTCGTCTTTTCTTTTTTCTGTCTCTTGACAAACAATCTGTCAGGTCTGGACAACATAACACAAACTCATAGCTAAATCCCTCTGTTTAAACAAAACTGTCAGAATTAAATCACATACACACACCAAACTAAAACCCTGGCTGCAAGTGTTGTTGGGAATGTGCACAAACTAATAATTGCACATTCCCATTGATCAGCGGGTGGCAGTGCAATAAGAGACAGACGGCTGGGCTCTGTTCTGTCAGATGCCAAGCAGACTGGGCCTGATTAGAGCTCATTTGCAGGATTGAAGAGGGGGATATGCACGGTGTCGATGGCCATGACTCCAAGTCCCCTAAACCCCACCCCGGGGAGCAGTTCATAGGCTGCTTCTGAGAGCAATAGGGTGGACAGAGATCTGAGAAACAGGCCAGAGACCCAGCTCTGTGTGGGAATAAAGGCTGAGACATCAATAGCTCTGAAGAAACATCTCTCTGGCTTTTCTAGTCTTTTCTTTTCCCTCTGTTTATTTCTCTGCTTCACTCTCATGTTTTCTCTTTGCAGCATGCAGTATCTTGCTCAGAAAGTCAGTTAAAAAGTTAAAGATTTAAGTATTAATCAGCGACCTTTAATGGCTCTTTGGACATTTCTCACAGAAAGAAAATATTGAAGTCACAAGAGCAAAACAGCTGGTGTGAATCTGGTGTGAACAATCTGTCTTTACACCATCTGTCAGACATTCTCAGTGAACGCCGGAGTCAGTGCAGCATCACTGAGGATTTTCAGCCTTATCTTTTACATTATGTCTCCGGGAGCTTTAGAAACAAATAAGTCTATGCAAAAATATTCTGCATACCTTTGGTCTTCTGTGTACAGGCTTTGATTTCTCTGAGTGCCAATTTTCAGCTCTGCATATTGGAACTAGTGCTGACAATAGATTGGGGGGACTAAAGATGAAATCCTCTATCAAAGCTCAATTTTTTTAGTATACATAGCCTGAATGCCTTGGAGATGAGTCTGTAATTGATTTATAATTTTTCAATTTTATCTCATAGCCGAATCAGTCCAAACCTCTTGGTGTTCTTTTTCAGGATTTAAAATTTTTAATAGAAGAATTATCACATCTGAATTAATCTTTCTTATCTTACAATATACTGTATGTTACAATCAATAGAAATTTATGGAATTTTGATTTTTATAACCAGGAGCAATTCAGTTTTGTGTGACCTCATACAGGAGACTGGGTGTCTGAGTAAGTGATAGTGTGGGTTCCCCAAAAGATTCAACAACAAAGCATGCTGTCTACATTACATCCTCAGAGGTCCAATTAGAGTGGAGCTCTCTTTCAAACTCTTCCTGCCCCACTGAAATACAGCTTCAACACCTTCCACAGAGGATTTACAGTAAGTCCATTAAATCCTAAGTACCTTCAAAAGGAATCATGCTGTGACAAAAGTCCTTCTCAACACGTTATATTATCTCATGTTTGGTCTTAAAATCTTAGAACTGGAGGATTACAACTATTTGTTGACACTCATCAAGCTAATTGATTGGATGATTAGTCTCAATCTGTTTAACAACCTTCTCTTAATGAAACATTCTGACAATACATATTACATAGTTCTTATTTAAAATACAGTTTTACCTTCAGGAATTTTTCTGAAAGCAAGTTTCACTGACTTAAACAAGGCCAGTCCATTTAAGAAAATAGCACTGCAAATGAAATTATCATTATCAATTTACAGATGTGTTTCACGTTCTTTATCAAAATTCTTTTCTAAATATTAATATTAAGAAATTCTTGATGACTCATCTTGATTTTGGGTGAGTAGCATAAAGTAGTAGTATAAAACAACACTTGACTGTTAGCTTATGGGTCATAATAGTTTAAGTAGGCTAGTATTATTGATCAATTTGAATGTTTGAATGCAGTTGGCAAGAACCTTGTTTACATTTTCAAAAGAGTGTGGTTGAGATGTAATTTTTTCATTTCTCCCTCCACCTGGACCTGTACCAATTCCTGATTAAACAACAGCTCTGCAGCTCTGTATCGTGCTGCAGCATGACACAGCCTTTTGAGCTATTTCAATCAAATCTGAAGGACCCATGTATACCATCTGGAAATATCACTTTATGGAGGATAAAGGCGCTCTAACTGCAGTTTTACTTGACTTACCATGCTGATGTTTAGAAGTTAAGCATGTAAGCATGAGCTAATTGGCACTTAACACAAAGTCCAGCTGAGGCTTATGGAAGTTTTGCAGGTATTTGGTCATAAAACAAACCAAGTTCTTGGAAAATTGAAATTCTGACTTGATAATTATAGTATCACCAAAGACAGTAGGCTTCATCTTCTGGGGACCATGAATGTCTGTACAAAATGTCATGGCAATCCATCCAGTAGCTGTTGAGTCTGCACCAAAGTGGTGGATCGTCTGAATAAACCAACCATCCCTGGAGCCACACTGCTAGCATGGCAAAATTGCCTTAAATTAGAGTATGTAGAGTGCTTCTCTATGAGAATTAGACCATTACCAATACATTTAAATCAATGCAGACAGAGAAAATTCCCAAATTGTAGATCAATAATTCTTTAAGGACCATATGTTATCCCTGAGGCAGATCCCATCAATATTTCCTACCTACATTACCTAAACATTGCACTCATGCCTCTAACCCTGCAGGGCGTGTGTCTCTGGAAGTTTCAGTCTGTTCTCTGCTAGTCAGACTGAAACTCCATAGCAAAAACAGGGATGCCTCAGGGCCAAGTAGGATGAGCAATTTATTTTAAAAAAGAAGCATGTCATCATTGTTGATGTCTGCTCAGGATCTACTGGCTCAGCACTTTAGCAGCTCCATTCATTTGAGTCAAAAAGGTGAACCACACTCGAACCACAGCCATTAAACTCTCATCTGGCATAAAATACTGAACAGCCTCGAAAAAGTTCTGGGAAATAATACCTAAACTGAATCTCAGTTCAATTTTGCATTAATTTACAACCTTTCATTTCAAGGCGGGAAGCTGAAACAATGAGATGCCTCTGTGATTTTCTTGCAAAGTGACAAAAGGTACCAAAGCCTTTTAACTAAAACAGAGTAGACAACTTTATCTGCCAGGGATGAGAGAAAGCAGGGAACAAATGAACCAAAAGACAATCCATTTATTGGTGTTAGTATTCAAGGTGCAACAACAACAACAGCATTACAGGTTTCTTCCAACCCTGTGGAGAGACCCCCATATTTCAGCCTTGCACCGAGGAAAGCCATCGATTGCTGTGATGGCCCCCCGGGAGCTGCTGCCTGATAGATAGTGGAGCAGCCAGACATCGCTCCTCCAGCCCTCTGTATCCTCACTGGGTCCAGGACAGGCCTATTCATCCTGGCCCCATCTCAGAGCCATATCCTTTTTTCTGTCAAGCTCAGGAGATGAATACGCCCATTGGTTTTGCCATTGTGAAGATTGTAGGGCCCCAAGCTGTCACTGCTTTTACGCCATTCTTAAGAGCCCTCAGGCAGGAGAACATACAAGTGCATGCTTTGGCAAAGAATGGGAGAGAAAACACTCTGCAGAGACCATGGCGGAGAGAGCACTCTGCAAATGAACAAGTGAGTGGAGATGCGCAACACAGTCAGACAGGAAGTGTACATCAGGGAGAGAAAGAGCTCATCATGATGGCTCTTTTTGACTTGAAAAGCATCAGACAAGAGGACGCTGCCATTTTGAACACGATCCTCTTTCCTCTTCCATTGAAGCAGCAGTTCAGATTGCAGTATCACTTTAGCTCAGCTTCACTGTGGGCCAGTCAAGCCCCTGGCCACTCATAAACAAGTTATGCTGCAATTAACTAACTGTGGTGTAGCGATAATATAGTCATTATGCCATACTCAGACTGCACTGGAAAACCGCCTCTACTCCACTCATCAAATTTGAAAAGTCATTACAAAAAGACCCTGGAAGTGTAGGGAGGATGTGGCAGAAGGGCTGAAAAAAAATCTGGTATTTGCATATTTACAGGGTGACGGTTGTCTAGTGAAAACAGCAAGTTAATGCATGTATACTACCTTTTCCCCTCTCTGTTGCTGTCCCCCATTTCCTGTGTCTATTGCTGTGGACATCAAATAAAGCAGAAACACCATAAAATGTCACTTTTAATGAAAATATAGCTTGGCTGGAATGTCAAGTGCAGTAGATGAGGCTCCATTCATTGCTGCTGAATCAGGCTTGAGCAGTCAAGGAAAGCCATAATGTTGGAAAGTCATTTCTTTTCAGCACAGCGTGGAGTGAGATAGCAGCATGCCATTACCAGGCACAAGGAACGCTCTGGACAGTTATTCCTCAGGGCAGCCGGGGAGGAGATAACAAACACACATACTTTCAATCTCTTACATACACCCACATTGTCCATTTCTTGCTGTGTAAAGCACTTTCTGACAGCACGACAGCATCAAAATAAAGTAAAGGGATGATTGAAGATGTATTTGATTTGAGACAAAAAGGTTGTTGGGCTGGGAACTGAAGTGCAGAGGTGAAACAGAGAAAAAGAAAGAGAAAAAAAGAGACTTAGTAATGTTGCAAACTATAAGCAAGTAGCAAGAAAATCATCTTCACTGCAGTTTCCAGGATAAGGAATTGAATGCAATATTGAACAGCTGATGGAGGAGAGAGTAATTTCACTCATGCCTCCAAACTATCAATAATTTACCCTTGCGTGCAAAGGGGCACATGCATGAGGAGAAAGCATGCATATATGCACACACATGCACACAGTTTTCAGCTCAGTGCTGTTTCAAAGGTTTACCTGGCAAGATGCATATACCTAATCAAAAAAAATCATACTATTTTCAAATGATTCCAACTTTTTCCACTTGTGTTTGTCCTTACATCTTCTCTAATAAACATGCATGCAACACACACACACTATCTTTTGGCCACTGAGCAGGGGGCCCATTAGTCTGTCATGATATTTAAAAGGTGTCAAAGTGATGAAGTAGAGCAGTGGGAGACCTCTCGTCACTTCACAGGACTGTTAAAGGCCTTTGTGATTTAGATAATGTCAGAAAACTGAGACTTTGGCCCTGTTAACCAGGCTATAAAGCACATACAGGGTAGTGACATCAACATGAAATCACACTCTGTTCACGCAGCTGTTGGCTTACTGCATGATAGCACTACTGGTGCAGCTTGTTTAGTCGTTTGATACAGTCACTAAAATGCCTCGCCAGGGGAAGTAATGTGTTGTAGCACAGTTCCTATGGATCAAATGTAAGACTCATTGCTGCAACCCCCCCAGAAATCCTAAACAGCATTTCAGCATGATGTAGTATAAAGGTACAACAACTAGAAATTGAATTTAAATATGGCTCACTTTGAAAGTTTGTGTAAATGGTCCATTCCACTCGCTGATTTCATAGAGTGGTTATAGATCAGGGGATGTGAGCAGTGCCTGTTTGGCTGAAAAACAGACTTGAGTTACAGAAACTCAAATTTGTTATCAAGGCTGTTGCTGTACTGAATTGTGAGGAATCAATACTTGCTTTGTGTTCAGCTTATATCTCAACCCCTTACTGAAAGCTTTGTCTTTGCTTGGACAAAAACTATCTCAGTCCGTTGCACTCTGTCACTTTCCAGTTTGTGTTTACACTTGGATAGAAGACCGTAATTACAACAAACATAGCAGGCATCATACATCAAAACAACCCCAAAAATCAGTCATGGTCCCTGGCTCTTTTTCAAATAGATTTTTCCTCACAGTGACGACCAGTTTATGTTTATAACTGTTATCTACAGTATACAGGGTAGGCTGCCTGAGCATAGATGGTCTTTTAAAGATGTCTTTATCAATAATGGAGAGGAAAATATATAATTTATGGTGAACAACAGGACAGGTCCCAAAATGGATCCCTGTTCCACACCCTTGGTAACTGTCAGGAATCCTACTTGGGCTGTCACACCCCTCTAATGAGGGTTGCTCTGGCCCCTTAGACCTAAGTTAAGAGCTGTCAAATGGCTTGAAAACCAATGACTGATGTTGACTTGACTTGCTCAGAAAGAGGATTTCTGATGGGCAATACAACTTAGAAACTGGATGATAGTTACAGTATTAAGGTGACTGATATCGCCACCTTTATGCAGAGGGTCAATGAGACAATTTAAGTTCTGAAGGTCATGGAGTGACAAAATTGTAATGGTTCACACAAATTTCACAGCAATCTGCCCGAGAGTGTAAAATTTTTTCTGCACTTTGTTTGAGCTTTAGATTGCATCTCATGGTCTCATAGTGAAGCCTTGAAAAAAGGTAGTAGGTGAACCTTGAGTGTGTCAAATTAGCATTGATTAATTGTGGACAATGAATATCCAAATGTCACGCCATTTCTGCCAGTGGTGATATCTTTCTGGACTAAAGTTTTGAATAATGATAAAATGATAATACCATTAACCTGCTTGCAAAATCAAAAACAAGACAGTTATTTTAATGCAAAATCTAGATGCTAAAAATTTGTGCTAAACTCAAATGTGTTACCAGACCTCTGATTAGTGAGCAAATGTTACAGCCAGCGTGGAACGTATATCTGGAGGGAGATATATCACAAGGCCATAAAGTCTGAGGGCATTGTTGGGTCCTCTGGGTTAATTAGAGTGCTGTGAACCCAATAGATGAAGTAGCTCCTTTGAAAAATGGCCTTGTCTCAACTGATTAGCAGCCACACACACACAAACATACACACAGACTGTATGAATACCAACCCCCACAAATGTACATCGTAAGCATTACAGCAGCACATACACACACATGTACACAATGCAATTCAACAAGGGTGATGATAGCCATTAGAGGATCGATGTGTCAATTGACCCAGAGGGGAGAGGAGTTACAGATAACGTACCATGATTGCATTCAATGGCAGCAAGATCATTCTGTTTGCACATTACAACCCTGTACACACTCAACCTGGATGTCAGGATGTTAATTTGTAAATTTGATCTCAAGTTATGCCAGGAAACACTGAATATATGGGAATAGGAAGGAGGTGGCTACGTTCAGCATTAATTCACCAAACTTTCAATTTCAACATGCTTAAACTGAGAAAATGAAAGGATATTGAGGGTCAGATTTCAAGTGTCACAACTATGGACAACTGTGGCACAAATCATAAGTAATCGCATGTCTTGTTTTGTGCATCTGTACAAGTTTTGTACTTTGATATAGGCCACCTTATTCAGGGCTGCCAACTCTCACACATTGACTGTGAGATTCACACAATTGACACTTCTCACACACTCTCATGCCACATGTCCATTTTCTCATGCAGTGAAAAACAAATTCATAACTTATAATGCTGCAGCGCAAAGAGGACAGTTACAGTGCACAGACAGACAAGACAGAGCAGCACAGCACGACAGCAGCACCATGCAGCAGCGAGTTATTCAGACCATCAGGGGGAAAGCAAGAAACATACACAACTATATATTGCAATGTATTCCCATGCATGCTGCTCAGAGTAATCTCAGTCAGCGGCTCCTTTGGCAGCAGCACAGTGTCTCTCCCTCTCCTCTTGCACCATGTACATGCAGGCAGGAGTGAGAGTGAGTTACTATGGTTACGGGGACGCTCTGTGCCTCTATCGCTCTATAATGTTTTTATAAATATAATTTCAAATATGAAATAGCCATCAGCCTTCTAATAATCATTTCCTGTCCTGATCCA
This sequence comes from Thunnus albacares, assembly GCF_914725855.1. NCBI lineage: Eukaryota > Metazoa > Chordata > Actinopteri > Scombriformes > Scombridae > Thunnus > Thunnus albacares. The sequence goes on along the minus strand of NC_058121.1, from coordinate 8,088,787 downwards.
TCCAATTATACTGTTCTTGATGCATTCTTGGTTTTCATAGCACCCTCAATCTAACTAATCTAAACCAGTGCAGATGGCTGTTTCTTGACTTAATCCACGAGGTTAGGTTGTGTATAAATGCAGGAAATTTGTTTTAAATTACAATTTCTTGTGTGGGCAGTGAGGGTGGCTCATGGATTTCAGTCACTGACCTCATGAATTTCAGTCTTGACAGGTATGCAATGGTCACTTGTCTAATTTTATGAATTTGTTGGGTGTTACTCAGGGTCTGTCGGTGTAAAGATGTAGAGCTGGCCTAAAGTTACTGCGGCATTGCAGCATTAAAAAGGCCAGAGAGTTGTAGAGTGGGTCAATTTACTATGAATAATGCTCATTTTATTATGTACACAATTAAGTACTACTAAAATACCACCCCAGTCAAAAGTTGACAGGACTGCCTTAATCAAAACTTTTGTTTTGTGTTTGTGTTTGATTCAACTCATTTGACTAAATGTGTGCAATTTGCCAGTTAGCATGTCAGCAAACAGCAGATAGACTATTATTTCTGGTTTTTGCCCATATCAGGCTAAAATTAATATGCTATTAGGACCACTGTAAAGGAGTGCAACCATCCAATCATACAAACCAATTACTAGTCATCAAGCATCTAAAACTTTACAATGCACAAGGTTCAAATGAGAGTGAACTTCTCTTCACATTCTTTCCATCTCTCCTTCATTTCTGCTCAGAAAAATTCACAGTTTGTGAGCGTGGGTATACGTGTATGTGGATTGAAGTCAAATTGAGTTTTTCAGAACCACTTTCAAATCCTGGCAGCTTCACGATCGACTGAATGTGATGGTGGACGTGGAATTTTCGCCTTTTTGTTTCCTTGTCAAAATCTCAACCTGCCAATTACTGCTGGATTCTCAGTGAAGAAAAGAAATAAGCCAGGGCCACTCCATCTCCATCCAACAAGGCAGCGGCTAAATTAAGATAAAACACACCAGAGCCAGGCAATGCTGTCTGATTGCAGATGCATTGAAATGGGCTGTCAAAAGCTTAATTGTCTGGATTTTAGCTATTGAAGACATCTGAGTGTATATGTGTATCTAAAGGTGCTCAATCATTGTATAATAGCTACATTTCAAGCTAGTGAAACTTTCTGTTCAGTTATTTGCTTTTGTACAAGACGTTATACACTATAGGAGATGGATACTTTTTATAAGCTGTAAGGTGGAGGGATTACATGTAAGTTACAATATGTAACTTTTACAATATATTACTTACTATTCTGGTTTTTAGTATTGATGTTTCATTTTTCTCTCTCTGTATTTTGGAGATATGCCTGAAAGCTTTTGTAAAAGTTATAGCTCCTGAAGGTCTTTGTTCCTCGCCACGTCATATCTGTATTTAGTAAACCACATATGTTAAAATTTTACAGTTTACATTCATTTTTGTGATTTCCTGGAATGGTTATAGCTAGTATCATTGATTGATATCGAAGGGCACCTGCAAATTGGGCATACTTCTGTGCAGACAATTACAGATGTTGTACAACATGTTTATTGCATGATCTTTAATTTCCTCCATCAGTAACATGTAAGATTTACAACAAGATACTGAAAAGATGAAAGAACTGTATCGCCTCTGATGCAAGCATCTTGGCCTCTCAGTTAGCTGTTTACATTTTAATTAATCTGAAATACTTGTAAAAAAAATGGTATCACCATATCACCATGATTAATATCACTAATACTACTAATGTAAGCAGTGCTTTGTCGGTTTGCTCATTTGGCTTACAAACAAGGCTTTTCAGTTTCCGTAGACCAAATATGACCATTTTTGCTGTAGGTGATTTTTAGTGGGGAATTTTTTGTCACTTTTATTGATCAACAACCTATCAACACCCTGTTATTAAATGATGGTCATTATGGGCAATGAAAACCTTGTCTATTTTCACTTTAATTTAGCCAATGAACTGTCAGCTGTTTCAACCTTGACTGATCTTTGCTGCCTCTCACTGGGCTGACCGCAGCCAGAGGTTTTCATAGCCTGATTGATTATCATTAATGGCCCAGTGAGACACAAAACTTTTCACATCACTTTTAGCACCTCCCCAATCTGGCATTATTACTTTGCTTTGACAGAACTGACTGTGATGAAAGCCATCTGGTCCCTATAAAATAAATGACAAATCCTTGAATATAAACTTTGCCTCTACAATAAACCTGTCAGACTCTATGGCCTTGGATATTTGTTTTGCACAAAAACCTTGCCAAACTCAGCATATTGCTGCAGAGCTTGACTAATGCCGTCATGACAAACACAATGAAATGCTACGTTTGCAATAATCCAGGACAAGGTATGCCTGTCTAGTGCCACTAACCTACAGAACAAGTACCAAATAACACTGTAATGAAAACTTCATCTACACCACTCCAAGTGGGCAAATATGGAGAACTAACAATAATCGAAATTCCAAGAGACTTCTCTGCATCCCTTCTCCGCCTCAGTGCAGTGTTGATATGTGTTTCTAAAGTGACATTTCTGTTGGAAATAAGTGGCCCCTGCTGTTTTCAGTATGACTGCTATGATGGTGCTCAAGTTCACTGTGGAGGATCATTTCTGCCTTCTGCACTGATGACAAAATCATTTGTACAAATGTAATACTAAAGATGTGGAAAAATGTGCGGTTGTAGCTAATAACTCCTCTAAACATGATTAAAAACACACCAGCACTAACTCCTTCAATAACTACCAATGCAGCAAATGAAATCTCAGTTTAATGGTTCAATATTTTGCTATTAAGGTATTTGCTTATATGAGTCTGTTAAAAGACTAAACAAATAGCAGCCAGTTTTCTGAGCTTAGCATAAAGACTTGAAACAGGGGGAAACAGCTAGCCAGCTACCCTAACAATTTTTGGTTTTAAGGTTTGTTATGTTCTGAACTATTTTTGGCAGGGTACAAAGACTTTCTGGAGTGTCACGCTGACAACAGGACTCCAAGAAGTCACTGTGCCCAGCTTTAGCTCCTGGCTGCAGCTTTATATTTAACTGACTGATATGAGAGTGGGACAATCTTCTCATCTAACATTCAGTAAAAGTCATTTTAGATTTAAATGATGATTAAAGTCCCCCTCCACTTAAAAATATGGTTTCCTTCTTGTTCCTACAGTTGGATGTTTGAGCTTCACGGTGCAGAATGATGGATGTGCAGAGTTTGACATTAGAGGGCTGTTTTCACATTCATCTGCTGAAAGTAGAAAGTTTCTCTGCTCAGTGAAAATCTGATTTTAAGGGGCGGGCCTACGAGCATGATTTGTGACATACAAATACTGTAGTTTGGAAGCCAATCCTGGTGCAATATTCAGTTTACACAAATGTGATGCCTCCAGTGTACAAACACTGAGAATGGACTTTTCAGTGAAGTAGGAGACATCTTGTGTCCAGGAGGAAAACTTTAGAAATGAAATATATTTGTATATTCAGAGATTCTGAAATTTGTAATGATGGAGAAGGATTTTAAAAAGATAATTGAACTTTTTTGTGGAAAAACCATATCAGACACAAATTATTATTCAAAGTAGATTATTTTATATACATCTTAAAACATGTCTGGAGGGGATCTTTAAAGATTTACCACTCCCAAAGAACCACTTAAGAATGTCAAATCTCAAAACAGCTATTTAACTTGGAGCTCATCAATATACAGAATGACAGAAACCAAATTCAAGCCCTGTGACTGAATTGCTCTCCAACTCAAAGGACTGAAATGAACATTTCAGTCAGATCATTTGACAGATGTGAGAGGAAATATGATGAGAGATCCTTTACTTCATCATCTGGGCAGCTAATATTGTAAATTGGTTCATAAGCCAATTTTGGGTATTGAATACCAGAAGAATAGAAGATTGTACTTCATTGACGCCTATTTTTCACAGCAATTCTATCAAATTTAATAACCATATGAATACATAAATGATTAAAATTCTACATAATGTAATTTCAACGTATTAATATTCCTCCAAGGTACAAATACCACATGCCTCCCACACAACTGCAATTGCTTCAGAAAGGTCAAAACATTGGGTTGCCTGCAATGCATTGCCCCTGGAGCAGCTTGGGGTTAAGTGCTTGAGGTCAATAGCACTTAAGCTGGAAGAGAAGGTGTGAGAAGCAGCAAGCAGGAAAGCATTATAATCGTGTTCCTGCAGTGAACATAACCTGCTCTGGTTGCTGCCTTTTTCAAACCTCCAAAAAGCTTTCCACCAAAAAAAAAAGCACCATTTCTTGAAGAAAAGTTATGTCATCTCTCATCTTTTTGAGGTGTATTTTTAACAAACTGATGGAAAAACAGCATAAAATATTAAGTTATGAAGAGTTCTCCCATACATTCTCACTCATTCCTCTTTTCATTTTTCATACTGTAATTCAAAGAGCGAGTTTACTGTCACACAAAGTAATGTGTGTGTGTGTGTGTGTGTGTGTGTGTGTGTGTGTGTGTGTGTGTGTGTGTGTGTGTGTGTGTGTGTGTGTGTGTGTGTGTGTGACACAGCACAGCATATCTATGTAGGAGTAAGAGCTCTATTGTTTAAACAGCTCCCTGGAGCTCTTTCTGAACCATGAGATTTAATGTAAATATAATGGTAGTAGTTAGTTATTTCAGTCATTTTCAAATTACATGACTCAAATACACATGTAAATAATACATAAATAAATAAATAAATGAATAAGGCATTACTTTTGAAACAGTGACAAACCAAAGCAGGTTTATACTGACAGAATAGGTGTGTGCTGAAGCTTTAGCTTATTACACCTACCCTTTTTACAGTACATTAATTATTTTATATGGATCAATTTAGATTTATACACTGAAAATGAATGAAAGAAACAAAACAAATTATATGTATATTATGTACATATAAAAGTCTCAAACTAAATTCATACACACACTGTTGTTCATACTTGAGTTCAATATTTGTTAATCATTTTATTTATTTTTTAAATCTATTAAGTGTATTACACATTTTCATTTCCTTTTCAAAACTATTCTACAAATTAACTCTTTTGACTGATAAACAAAAATTCTAACAAAATTTTTGTTTGCATTTGTTCCAATCTTCTGGTTCTAATTTTGTAAACATGCAAATTCCTCTTAGTTCATACTGACTCACTCTCATTTGAAAGAACATCTGGATACAGTCTGGAAGCATCTTATTTTTTACTTTATGTGAGTTTATAAATAATATGTTGGTTGGATAATTAGCTGCTACCCCTCTAATACCATATCTTTCAAGTTTCCTCATTAATAATCTATTATCAATAGTGTCAAATTCCATCTATAAATACCCCTACAGTATATTCCTCATTTTATATTGCTGTGGATAGTTCCAACACTGCCATTACAGAGGATCAATTACATCTGAAACAATATTGATGGTCACTCAATTGGTTGTGTTTTTCTATGAAATGATCAGGTCTTTAAATAAAAAGTTATTCTAAAATTTTCGAGAAGTAAGGAAGGAGAGAAACTGGTCTAACTGGTTTGAAAAAAGTGCCTGTCTCCATTTTTGTATAAAGGAATGACCTATATGCCTGTTTGGAGTGATAGTTTACAGATATGGGTCAGTGGTTTAACTATATACTCCATAATATTTTTTACTAATGTCATATCAATACCAGTACAATCAGTGGATTTTTTATTCTTAAAATTGTATACTGCTTCAATTAGTTCCTTCTCTTCAAGTGCATTTCCACCAGCCAGCAATTTAAGCAAATTATCGGATAATGTCAAAGATTATGATTAGCTGTTTCTGCTATTTTCCACCTACAGTACATAGATTTAGTCTGACTCTGCCAGGGAACCAGACTACACAGAACAGATGCTTATGTTTTATATAATCATATATCTAAAACATTTGCTCAGTGGCACTTATAAATTATTAGTTGGGGAAGAATAAATAGGGACAATTGATAAGAATAAAGTGTAGTCTGAGTCACCTACACCTACTGTATATTCAACATCTTTCTTAGTTTTAGTTTTAGTCTCATTTTTGGTGTTGAATTGAAAGGTACAATATACTGTTAATGTCAAATCAGCTCATTAAGCAAAAGAAATCCTCTGTGATTTTCCACAGGTCCCTCCCTGCTCCTCAAGGTGGTCACTACCTCCTCGCTTAAATGGTAACGATCAAATCAACCCTCCTATCTTCTGCAGAGTAAAATGCCTTGTCTCCTGCTTGCAATTTATTCACCTGCCCCACACTTCATATTCGACTCCCAGTGGCATGTCTCCCTGCTGCTCTGACAAGCCGCATTTCTTCTTGACTTGAAAACAGCCTTTTCTCTGAGGCAGAGGAATGAGTGTGACAAGGGAGGTGGCTTTGAAATTGGGCTTTAAAAATGAGGCCAGGAGGTGGGCACAGGTTTTTGGTTCCCAAATGATATCAATAACAATGAAACAGACCTTCTCGTTAGAATGTCTATACAATCTTTCTCTAGCAGTGACCCACGGGGCTCACAAGTTCTGGTGGGCAAGAGAGAAATTGACAGGCTCATTATAGAAAAACATTCAGGCTGTGCTTAAAAAGGAAATGACAGGTCTATTTACCATCAGTGCCACAGGAAAAGGCATTGAAACAATCCACACACACACACGCAGTTACACTCCTGTACAAACACCTATATGTGTATGCATGTACACAAGTATGCAACCTTTTCCCCACACGCAGGAGATGTTGTAACTCTAATAGGATTACTTCATTTGTCGAGAGCATGTGTCAATTGCCGTGAAAAGCTGGATGGATGCACCCTTTATTCACCATTGATTCTCTCCGAGCTAATTCCCCAGACGAATCACTGTGGCAGTCTGCTTTCCACGAATCTTGTCATGCCTTGCAGGGTTTTAAAGAGCAGCACACTGCCATGCCTGGAATGTTTTCTCTTAGTTAATGGTTCAAGGAATAGATGCATGATGAATTCATCACGGGAGGTAAAATGATGAGAACAGACATAATGAGAGTGAGCCTTCCTATGGATATTAAGGTGGTGGGGCCGAGAATAAACCATAGGTTGTTTGTTGTTGTTGTTTATAGTGAGGTGTATGCAAGTTCTTGGGAAATGTTAATTAGAAGGAAAGTATAGTACAGAGCTTTCTGAGAATAAGCAGTCCCTGTGTACTGAGCTGCTAATGACTCTGAAAAGATACATGAGAGGTACAATTTTAAAAAAAAATAATACAATGAGGAGTGAAACTATTGTTTAATAATACTCTTGATGCTGTTATTATGCAACTGTAGCCAATGTTGTTTAGATACTTTCTCATATTCCAATTCACTTTGTCTGGTATTAGTTGTTGTTGCAAACTATGTTCTTTGTATTCATTTGTTTTTAGTCATTTTGGAGCACAAAATGCCAAACGAAATGAATATAAAATGCAAAAGATGGTGGAACATCCAACTATCTACCTATAGGATGGTAATTTATAGCTTCTTGCAGCATCCATTATATGTGCGCAGTGTGCACTGATGTAGAGAAACCATCATATCATATTTCCACAACAAAGGAAAATTGAGTCCCATAAGTCCCAAACAGCAGTTCTTACCAACCTACTGACCTCCCTCTCCAGTTAATCAACTTGTGTTTAATAGAGGAGAATCAGCTCCAAGGACCTCATACCCATTAATAATTCATATTTTAAAGTGAAAACAGACAACTTTTCAACTCTCCTCCCTCTCACAAAGACAACCAGATCGTTTTCTGTTTTCCTCAGAGCCTAGCTCTGTGAAGAAATGATCAACACCACTTGGGAAATAAGAGAGAAGAAAGAAGCGTGTTCACTGACGAGTTAAATTGAAATTTTCACAATTTTGTATTGAATTTGGGTACAGGCAAAAGCTATTGTAAAGATGTGCATTGCATAGTAATAACATAGTTTGAGTAACGTTACTGCTTCGCACAAACAAATAATTGTAGCAGGGGTTGGGGCTGGAGGTTGGAGTAACGTTAGAAGAAAACATTAGGAGAAAAAGTGAGAGATTCTTCATTCATTTAGTCTATAATGGAGACATGAAAGCAGATAGAAATTCTTTTGTATGTGTTGAGAAAAGCAAACTGGGTTTGTAGCATGTTTATGTTTTTACAAAATGAAAGAAACTGCACAACAGATCCTATGGCATTTAATTAGTCTCAAAACCCACGCACATAAAAACCAGGCGTGTGCACGTGATACAGGTGCACAGAACAGTGTCCGCAAATGGAAAACCATCCTTGCGAGGGAGCATTCCTGCTCTGCGTGCACAAATGTGGTCCCACAAGCACAGGGCTGTGACGAGCACGAGCTCTAACCTCCCTACACGCTCACAACTGCTCAATGCTCACTCGCTCGTCAAGTTGACTTTTGAGACTTTGGAGGCGGGGATAGTATAGACAGTCCGCTCCTTTGATTGGTCACGTTGAATACTGATTGGCTGACTTTGATTGATATCCACTATCCTGAATACTGACTTTTATTGGCTGTTTGTTTTGATCACTGACACAGTTGTGAATACAGGCACTTGCTTGAGAGAACAAAGGGAAACATAAATCATGATATTTAGCGGCTGATTCCCTGTTTTTTCACTTTTGTCCACTTAAATCTGGACTAGATTACCAAGGAGACCCCAGAGACTCATTAAAACACAGTTTTAGATTTGTGAAACCTTTATTCTTTTGTGAAAACTGAAAAAAGGGTGATTTCACTGCTTTTTTCCCATCCAAACCACATTAGACAGATTAGAAAATTTACTCTATAAAGATATTGTGCGATTATATTTCAAAAGGTAAAAATAACTTTTTTACCTTTGAGAAAGAGGAGCTCTATTTGGCCACAACCAATGAAATGGAGAGACATAGAATTGTGCTGTGAATTTCTAGCTGCAAGATCAGTGAAATCACCTCAGTGATAAAAATTTTTGTCTGTTGATTTTCAAATGAAAATCAACATGATTGATTTATATTTCATATTCATAATGATTCATATTTGTTCATGTAATTTTCATATGAACAAGCAGATCAGCCTGACAGCTAGTCTGACTGGATACTGATCCAGTATTCTATGGCTGTAGGGCTGGTTCCTTAGCTAACTGATTTCTAGAGGGCTTTCTTCCTGTTAGCTACTGTAGCTAATGAGAAGAAAGCCCTCTAGAAATCAAAAGACAAGTTTGTTCAGGTAGTATACTCAGTGCAACTAAAACGTAGCGTACGCATAGTGTGTCATCAGATTAGCCTGAGCAATATTCCACATTTATCATATAGCAATAAGACAACAGAAGGAAGTTGGTCACCTAATAAAGTATTATGAGATATAGCTACCGATAGCTACCGGGGAAAACAAAAGCTCTATCATTTTCCTCTTTTGATTGTGCAATGGTTGACACACTTCCTTTGTGCTGTGAATCAAGCCTTCAATTTCCTGCGAGATCTTACACAGACAGAATTGTATAGTGAAAGTGAGGTTTATAGAGAATCAATCTAAACACTGATGGTGTCATTATTCTATAGCCATTACACTGTGCAATCAACATGTGCTTCATCGTGATAAGTTAAAGCAAAAAAATTGTCTATTTCCACTTTAACAGTAAGACTTGTTTTTTTGCTTTGATGCCAGCACAATGGCAACTAGTGTGTTAGCCTGAACGCTAATAAGTGAAACTCTGGCTGAAGGAGCACTTCAATACTCCCAACACACCCAGAGGCTCAAAGTGTTTGGCTGAGTCAGCCTCACACATACATCTCTCCAGAGAGGGAAGGCTAATAATGGCAAACTAAAGCAATATCCACAAACTTCCTTTGGCCAGATGAACATCTCAAGCATTGAGGATCCACACCAAAGTGTCTCTGAATGTCAGTATTAACAAACCTAACAGTCTTCATCAAATACAACAAGAGAACCTGAAACGCACCAAAGTTTCAGTCTTTACTTTAGTTCGGATCCACAGAGAACTTTTGCCAGTGATGGTGAAAGTATTGCTATTCACCATCACTGGCCAGAGACAAGATCAGTGCCCCTGTTGAGGTATGCAGGAAGTATGTAGAACATATACTGCGAGCAGAGCCATGAGAGCAAGACTGAAAGCAGCATAACCACATAGCTGCAAAAAAGAAAAACTGAGCATCCCTCATCCACTATCCTGGGAAAAAAACTGTGTGGTACCAAGTTGGCTTGAATGTCATCTGCTCATACTGTACATCATCGTTTGATCTCTCACATTGTCTTGCTAATAATTCAAAAACATTAAACTAAAGTTGTTTTATGTGTCCATGAAATTTCTTTCAGATTATGTTCTGATTGTACTACAGTTCGACTGGAATCAATCTCTGACTGTGAAATGGATCCTACCAAGAAGTGCTCATATTACAATTATTTTAGGCAAACCGTTCCCAAATTTGGACTAAACTGCTAGTGGGAAAGTATCCCTAAAGTATCTCTATGTATGAGAAATGGCAGAATTGCACTACTGTGAGCCATTGTTTTCCTGAGATTGCGAACAAGCCGACCCTTGTGGCAGTGCTACACCACTCCAATTGAAAGTTTCATCAAGTTGGAGAAAACCATTCACATCAGCCAGTTATACACCTAAGACTGAGTTTATTACAGCTGCAGTATCTAAGAACTAAAGATGTGTCAACAAACTATTGACAAAATGGCTGCAAAGTGAACATTCCCAAATTGACAGGAGTTTTTCGGTTCCTCCCTTTCTGCGAACAATGTGTGAACGCAATTTCCTTTTTTTGTCGTTAATTGTGCAACTTTGTGCGCTGTCCACAAAGTAACCTGAATATAAATTATGATGGATTCTGAGCGTTACCCAAGACCACCTTTAAGTATCACAATCTTGGCAGGTAAACATTAGCATGGAGGAATATCAGCAGACGTACCTGTACAAGGCTACCAGGTTTTTCAACAGGCAGATTAGTTGATTGAAAGATTGTTTAAGCTTTCATGCTACCTGGAGCACCATGCCTATGCTACACTTTGGCTCTGCGCTTTGGCCTTGAGGTTCATGTGTAGAGAGCATAAGATATAGATGCATCTCCTCTCCTCAGGTCCTGCTGATCGACAGCACACACACACCTTTAGCTTGTTGGCAGGCCTTCTCCACCCAGCACCCTGGTTATTGCTGGTCCCTGATGGATATTGATCACTTGCTTCCATAGAGGTTTGTCTGTCAGTCTAACTGGTGAATCCCTGCACCACCTCGACACTATGAAATATTAACACCTACTAGCAAAGGCCAATCTCATGGATCAATGGCTCTCGGTGAGTGAAGTGCTCCAAACTTTAAGGAGATCTGGATTTTAGAAATCCAAGTAAGTCTGTAAAAGTCTTAAAGGTATAATTTCTTTGCAAATAAATCCTCATTCAGTAATTGTTCCTCTGCTGCACACTGAATTATATTTAGTTGTTCAGCTAAGAGAAGTGTTTAATCAACCAAGTCACTGATGAATGAAAGAGGAAAAGCTTGGCACTGAAAAAACAATATTAAAATGTCTGTTCTCAGGAGAAAGAGCAGGTTTTCAACTCCAGCTTCACAAAGGTGTCTTCTGAGTGTTTTTACAAATCTTTGTCTTGAAACGGGAACTTCCACAAAGAATGAAAGCTTGAGCAATTTGTTTCCAGCGGGGGTAACAATGCAACAATTAGAAGGATGTTTTTGAACTGAAGCAGCAAATTAGCAGATTCATCACAAAGCAACAGCAGTTTGACTACTCACAGGGAAAGAAGATAAAGAAAGGATTACACAGGAGGTGAACTAAGGATGCTCCTCTCTGTGTGTTTATGATTTGTAGCTGAAAGAATGATAGAGCTGTGATGAGAAAAAAAACACAAGGATGGAGCAGACTGAAATGGAAAAAAGGGAGATACAAAAAGAGAGACTGGGTTCATATAATTGAAGGAGCATCATGCACTAATAGATCAGCCCGATGGTCTGATAGAGCAGGAAACATCTTCACTGATGGATGGCTTCATGTCTACATCTTAATGGGTTTTATTGATAGAGGAGGCAGAAAAGCGGGGATCTATAAAATCTATACTTATCTGGATTGTGTAAACACCTCCTCCATCTTCTCTTTTTTGGAATTAGGGGGAATGCCATGCGGGGAAAATAGCTCCCATCGAACTTGACAGATTTATCTGGATCTCGCTCTTTTATTCATCATTGTCTTCTGTTGTTTTTGTTGTTGCTGAGCTACTCTCTAAGGCTCCCATTTTCCTTCTCTGGCGGCATGATATGACATCGCTAATATGACAGTCTCTACTTTCTAATTGCTTTTTGACTGACTATGCCAAATAATTACACACTTCTCTCCTCGCTTTTCTGTCTTTCATTCATTCTTTCTCTCTCAGTGTTTTTTCCCCATTGGTTTCTTCCTCGTGTCTGCCATCGTGATCACTGACACGGCATGTCACAGCAGGCAGCAGTCAGAAGTTTAAGCTGTAAACACATCTTCATTGCATCATACACATTTTAACACAAATGTACACAGACATTCAGATTAATGATGTGTTGCCTCAGAAAGTTGAAGAGGGGAAACTGTGGTAAACAATTGAAAGGAGATGGCAAAAAACAGCAGATCAAAGGAATGGAGATAAAAAATGTTGGCAGGTCCTGTGGCTTCTTGGGGTGCTGTCTGTATATTCTGCTGAGTAAATCTGTCTGTTATCCACTGAAAAGCAACAGGAAAACTACAGAATACTGAGCTGTAGCACATGAAATATTTGTTTTTGTGTCAGAAGTCTGAGGTTTGGCTAAGGTTGCATTTTCCTGTTCACAGTTTCAGGAAAACATTGCATTCATATGCATTGACTCTTGACTCTTTGAGTAGTGTTAGGTTTTGACCACTCAGTTCTTTATTCTGGTGCATTTTTCAGTTTGCATTACCTTGTGAACCTTTGTCATCTGACCTGATTGGCTCTAACATGAGCAAAATAATTTTCAAACAGAGGCCGTTGCAACCAGTATAACCCGTCCAGTCCATTTTAAAAAACATATGTTTATAGTAGAAGGTAGAGTTCTCCTGTGGTGCCAAAACATCCAGGGCAGCTAACAGTCACCTGCAATATTGCTTAATTTAAATGTAATTAGTTACAAGTAGTGCAAGGTTAATTCAGTACTCCCTATGTTATGCACAGTGCCCCTTAGAGTTTTGTCTTGGCTTATATTGATCTCTTGTGCTAGGAATTTTTAATACAGACAGATCTCCAGGAAGAACTAAATAACTATATAATAGGCTAACTAAATACGTTCAAATGCAGTTTTCAAAGTGTGGCATCATCATGGTGACTGTGTGTGCTGTGTTCATTCTGATTACACAACTTAAGTGTCCTGTCAGTGGGGCTGTTATGGTATATCAGGCACCCGTCAGGAATTTATGAATTCAGCATCTATGATTGCATTTATTCAACATATATTGTATGTCATCGGCTGATTGGACCCATCTTATAGTATCAGCTAATCACACTGGCACCCTGCTGAAAGTTTATATTACTGCCGCTGTTGATGCAGGTTGCGGTAAACTCTCTCTCTACCACCACCAACTTTTCCTGTAATGAGACCCAGTGCAACCCATTACATAATTATACCTCATTTTGTACAATGTTTGTTTTTTTAATATATATATATATTTATATATATTGAATTGTAATCCATATAGGGTGTTCATTCTCAAGTACAGAGACCCCTCTTCTACTAAATACACTTAAATCCTTTAACATTCCAGTCTCTAACATAACGTCAATCAGAGGATATCCCCAGTAGTACAAGAGATAAATAAATAAATAAAATCCACACACAGACAGTGGAGTACAACCCCACTATGACCTTGCTCTGCTGACTCACTGCTCGATGGTCACGATGCAGGATGAAGCTCGTGTGCAGAGGATTGAAGAGATACTACTACTAGTACAAGACAGGAAGAGATAAAGTCTAGTAGATAGTTCAATCAGAGGGGAGAGGATGCCGTGTTTGCATGACCAAGTCATTTAATTGCCAAATTAGTAACAGTACATCAAAATGTGGACTGACAAGATGACAAAGCTGTCAACAAACCCTGCAGAGCCAAACCAACAATGAATTCATCCTAATTACAAGTATTGTAAGTATGTTTGTATCCAAAGCCTGATATATCTTATTCCTCTCTGCCATAGACCTCCATTTTTGTCCAGAAACTACTAAAAACACGTCAATGAGCCACACCGTTGCACTTAGTGACGTGTTCCTTCACCCTGTTTACAGAGCTTTGCTAGCTTGTTGTCCTACATATCACAATCTCTTGAGCCTGTGCTATGTTGTACATTCAGTACAACAAACTCAATATATGACAACTCAGATTGGAACATCATTATCACAAATTAACTGTCAGTATAACCATGGATGTAGAGCCAGTAGGACATCTAATCTTATAAAGCTTCAGACAATAAAATAAATTTGATTTTAATGTATTTTTAATGTCAGGTGTGTGACAATATTGTCAGGTGTGAATACAGCTAAATGAAATGTAGACTGCAGACTGGAAAAATCATTTTAAATTAAGAATTGCATGCATACAGTGAGGTTTTTTTTTTTCATCTTCCCTCGTCTCTCTTCTCATTCATATGCATGCCTAAAAGCTGCTGTCCCCTTCTATGTCAATCACAAAACCTTTCACCACAACTTGAGCTCCTGCTGCAGGGTCAGCATTGAAATTGAGCCGAGGGGAACAAAGTAAAATGAAAGCCATTAAACATATTATAGCCTTCTGTCGCAGAGCAGGGGAGGGTTGGCGTGAGTCTCTTGCCAGGGTGTTTATCTACCAACAGAGCGTGTGGAGAGAGGAATGTGGCAGCTGGTATAATGTGTGAGTGTTAGTGAGAGAGACAAATAGAGACAGTTCAGCATATATAAAAACTTAAGCTCAAATACACATTATTGGAGAGAATTGTATAAGATAGGTTCAGGAAACTTTAACGCCAGTTTAAGTATCATAGATGTTCCTGTTAGACCATTATGGATCAATATGTAGGTTTAATCACACATATATGTCATTATACATCTCAGATGTGACCAGAGACCTCATTTCAGCCTGGTGTGGGATGAGTTTACTCAACAGTCTGTAAAATCAACAACTAAACCTGCCTCATGGAAAGACTATTTCCTTAAGATCAATAACAGCTGGTTGCTAAGGAAATAAAAGAACAGAGATTTCTGGCTCATATCTGGCCTGGAGCTAATTTGCATTGGGTGATCCTCCCATATCCTATCTGGTCTTGAAACACCTCTGCATCCCTTTAGAAGAGCTGCAGGATGTGGCTAGGGAGAAGTGTATCTGGGCTACCTGCTAAACCTGCTGCCCCTTCAATCCTGGCCCAAATGAACAATGGAAATAGATGGATTGACACTGCAACTTCTCTCTCATTTTTGCTTTATTTTTTATGAGATACTGGAGAGTATCTACAGACTATTCAAATGCAACAACAGGAGAAGGAAACATCACTTTCTTCGGTTTAACGGCTCACAACTTATACGTAAATGGACTGCATTTATATGGCACCTTTCTAGTCTTCCGACCACTCACAGTGCTTTATATAAATGAAACCCAAGTGTCACAGGGACATTGCTTAACTTTAAAGGTCTAGCACAAAGGTCTAAGCTAACATCAAAGTTTTCATAAGCTCATATGGGAGTGAAATAATGAGATGACGGGGTAGTACCATTACCACTGATGCAATCAGAATCGCCTCGTCCCCTGCAACAAATACAAGCGTAGCCAGCTTTGATGTCATGCTACAGAAGTGAAGGCTCCTACTGTAACATTAAGACACTCTTAATACTGCATGACTGGTTTACCACAAACCATGCAGCTTCTCTCCTCCATCATATTTCATTTTTAGGTGAGAGGTGACAGTGAAGCCATGTGCTCAAGTGTGTTTTGGTCAGATTAGGCTGGACAACCTTGGAGAAGAGCAGAGAGTTAAATGAGAAGACTGATACCACTCTCATATCTGAGAGTGGTATCAGTCTTCTCATTTAACTGCACCATCTAACAACATTTTTCCTAAAAGTTCAACGTTTGCTGTAAACAAAGTAATTTTAATATATGGTACATATTCTATTATTACAAGGCACAGTACAACCATTGCTGAGCAACAAAGCTGGCAGTTTGGGGGTCAATGGAAGTTTTGTAGCAACCTTTACTTTAAACTCTGTGGATATTGACATAAAGCTGAAGCTTTCTCAACTTCCCCACATTGAGCCTCCGGGTTACTTTTGAGTCGTGAGTAGCGGTTGGTGGCACAGGGATGTTATTTCCAGTCTCAGTTCACAATGAAGACCATCCTGTGGCGCTTCCAGTATTTGAGTCTGTATGTATGAACAGAAGGTAAGTCACAAGTCATAATGTGCTGACAGCAAGCCAACCACACCTGTCACATCTCCCCGCAGTGTTTTGGCTTCCTTACAGGCCATCACACTCACATTGGCTCTGTATGTTGACGAATGCTGCTGCTGTTGTCGGCATCCTCAATCCTAACTTGCTTTGATTCTGCTCTCTTTTTATGGACCCTGGGGGTCTTTATTTCTAAACTGATTCCCATTGGGGGGATTACTTGCAATGCTCCCTGCTTGTTATTTTAAGATATTCTATTTTGCTGCAGCAGGAAGCATCCGTAAGAGTAGAGTTGTGCCATTACCTTTTGATGTCTGTGTTCCTGGCAGAAATAAAGCTTGAGGAGACAAGTTCATTCAAACATCTTCACTCACTTGTTCCAAGCTAATCAGGCTATAACTCATTGACAAATTGTCCTTGTATCCACGGGTAGCAGACGTCTTTACCTACTGAAGATCGGTCAAGACTTGAGACGAGTCTACTGTAGCTTTATCCCCAATAACTCAACATCCACTGTGCTGCTAAGTTTCCCTTGGCTCCGTTCCCAGTGGAGCTGAGAGACAGTCTGTCCTACTTCTCACTTTACTGAAGTATTATTCTCTGCCAACACTGAAACAAAATTGTACAATAAGACAGATAGAGAGGGGGAGGGAGAGGGAGAGAGAGAGACAGAAAGAGAGAGGACAATGCAGTAAAAGGTACAGGCTGGCAGGGGGAATGGGAGAAAAACAGACACCAACTTGTTGTATATAAAAAAATTACAGTCATATACAACTGATTTGCAACTAATTTCATATACAACGAGTAGATTTGGTAGGAAATGCCAGCTTAAAATGTATACACTGCCTCTGCAAAATGTTCATATTGAGCAGATCTGCAAGACAGTATTTAATTTGTTTTCCCTCCAATATATCTGCACCTAATCATGATTAACATTTATATGGTTTAGTTTAATATATTTGACATAATGAGGAGAAAGACATTCAATCACACCTACAAAAACATTTACAAAAACTCATTATAACACAATAAATTCAAAGACTTAGTTCCACTGTGGCTCTTGATGATGCAGGAGTCCAGGTGATGGGACGACAGCGTACTACAAACAGACCAGCACAATAAATACCTTTATTATCATCAATAAAATCACTCCAAGTATATATAACAACTGCATACAGATTTGAACTAGAATGGATATCTTTAAGCAACTCAAAGTACGTAGTTGAGGTTAGGGAAAAGATCATGGTCCTGGTTGAAGCTCGAGACTGGACACATTGACCTTTAACCAAAATACAATCTTTCCCAAACCACACGTGTTTTAGTGGTATAAACCAAACAACACGTGAAACACAAACCCAACAATCCACCATGAGATCCACCCTATGTGAATGCTACTTGCTCTGTTTATTGTGTGTATCATACAGTAGCAGTCCCTCAAGGCTCTCCCCATATCTAATCTTTTGTGCTGTAAAGAAATCCAGCATATTTCCTGCAAAATCCATCCTTGTAGTGCACAATATAAGATACAGTAAACATACAGGGTAAGGTTATTTTAAAGTGTTTACTTGACTTTATCTATGTTTTTTGTGTTTCATGATGATAATGACCCTGAAAAATGAATGTTGTAATGATTTATGAATGTAATAAGTGCCTGCGAGCCTCTGCAATGTAAATGGGTAACGATACTAAATGCAGAGTAACACTGCAGGAATCTGATCTGCTCTTTATAGATCAATATTGTTCTCTGGTGATTGTTATACATGTCACCTTTAGCTTTGATTATATGAGGTATCCCAGTGTCATGTCAATAAAAAGAACTGACTGAAATAAACTGAGGGAGACAGATGAAGAGACAGAACAGTCTGAGGCTGGACTGGGAAATTTATGAAAAACCAGAATAGTGTTGATACTTTGCATACTATACAGTCTCTTAGAAAACAGAAGGGATGAAATAAACCTGGTTAGAGCATAGAAGACAGGATACAAAACCACAACTCATGTAGGTTAAAACAGAAGAGAAGATAGGCATACAGCTAAAGATTGATTGGGGCAGGCAGAATAAGAGACAGCAGAATGAGAGGAGACACTAATGGAAAAACGATGTGTGGTCCATCTTCCATATCATCCATCAGTTAAGTGTGGGTTGTCTTTTCACTTTCTGTGTGTGTGTGCGTGTCTGTGTTTTTTTTTGTGGGTGTGTGTCTGTGTTTTGCGTGTGTGTGTCCATCCAAGTTCTCTAATGGACCCAGGGCTACATGGGGAACGTGCCTGATAAAAGTTCACATTCATTAATCATAACCTGCCACTTGGCGCTGCAACCTCTGCTACCTCAGTTCCGGCCTTCCCCGAGCTCCCTCAGACACCAGAGTAAAGCCCTATTATATTGTCTCCACTTCACCCAACACACAATACTGGGCTGGATTCATACAGCATTAGCTTCATGCTGTATGTGGCATTCTGGTAGCTGGTGTGGACCAGTGTAGCCATGGTGGAAGTCTCCAAACCTGCTTCTATCCTGCATTAACATGAGCTACTGTAGTATTGTGAATTTTGTATGTCAAATAAGGAGAAAGAAATCAGTTAAACTAAGTGATGTGATTATAAAAGGCTTAACATGTGTTTGTACAGAAGGTGGAGGGACATTTTTGCAACATAGCTTTCTCCCTTTCTTTCCAAGGGTTAGATGAGAAGATTGTTATTGCTCTCCTGGTTGTGCATTAAGTACAGAGCTGGGGTTTTGGAGGCCATTAGCTTAGCTTAGCACAAAGCAATCATGTCTCCTAAAAATTCTGTTCATACGACTAAATTGCAACAACAAATCAATAAAATGAGAAAATGTAACATATTTGGCAAGTTGCAAAAATGTTAACACTGAACGTATGAGTGAAATGCACTTGGTTAGGGAAATACCTTCTTCTTGGTTTAATACAGAAAGAAAAATCTGCAATGACTTGAAGCATACAATGTTTATTAATATTTGAATGAAACATTAATTTTTCTCTAACCTTAACCCAGGTGCTTTTGCTGCCTTAACCTAACCACACACACAGGACTCAGGATGTGAACCCTGGTCTCTGCTGTCAGAGCCCTGTGTCTTGTACATTCGCTATCCATATCCACTATACATATATTAATGTAGTGCTTCCTTCATTTGAAAAAACGTTAACGTGAACATAATCCAGGCAGTGATTGTGCTCGTCATTGCAACGTTATTGGGAAAACAATTTAGTTGTATAAAAATGCAATTTGTAGGGGACAGGGTTGCATGAAGACTGAGAACACGGGGAAACAGCTAGCTTGGCTCTGTGTTAAGTTCAAAAATGCACCTACTAACACCTTTAAATACATCTTTGTGGTTTTACAATGAATTAAACAAGGAGTACACTGCCATCTTTACATGAACTTGTGGACTGCAGCTACTATACGTGAAAATAAGTTCACCCTAGATAAATCTATCTAATCTGACACAAAATCCACACAACTTAATTACATATAGGCTCACAAAACAATATAAACACAACCATTATACGTATAATGCATCCTGCCATATGCATGGATTAAATATGTTATCCAGAAGCAATCCAGAAGATTAAACACTAAATGTGCTGCAGACATTTACATGAAAAATGGAGTAAAAGGAGACCAGAAGCGATAAATAGGGTATTCATAATAGTGTCTCCAAATGAATGTGGAGATGATTTATTGATGTTCAAATCCTCCATGTAACACCTTTATAATTTATTTGAAATATATTTAATATTTTGGTACGTCTGTAGTCGGGACCATCCCGTCCCAGCTGGACGACGATGAGAGAGACTGCTCTGAATGGACTGCACTGCCTCATTATTTTGGCTCTGTCTGCCTGGTTTGCTGCTACAAATGAACAAAACAGGTGTCACCACATTGGGCAGCTCTACAGTACATTAGCACAATAATCACTGCAGGTGTATTTATTCACCGTTGAGCTCGACCTTCTAACCAAATATTAAAACCTTTCTATATATATTTAATTCCGCTCAGTAGAACTGCTGTTTCTCTCTGTCACAATCTCTTTCTCGCCATAATTGTCTCCGATTGTGGGGTGGTGATGTGTGCGTTTGTGAATGTGAATGTGTGTGTACATGTTCAAACTCGAATGTTCCTCGTGCAGTTGTAGTCCTTTGATCTGCGGTCCTCTGTAATTTCTGCCAAAATTTGACGAGAGAAGAGGTTGTACTATGTCTCATTACAGCCCAGAAAACGCCTGCGTCATTGTTTTCCTAACAAAACAATATGTTAATCCCTATTACACCATGAATATCTGTGAGATTAATTAGGGATTAAACAATTTGCTCTCGGGACAGGGCCACCGTGTGAACAACAAAAGAATTATGGTGCTACAGAACCCTGATAAACAACACACTGCTTGCTTATCAAGTGTTGTTGCCCATGCTCATTATTTGTTGTGAGTCACAATCTGCATCATAAATATATCTCACATACAGTACACACAAACACATATTCCCTCTCTGCTACACCTACAGAGGAGAGGAAGTATCCCAGCTTGCATTTGTGCACAATAGATGTTGAATACTAAAAAAACTTTGGCTTGATATCCATTATGTCGTTTTATCTTATATTGCTTTTCTGGTTTGACTACAGATTGTTGCTCAGTGTCAACGGTGAGTTCCTGTGATCTTTTTATTTAATCCTTGCCTTCAAACCAAATTTCCTTTGGGATAATAATAAAGTTGAAGTTGAATCCTGTGTAAATATAGCATCAAAATAAAGGTTGAAATGATGTTTTTCGGTGAAATAACAGACGAAGGATCTTTGATATCACTTCAAAAGTGATTTCATGCTGTGCCTCATTGTGCAAACATCGGGCTATAAGCCTAAACATAAAGTTAAAGTACCAATACACAAGTGTAAAAATACTCCATTATAAGTTAAAGTCCTGCTTTAGTTAAATTAAAATATTTTGAACAAAATGTGTATCAAAAGCAAATACACTTGTGCAAAAAAATGGCCCCTGTATCTGATATATAATACATTACATGTACAATTAGCATTCAAATTCTAATTATTATTATAAATGGTTGAAAAATCTTAATCTGCAAAGTAACTATAGCTTCCAAAAAATGTAGAGAAGTAAAAAGTACAATACTTCTCTCTGAAATGTAGTTCAGTGAATTATAAAGTGGCATAAAATGGAAATCATCAAGTAAAGTACGTTAATTTTCAGGTGAGTCTGTGCACAGAAATGTGAATATTAATTGACTAGTCCTGTGTAGTTTCACTCTGGCAATCTAAAAACAGCAAAGGCCATTCACTGCCAAAACCTTCACACGTACACAATCTGTATATCTACACGCGCATGCCTGCAAATTCCCAAATGCGCCTACAGATTGTTTGCAGTCACTTTACATTCATATGAATCGCTGAAAGTCAGAAGTGTTGACAGAGAAGCAAGGCCAAGTGGGTTCCTCTGACACCTGCTGTCCGACACATCCAGAGCATGACAAATACACTGATGCCTCAATAGACCGGCGGCACCAACCGGCTCTGCACCGTCAGATAGGAGTAAACAGGTGAATGGGTTTACAAGGAAATCAGAAACTGGTTCAGATCAGTCTCATTCAAGTGCATCTGGTTGTAAAGTGTTTCTTGTTGGGCTTTGGTGCTTTGATATTTGACACACAGCAGCTCTCAGCAGCTTGTTTATAGCACTAAGACCAAGAAAGACTAGAAATTAAAAGATAATACAGCTTTTAGCATGTGTCTTATTCATCAATAAATCTCTTTAATCATTGGCAATCAACAAAAAAACCTCCATCAATTTTAGTCTGACTTGATTAAACATCCGATTTTGTGCCTTAGATCTGGTTAAAAATATGAAAGATAGAAATGTTTGTTCATTATGCCAATTACTCAAAATCAAAAATAACACATTAAATCAGTGCAGCTGTAAATATACACTGAGGAGGATTAGTTTGGATTAGAACCCAGTGATACAGGAACTCAGTGGGGACTCAGGATGTCATTATTTCAACAGGCCCAGGGAATACTCCCTCCTAGGGAACAACTGCTGCCTCTTTTTTTTTTTTTTTTTTTACTGCCAACACCAGATTCTGCAGTAAAAACTGGCCAGAGCCCTGACCTGACCTGCTGCTTTTAATGAACCACCAAGAATTGATGTGGATGTGAATAATAAATGTGATCTCATTTAATTTTCTCTATCAAAGAGATCCAAACTTCTCAAATTGGCACCGTGGGATTTTCAAAAGATTTTTAGGAGCACGTAACAATTTTTACAATCCATGCTTTCCCTTCTGCTTCCAAGCTTAATTTTACATATGGAAAAACCACAACGTCTTGAACACTGTTGATCATGAATTTATTTATGACATTTGGGTCCTCAGACATTTATAAGGTAAAATTCATATATAGCCAAACACCACCAGTACCATATACACTCACCGAGCACCGTGTTAGGAACACATGCAGAATCTAATGCAGTCCAATCCAATGTGTCTAATATTTTCCACATTCACATCCAAATATAAGCAGTAACTCTTGCAATTGCATATTGTAACATATTCACATAATTTCACTTAAAAATCTCCCGTAGCTAAAGCGGTCATCATCGCCTAAAATGTACCTTTATATATCAGAAACACATTGATAAACTACAGCGAGGATTCACTGAAAAACAGCAAATAAAAAAGAAAGGTTTGATAAGAGCAATCCTTCCTGTCATCTTAGAATTTGCAATTTAAACCCCCCCAATTAGCCTCTCCCCATCACCTTGATTTGATTAGCCTGCTGCTCTCTACCTGCTCTGTTGTGATGAGCTCTCCTCAGATATCTGCAGGCGGCTGCACTGTGATTAGATGTGCTTAGTCATTCAGTAAGTGACAAGCAGCACACGCACACACACACGGAAACCTCTCTCATGCACACATGCACCGGCAAACAGGAAGACCATACAGAACAATTATAAGTGCAGCATGAATCTATACATGCATATAATATTCCCTTAAAGAATAAATTTAAAGCCCTCACAATATATCAGCACAACACTAATGCACATAAAGACACACTCAGTTTGACACTCATCAGGGTTTAGCAGGTGTAAAAACCTACTGTATAATTTGTTGTTATGTCTGTATTTTGCAAGTAGATGCGTTTAGTTTATTATGCTTTTTCAAATATTGTCCTCTAAAATCCCCAGTACAAAACAACAAATATTTGGTTGGGATAAAATGGAAAAAATCTCCCTTTTTGTAGCAGGAAATTAAGTGAGCTGCAAGGTTGAAAATCTGTACGTGATCAAAGTAACAATGTTGATCCGCAGTATCTGCTTGGATACTGATCAGAGTTCACTAGAAAGCTGTGGGCTCAGCGAGCTATGATTCATGTTCTTGCTCACCAATGAATATCTTTGCAATGTGAAATTGCCTAATAAATATGCACTGGATTGCAGTGACTAGACATGACTGGAATTTTATGGTTCGTAAAGGGGCTCAAAGGCACAAAGGCATAAACTAAGTCATCACCAGGTGACAAGTGTGCAGCCTGCTTTCCATGTTAACAATAAACAATGCAGTTATTAAATCAATTCTCAGCTGCAACATTAAATCACACAGAATTGTTTTTATTGCTGCACAGTAGCCATTTACAAATGTCCTTCATACAATCAATCTGCAGTAGTTCTTCATAGGAGATGAGGCTCATAAATCCTTTCTATGTCTATGAATGTTGTTCTGATTTGCTGGTATTTTATGAAGGCGCATCAGAAAATGTTCAGCTCAATATGAACCACTGTTCTAAATAAGACCTTCAATTTTTTCTGTACATGTGTGTAAATCCATACTGCCATGTATGTAATATAAAAAAAGCCTCTTCTGAAGGTCTTCCTTGCCTTGATGGGGCAGCCCACATAAAAAAAAAACAGTGTGTACCTGAAAAATTGTGCTGAAATACATCAAGATCCGCTTTGTCTCAGGGCATTTGGAACATGAAAAATAACAACATAAAAGGAGCACAATGCCCAGCCAGTAAGAATCGGGTATGCAACATAAGAAGAAAAAATGTTCTGGCTGTGAAGAAAATGATTTTCACAGACTTTGCAATTTGAATCTTTATAACAGCTAAATGCCTGTCGCAGCGGTTCAGTTGAAGATGGAATATATATTACACTATGTTTTATAAACAGAAATTAACCTCAAACTCTGAAGGAGACACAAGAAATCTAGCCTTTGTATTTTGTATTGTATGTTAATTGTATTAATAGACTCAATTATCTTAAAACATTTCACAGGATTTTTCACTGCTGCAAGAGAAAACTACATTTTAAGACAACAAAATGAGACTGTTGAAGAGGAATCGATGGATTTTTTCCCCCCATTTATCGATCCAAGCCATTACTTGTTGTAAACAGAGTAAATGTAGACCATTAGTTGTGGAGATAATGGATAAATGATTGACATGTGATCAATAGTTTCTCCATTTAGAGATCTGCTGTCCTATGTGGGGAAAAAGCACTACATTATCTCATGCTCATTTCTAAAATTTTAGTTGTGGCTCTCAATATCCAGTTTGTGACTAAAAACTTTAATATAGATTAGTCTGACTTTGTAAGTTACTATAATTCTCATCATTCTTTCATTGTTTTTACAAATAAATCTATAGAATCTTATTGAATGTAGTGCTATTTTTATCATATTTGATACATCTGTGTTGAATGAAACTGTACTTAAATAGCTCTCTGCAGACTGTTAAACATATTTTTATTGCAAGAAATACGCTGTGATAATTGCATACTTTACAAAATGAAAGTGACAATGAAATGACTATTGTTCAAGCGTTGAAGGAGGGTCATTATATGCACATCACGTATGAGTACAAGGCTATTACAAAGCAATTTCAATGAAAAAAGGTAACGCCTGCACACTTCAAACCACAAAAGTTTAATCTAGATGTTTCGATCCTACTTGCATTTGACAGAGGCAAAACACCCAGTAGCCTCTCTTAGATAAACTGGCATCTAACCCTCCTACTCCAAAGACAGCATTTTTTATATTTTCACTCTTCAGACTCTTACACCTAGAGGTCTGAATAAAGAATATGAGCTTGAACATTTTCTCTGAAGTATAAGTGGTCAATTTCATATTTCTAGATCCTGACACACGCATTTGAAAATGTTAAAATTTGTACATTTAACAGCTGTGTCAATTTCTTAATGTTATGTTAACATTTTACAGAAGGGTGTTTAGACCCCATCTCCATACAAGAATTCAAGGTTCCTTTTTTCTAGCATACATGAACATACTGTATGTGATGTTGACTCTGATATACATGAAGATGAATCTGATGTTTGTATATAAGATGTATGTTCTGATAAGTTTTGGTATGTGTGCAGGTGCAAAGATGTGGGTGGTGCTAGAAGAAAGGCCATATCAGAAATGTCTAACCCCGTATAAGCAGTGCTCAAGCTAATTCCATGGCAATCTTCCCCACTATATTGTGATATATACTGTGTAGGAGTGGGAGTTTTGGCCTGATGCTGGCCCTTGAAGGAAGGCCACGGGAGGAGGCAGGTGGTGCATTCTCCCACACCAATGACCACATCACTGAAATCACAGGAGATGTTTGGCCTCTGGCTTCGTTCCAGATGGGGACAGTGACAACTTGCCAAAAACTGAAACCAGCCAGCAGCCACGCATGACAGACAGCTGGATGACAGATAGCCTGATTCCTCATCCTTCTAAGATGTTTCAAGGGTTTTGCCATTAAATAGGGTTTCATTACATTATTAGAAAACACAGATTGGTAATCATTCATCGAAAAACATTTCTCTGCACATCAGTATTAGGCTCTTTAAATGATGCTTTCTTTGTGTGATTGTTTTAGAAATAAATTGCTTGTTTATCATCCACTTTCATTCAAAAAGTAAATGACTAGATTAGATTTTACACTCCACATCAGGTGTAAAGGTTTCTGTTGGACACGAGAGCATTTGGAGAATATTTTTCTCAAGCGATCATGAGAACTTACCTGTCAAATGATCTCATGTGTATGACGACTGTTTAAAGAAAAAAAACAAGAACTCTGGTCATTTCAAAAGTGACCGATGCAGAATCGATTGGTTGTTTTGTCTATAAAATGTCAGAAAATGGTAAAAAATGTCAACCACTGTTTCCTAAAGTCCAAGATGCAAACTAAAATGTCTTGTTTTTACCTGACCAACAGCTCAGACAACAGATTAATCGCTTATCAAAATAGTTGGCGATTAATTTTGTCAATTGACTTGCCTAAATTTAACCATATGAGGGGACGACAGATGAGAAATGTTTGGTTGAGTTTTGCATCTGTCATATTGAATGAGTCATTAAAGGCAGTGATGAATTACCCATATCGTCATTCAGGTACAGTATTTATAGACTTTTTGAGCAATTTAGATGCATGAAAACTGTGATAAATCCTGCCCTTGAGAGTGAACTGATGTACAAATATGAAGAGAAAATGTCTTCTTACACCAAATGCAAGAAAATAGGGCAACAAAATCAAACTCTGCTGTAAAGGTCCTTCAACGCACATAGCTCTTTGCAGCAGAGCTGCGAGGGCAGCATCCAACAACCGCCTCACCGTGACTTTTCAACCTCGGAGCTCTCTTTCGAGGCACGTTCCAGCAGCTCAGAGGAATATGGGAACAGGTATCTGTATAAACAGCTTGTTAAGTAAACAGGCCTGCAGTTCAACATCTGCTATTGTCAGACTAGAGACCAGAGAGTAATGGAAAAAAGAAAGGTGCCATACACTGGAATGCACACACGGCTGTACAAACACACACTCATCCACACAGTGGCACACGTACACACACACATTTGAACAGCAGCATACACAAATACTCTGCATCCCTTTTTTTTTTTTTTTTTGTTACCCTTTCTTTATCACACACACACACACACACACACATATACACACAAACACAGAGCTCCTGAGCAGATGCTGGCTGACAGGTTTGAATTCAGCCTGGTGAAAAGGTGAGTCAACACTCTCATCTCTTGTCAACAGCACTGAATCTCCTCACCTTAACATCGCTTTCTGTACGTATGTGTGTGTGTGTGTGTGTGTGGTTTATTATATTATCTAGTGGTGAGGGAAAAGAGGATTCAGTCTGATACATGCAAACATATGGATAGGCTGTATAGATGTATGACACACACAAAGGTAGAAGAAGGGGAAGAATAAAGAGAGGAATAGGGGGGAAAGGGGGATGGGGGAAGGTTAGAGAAAGGGAAAAGAGTCATATGCCATCTTTATGAATGGCTCCCTGTAGGCGAGAAGCATCACTTCTCATCCTAATTACTCTTTAAGCACTGACCTAGTATCAGCTCTTATATTTCGCCTCTTAAAAAAAATAAGTAACTCAAAACTCGAACTTGACATTAATTACAAGTAGAGCTCGACACTTTGCGTGCCAAAGCTTTGTAAACGGTGAATCGGGAGCACGATTTGCATTTCCCTCCGCACTTGTGCTTGTGGATGATTGATGACATTATCCGGCAAGATTAATGGGAACGCAGTCCAGGGCATACATATTTCATAACAACACAACCTTTCATGTAATAGCAAATGTTGTGAATCAGTAGCTCAGCTGATGACCAATCGTTGTTTTAAAGCAGAAAGGCTGTATGGACGTTAGAACATTCTTATCATTTCACAAGCATTTCTTGAGGAAGTAACATCAAATTGAAGGATGCAATCGCTCTGTTCTTTATACAAAAGGCTCTGTATGATGTATAATCATTAGCTGGTACACAATAGTAAATGCATTATCTCCACTTTCAAATATGGCCGACATTAGCTGCCAGTAAAGAGCGATGACAACATGGACGATAAACATTTTTCATTTTACCATTTTAAAAAGGTCTGTTCAATCACACTAATGGAGATGCACCAAAATCCCATTTTTTTCTGCGACATTTTAAAAGCTACCGAGTGTTCATTTTCTGTTTTCTGTACTTCATTTTCATTTGGCTGCATTGCTGTTGTTCGGTTCTATGCGGAAGCGTTCTCCAGACAGCTCTCAGTGGGCTACGACAGCTCTCAGTGGGCTACCACAGCTTGATTGCATCGCAACAATCTGCTGGTCATCACAACACCCACTCACACATACACACATACACACACGCTACAGTGAAGGTAGTCAGGTGCTGTGTGTGTGTGTGTGGTGTGAAAGATAGTGAGTGTGATTAAGGGTGTTTGTCTTCAATAAGTAAGAATAACCACTAAAATATGTCTCTATTATGAAACACAGACTGTAGATGTATAACCTGAATCCCACTGGATCACAGCTACATTTAGTTTATGCTGTTGTGTATATTACAAGTTACATAATAGCTTTAGTTTATATCATATAAACTCAAAAGCATTTCACTACAGTTGGCAGGTGGTAATTAATACATGTACAGCTGTCATTCTACATAATTCCCATATGTGTAACGAAGCTCCAGGAGCCTTTACTGTGCAGTAGCCGTGTGTTCACAGCCACACTGAGATCACTGGGTGTGGTAACATCCATCTGCCACTCAGTCACACTCCAACTGTACAGATTAATAGTTTCTCTTTCTTCACCTTTCTCTCTCTTGTGATTCCTTATACTGTCTCCATGTTTCTCCTTTTCTCTCCCTCCATTTTTTGTCAGTCTCTCTCTACCTAGTTTTCTCTTTTTTCTATCTCTTTCTTCTTCCCCTCTCTAAGCCCCCCCATCTACAACCTGCACCAGGCTATCATTTATCAAAACTGACAGCGGCTGATGGCATCTTACAATTCCTGCTGAACCTCTAGCCTCTTTCAACAGATACAGATCTTCAAAAGGACAGATTTTTTAACAATCTATTCAGAGATCAACAGTTGCGTATTTTGTGCTAGTTATAAATATATCTAAATTTCCCCCTTTTGCACCTAAAATTACAGATAATTGTCCATTCAGGGCCAGGTTAATTCCTCAGGCTCCCGCACCACAATAACATGATTTCTCCATCCAGTGAACAAAACTGTAGAGGACAAATGTCAATGAATGTGTATGTCAGACACAGAAATCAATAAACAGAGTTCAGACTCAGGCTA
Organism: Thunnus albacares; assembly: GCF_914725855.1. Lineage (NCBI taxonomy): Eukaryota > Metazoa > Chordata > Actinopteri > Scombriformes > Scombridae > Thunnus > Thunnus albacares. Next base: position 8,059,283 of record NC_058121.1, on the reverse strand, counting down.
TATCAATAAAAAGAATTAACTAAAATTACATACACAACTGTAACAAGTTTCCACTTATTATAGGTCATATTGAGTGTTTTACTGTTTGCTCTCTCAGTTTTCACTAGATCTGTAGTGTAAGTGTAGTGCTGTTTCTAATGATGTTGCATTTTAAAACTAGAGGGTGTAACAACATTATTTTTCCATACATGCACCTTGCCCACAAGTTATGTTTACTACAATCTCAAAAGGGTAACCCTTTTTGAGATTTAGGTCTTGAGAGTTGGAGTGTTTTTGGAAAGTAACGACATTCTCTCTTCCTCAAAAGGCTGTTTCAGGGTTAACACAGGGTTGTGGTATTAAGATTAGAGGTTGGAGGGTTGAAGGTAGGCATGTAGTTTAGTGCTTAAGGTTAGATCAGATTGTGAGGACCAGTTGCACAACATTTACAACATGAAGAACTTTTTTTTTTTTATCCTACAAGAACTCTCAATGTGATGATTGCTTGCATGAAAAATAAAACAAAATAGTGACTATTCTCTTTATTATATCTACTGTAATTTGATCAAGTTAGGGGGACGCACCAGCCACATATAGCATTTATAATCTGCCAATAAGATCTGTTGAGCGTATATAAACAGTTTTACGTCACACAAACAAAAACAGCTCACTTGTTACTGCTGGTTCTGGTTGTTTCTTTCAGTTTACTTTTAGCTCTGATACTACTGGGTGTGGCTGCTTCACAGGCATATATATCAGTACTATTCCCCACAATAATGTAATCTGAGAAAGTCTTTCAAAACAGCAAAACATCATCGATCCAACCTATATTACAGGGATTTGGGTTCATCTTTCTCCAGACATCGCTGACAAAAGATTTTCAGAACACAGCGACAGACAAAGTCACTGAGTCCAACAAGAACTAATAAGTCCAGTTGAAACTTACTTCAACATGAGAGCGACTTAGTTTTAGTGAGAAACACAAATCCCACCAGGATGCTCTAAGGCTGCACTGTCCTTGAATATTGTGTCAACAAGCGGCATTGTCTTAGTATTTTCTCAGCTGTGGGCTCACAAAAATTCACTTTAAGTCTGACAACATGCTGTAAGATATGAATTAATCAATAATGTCCTCTGTGTGTGTGTGTGTATGTCTATATAAATACATATATACACTGAGAAGTTTTTAGTTTGCATGAATTGCAGTTCCCAAATCACAGAGTGTAGTGATAGAGAGAAGTAAACAAATAATTTCAGCCAGATTCTTTCTATAGTCTCTGTAGACATGCTATCCCTCTGACTGGTGCATGGAAATAACTTTCAAATTGTTCAAAATATGTATTAACTTTATGTCCTTCACTTTCCATCTCTGTCTCTGTGTGTTTTTGCACTCATTAAAAATAAGTAAACGTGTGCACTTGCTGCCTGCTGGTTAGTAATACCGACACAGAGACTGTTTTCTTGGCCTGTTGTCTCCTCTTACTGACAGGAATATCACCGCTCTCCTCCCTGCTGCTTCCAGACTCGCAGAGCATCGGGGCACCAAGCAAACCTGGTCTCCTTCACAGTTCATCTATCATGATAAAAAACACTGCGGGGGGATGATGTCTACATTCACACTTCCCTGCGTTCATTCTCATGCCTTCATCATTTTAAGAGAAGGAAGACTGCCTTTGGAATAGATTCATTTCTTGTCCTTGTCTTTTATGCAGTTCTAGATTATATATAGATAGAGACTACTGTACATTGATTTCCACACGTCAAACAGCCTATTTTCTTTCTTTTGTTCTTTATACAATGAGGTCAGAGGTCAGGACCTGCAACAAAACAGAAGCCTCTCAGCAGGATGGATGCTTACCAAAAAAGGAGCAGGAACCCTCTGTGTAACATTTTTAAAATCTAATTTATCATTGCCCAATTAATTGTGACATGAAAAGAAAGATGTCCGAGATTTGGTCCTGAAGGATCAGTGTCCTGCAGGTTTTTGTTCCTTCGATGAACCGGACCTTTTGTCTACATGAGACCAGAGGTGCTTCATGTAGTTTTGCTATTGTTCATTCTTTCATAATTTGGCTCACATTACACTCAAATCTCCTAAAATTAAGCATGTTTGTCTTTAGTGACCGAGAGAAACATATTGGACGTTTTGCCTTACAATCCCTCTTTCGCTCCATCCATCATCATAGCTCAGTTTGAACAACAGAACAACAGTGTGGCTCCTTCCCGTTTTGTCCCAAAAGGCAATCCGGCAGATTTCCAGCCACATCTGATCCAGCAACTAACAATGGAAAATATCGTTTTCAAATTTGGCATAATGTATCAAGATACCCCGAAGATCCACTGATATTTAGCAGATATAAGATTAAAGTTACTCCACGTCAGGACAGAGGCATGGCAGCAGTTTCTTCAAGCTTTTGGTTTTACTTTAAAACCATCAAAAAGGATTTATGTTGTTGGCTGCTACCTCTACCTGCTTCTGATGATGGCTTTAAAAGGAAAATATTATTAATATTATATTATCAAGATAAACTGTATGAAGTAGAGTTACTATAATACATAACTCCAATATAGGCTACTATATACTGATAGATGAATAATTCTCTTATCCGATTTGATTATAATTCGACATCATAGTCCCCACATGTACGTGAAAGGATAAAATTACCACCTGACTCTGCAGTTCCACTCAGCTCTATGGAGCTTTATAGTCAGCTCATCCAAAACAATGAGTTTCCACCACTTAACTGTTTCGGTTCACACTTCCTACTCTCATCATCATCATTTTCAACTGCAGCAGGCAGCTGTTTGCAGTGAAAAAGCTCTAATAAACCAACCGAAGGCCACCTGCCCAGCACCAAACAGCAAACACACAAAGTCAGCAACCAACGAGTGAACTGAGTGGAGCATTTAGAAACTAAAAAGCCACATATTTCCCTCGGGAGTATAGGTGGAGAACAAAACAGAGCTAAGAAGAGAGTGAATATTGGATTTACATTCATCAGGTTGCCAGAGACATGACTCCAGATGCATGCTAATGTTTCTCCATATCTGCTGAATGTGTAATCACACTTTAAGGTGATAATATGTCAACATTGTGTTTGCAGCATGTTCCTGCTGCCCCCAAGAAGTACAAAAGAAAATCAGTTGTCTTAAAATGTATGTGGTAATGAATCATTCATGTTAAAAAGCTTCATGCAGTCTATCTTATAACTGGCCACGGTGGGACAATTCTGGCTGTGTCTGCCTGACTAAACAATTTGTAGTTTTGTGTGGTAGATTTTCTACATAAAGTCCTAGAAAAGGTCTTTGCACTGTTTAACTGTGTGGAGATCCAAAGCTTTTCCCTGCACCAATAACAGCAACCAAGGAAGTTCCTCTTCAAAAGTAAAAAAAAAAAGTATGTCCAACTTCAGCAACCAATGCTTGTTTCTGTTAAAAATAAAGTCAAGTGACAAGGGATGTCATTACAGTGACCCTAGAGACAGCAAACTACCTCTAACCTCTCAGCAGCACCACAAGATCACAAACGTTGACAACAAATTCATCACTAAAAAGACTTTTAAACAAATGAAGAAACTGGAGTTTGTCTTTGCTCTTACCTTTCTGTAGACAATCATGTTGGGCGAGTCATCGTCCGGGTCCACACTGCTCATGGACCTCATGGACAGCAGAGGTCGGGTCGGGGTTGTCTGGACATCCTCCTTCGGTTCATCAGACACTTCATCGGGTTCCGTTGCACCCACAGCAGTCGGTGGCTGCTCTTCCTCTTGCTGCTGCTGCTGCTCCTGCTGCTGCTGCTGCTGCTGCTGCTGCTGAGGTGCCTCGGCCATCACTACAGTCTTCCTCTCCTGAAGTTATCCTCTCTTCTTTATCAGCGTCAGACTTTCTCTTCTTCCCACTTAATGTGGGAAGTGCTCTCACTTCAGTGTCGACAAGCTGCTGTAGGGAGAGAGAAATTGATGAATTAGACAGCACAACTCACCGCTGGGCTCCAGTCTCCCATTTCTCTGTCTTTTTTTCTTGTCCTCTGTCAGCAGGCACAGGATGAATGAGATTAAAGCATCATAAATTCTCCTAGTGTTCCGTTTTTTTTTTATATTCTGCAATTCCTCCACATCCGCTGTCAAATGAGATTGAAGGTACAGGAGAGTCAAAGACATCACTTCTAAGCTTTTCTCTTTTTTGACCCTGGAGCGTCTTTCTTCATTGTCATAACTTTTAAGAATTTAAAGGTGCGTTGTTACAACTCACAGTAACTCAAGTTTATTTGCCAATATAGATAGTGATGTCATGACTTGTAAACATTTGTTTTGCAAAGAGGAAACATGCTTCTTTACTCAACTTTTTTGCAAGTTATGATATGCATCTTAATTCATTAAACTCTTTTTTTCATTTGATTATGATTATATCTTTCTCAAAGTTGCACAGGGCATATTTGAAAAAGACTTGAATCTCTTTTTGCTATTTTTTTTTTCTTTTTTTAAACATATGCTGTAACACTGTGAAATTTGTTTTGTTGCAGAGGAAATCAATAAGCTATTTTGGGCTCATTGGGTTCATTGTTTTTTTGTATGTCATGTGGTTGGTTTTAGCAAATAAACAAAACTCAGCAACTCACATAATGAAACAGGCTCTCTAGTAAAGAAAAATGCACGAAGCAACCAAAAATAGAGTGCATTCATTTCTGTCTAAGAAAGCATGCAAATCTAAAGCTTCATTTAGGAACATCCATTCACAGTGAATACAATATATGACCCCATCCTGTACACACATACTCGTCACGTAGCTCAGGCCTGTGAGCTCTTTTCTGATGGTCTGACAGCTGTCAAAATATTGCCGTCTGAGGACAGATGAGCTGAGATGAGCTGAGACAAGGTGAGAGAGGAGGAGCAAAGCAGAGGGGAAACAACAGGCGAGAAAAGTAAAGAGAAGAGAAACATTCAGGACAAAGAAAAGACAGAATGCAGGAAGGAGGAGGAGTAAAACACAGGACTTGGAATGAGAAAAAGAGGAGGTGAACTAAAAAGATCTACATCCGACTAAACAATTGCATTCTGTATCAGTATTGTAGTATCCAAGCTTCTCCTGCAGATTAATCAATGCTTCCTACAATATGCAACCTACTGGAATCAGATATTTTGCATGCTTTTATCTAAAATCAATAGAAATTAATGGCATATGACTGCATTGTGTCCAAAATCAATGGCATCTCCATTTACACAATATAATTCTACTTTAAATGATTTATCATTGACTTCAACCTCTATTTGTGCAAAAAAAACTGGGACACTGACAACCTAACAAGGATTCAAGTTTTCTGGCAAACATCAGATCTCAGCAAATCTTTGAAAATTAAAGCATTTTTGTGGTTTATCATCTATGTCATCAAAATGCCAATAACATCCTCCACCCTACCCTGTGAGATGGATCCTGCTTTTTGTTTCCAGGCATGTTGAAGTAAAATGAAAACCTCTGGGAAAATCTCTACGTTCACAACAAAATGTAAAGATGCAAGAAAGCCAAAACAAAAAAAGATAAGAAAGTTCTGCACTCTTGGGCCAAATGCAAACATTTAAAGATAAAGCCTGAACTGTCATCAGGGCAAATGTTTGACAAAAGGAACCCAAACGCTTACAACGACATCAAATAGAGCACACCTGTGCCTTGTCATGCAAGTGCACATGGGTAATGCGGTTCACAATCGTAGTTCAAATGCATAAATGCTCCACAAATACAACATATCATAAACAAGGAGGATAAAACAATACGAGAGGCAATCAGGGAATACAAATGATGGAAATACATATTAAGAGTAATTAAAGGGAAGGAAACATTAATTAAGCAAGTTAATGTGAACTGCAATACCTTCAGCTCCAGTGTACTCCAATTATATATATCAAAATATATTAAAATTCACATTTAAGCCAAAAGGATGTAAGTAGCCGAATGTTTCTATCCAGTTAAATTCTCTATCAGTTGGATTAATCTGCCGGGATGCTCCGGGGAGAAAGAGAGCTGTTTAGCCCCTTTTACTGTGTGGATGTTGTGTCTGGCTCCGGGTTTGTTGTGTGGCAATCTGACTGAATACTGAAATTAATTTAGGAAAGTGCACCATGTAAGCACAATATTAGCTGAAATCTCAGGGCTGGATTTGGATAAAGGTGTCGTATTCAAAACGAGGCCACAAGATACAGTAATAAAGCAAAACCCATGTTATTGTACCAGTTGATATTGTGCTTTAGTATTGAATATTCACTAACAGTTATAATTAATCACATCACTGGAAATGACAAGTAACTGCCGCACAGTAAAATAAGGCTTCTGTGGGTGTCAAGAGTCTTTTGGGAAATACCGAGATGAGAAGATTGATACCAGTCTCAATTATTGTTTTACTTTGCCTGAGGCGGTTTAACTTAGCATTGAAAGCAGGAGAAACAGCTCACCTGGTAACATATGGTATCTTGTTTGTTTAATACATACACAAACAGAAATGAAGAACAAACAATTTGTGGGTTTTAGAGGTTTCTCATCTTGTAAAGAAAGTGAATAAGCATATTTCTCAAACTATCCCTTTAAGCTGCATAGGTATCTCTCCCACATACCTTATCACAGTTATTCCATATGACACTGTGTTATTGATTGAGTTTACAGTTAGTGTACATGATAAAAAAAAAAATCAATATTGGACTTCTGGATGGCTGCAAATACACTGCACTCCAGTTTTCTGTAACAACTTCTGATGCTGGTTGGCTGTGAAGTCTGAGAAGTGGAGCATCACTTCAGTGGAGATTGTTGATCCAGATTGTGTGTGTGTGTGTGTGTGTGTGTGTGCATCTTTGATATCAGCGCAGGCATTTAGCTCCATGTCAACTGGCTCTTTAGATCGATACTGTCACATCATCCAGCTGTTTGTGCGTTACTGAGTTTGTGAGAGAACATACAAATCTACAAAGCTGCTCGTGTGTGGAGAAAAGAACATGAAGCGTGTGTTTGAACATCCAAATGGAACCGAATGCACTTCAGAATCAATGGCTCTCAACCTGCTGTCCTCATTACAGGCGTGCCATCTGTTTAACAGGTATTCAAAATCTGCAGCTCACCGCAAATGGAAACACCTTATTTGATTTCCAGTAATGTTCGAGTTCACAGCCTCAAAGCTCCATCTCTGGAATCTCATGTAGCCCTGCTGGCCTGGGATCAATACCTCCAACATGTGCTCTGATTCTTGATTTTAGCATATAAATGAAATGTTCAGGTTGAATACGCTCATCTTAGCGGTGTAGATCACATGGTGATATAGTGTTTCAGAAGAACATCTCACCCTCTCCGTTAGAGACGCTGCAGTCGCCCTAATTGCTTAAAAGAAATTCTGGTGTTGGGTGTGATCACTATGAGAGCAAATTACAGACACATTTGATTCATTATGTCATCTATCTTTTTAAAATAGATGAATATGATGATGGCGGGTGGATAAAGATGCCATAAGTTTTCTGTTGCACTGGATCTTGAATAGGGTGGTACAAATGAACGGGACAACCAATGATTCAAGACAACACATCCAAAGAGTTTGTCATATGTAAAAATGTGATTTACTACATTTATCTCCTAAACAGCAGTGACTGAGCACAGAATTCAGAGAAAAATGCCCTCATACATGTGAAGTCTTTGATTTCTCTGATCTTTAGTGTCCCTTAATATAAAAATCCCTCGAAAACCTGACTTTGAGTGTGCTTTTTACTGGCATCACTTCAGTTTTCACCCTGCCATCTTAAATGGTTTATGATTATGACAAAGTAGTTCCCTAAAAATGGTTTACCATAAAATGTTTTAGGCTATGAATTCTACCTATTTCAACATGTTAAGACGTGTTGTTACCAAAAATCAATTGGTTTTCTTACCCTTCCATGATAATAAAATGAATATCTTTGGATTTTAGTCAATCAGACAAAACAAACATTATAAAGATTTCTCTGGCAAATTATAATGGATGTACCAAGCTATTAATCACCTGATCAAGAAAATAATCAGCAGATAAATTGATAATGAAAATCATCTTTAGTTTCAGCCCAACTCAGATTATTCTTTTAAATTCACCTCTGATTACACTTAGAGCTGAACGTTTTTGGAACAACCTTCATTTTTCTCTTCACAGCAGGTGACTGGAGGAAGTAGATGCAGAGTGAGACTTCCTGCTGTTTCTTAAGACTCTGCCATTTTCCCCCTGGACCCTTCACAGTACAACACACACCCTGAGTTTTCTTCATCACCCTTCCTCTACACTGCAGGCGAAACTGGATGTCTGGATGTTTTACACTGTGTTATAAAATACAGGACACCATCAAACCAGCAGCCAGCCATCTTTATGCACAGGGAGGCGTAATGATAAAGGAACAACCAAACCGGGGCTGCAAAACTGTGATTTGTGTTCGTCTTTAAATTATATTAGCTGTGGTAAGAAATCCTAACACGTTTAATTGGTCACATTTATTCTAATAATGAGGAAATTAAATCAAAGATAAATTGAAAGAGAGATCCTGGCTGCAGGGATTTGCTCCCATTCAGCCACTGAGTGAGGTCCAGCACTGATGCTGGGTGATAAGACCTGGATTGAGGTCAGCAATTCAGTTCTCAGAGGTGTTAGAGTTGAAATCAGGACTCTGTCCAGGCCAGTTTAGTTCTTCCACACCAGAAAACCATTTCTTTATGGATCTCACTTTATGCACAAGGGAACTGCCATGTGAAACAGGAGCAGACTGTCCCCAAACTGTTGACACAAAGTTAGAAGCACAATACTGTCTGAAATATTGTTGTATATACCGTAGTATTCAGATCTCACAGTTGGAACTAAGGGGCCTGATTCAAACCATCAGCTACAGACCACACAAGAATGTGTGCTTATGGCTGAACACATACATTTGCCCACATAAGTTTAATCGGTCAGAATAAACCACACTGTCTTAAAACACACTGTCTTCCTCCTGTTCACACCGACCATTCAGAGATCCCTTTATAATGCACGTTCAATGTAAGTGGTGGAGGATGAAATCCACAGTCCTCGTTATGAGCGAAAATGTATTTTAAAGTTTATCTGAAGATAATGAGACCTCAGCAGTCTGAGCTAGTCGAATAAAGTGGATATCATTCACGGTTACAGTCTTTTTAGTTAAAAATGTCCCTCTTTGTGTCTGGACAGACAGTGTCTTCCTGTTCATCTGCAGTCGAAGGATTGCAACAAAAAGAGGGAATTTTGCACTAGAAAGACTGTAACTTGACAAATTTGGACGACTGAAGCCTCATAATAGCATCAAATAAACTTTTAAATTTACATTACAAATACATTTTTGTACAGAAGGAGGACTGTGGATTTTGTCCCCCATCACTTGCATTGTAAGTGCATTATAAAGGGATCTTCTAACGGTCAGGAGGAATGATTACAGCAAGAAAAAAACATGTCAGTGTTCATTTGGGCACCTGGCTGTTGTTTTAGGACAGAATTGAAAAAAATTGTGAAACTGTCCCTTAAAAATCTAGAAGTGATGCTGCAGAGTTTCAGTTTGACAGATGGTGGTGATACACATCTGTATGGGGACATAGACGATCTCTGTCTCTCTCTCTCCAACAGCTGTCTGTGGTCTCTCTATCCTCAGAGGACCGCTACACTCCCCAAACACACGGAGCCAGCAGCGCTGCAGCCTAATTTAGACTCCCCCTCTCTCCCTCACGCACACACACACACACACACACACACACACACACACACACACACACACACACACACACACACACACGTATTCACTTGTATTGGCTTTTCACTGGTCCAGTTGCAAACAGTAGCATGCACGTTTTATATGCAAACACCCAAATGCGCGGACATATTATATAGATAAACTGTGCGCACCTCACCTGTGTGTCTCTAACTAACACACTTACACACATTTACATTTTCGTGAACACCCTAATATAGTACAAGTGTACACACACATTAATTCACTGCAGACATACACTGGTGTCCTTCGAGTGTCACTTAACTAACCAGCTGTGCGCTCTGCCTTAAATCACAGGTGGGATTAACAGCATCCTCTTCCCGCAAGCACACACACACACACACACACACACACCTCCGGAATATACAGAACTGTAACAACTCACATAGATCAACATCGCAGCAGCTACTGACACTACATACATTAAGGAGTAGATTAACATTACCTACATAAAGAGTACATTAAAGCGCACAGCACAACAGGGATGATCTCTGTTACCAGGTCTTCTTCAAATAGTCTCCAGTCATTTATTCATCATTCTCTCTATCATCCCTTCTTTCCTCTTTCCTTACCTCAGCGCCGGCTTATCTCTCGCTGGGAGCTCCGAAGCCAAGACGCGGCTTCACCGACCCACCAGAGCGCTGCACACTGAGAGAGAGAGAGAGAGAGAGAGAGAGAGAGAGAGAGAGAGAGAGAGAGAGAGAGAGAGAGAAAGAGAGAGAGAGAGAGAGAGAGAAAGGGAGAGAGAGAGAAAGAGAGAGAGGCTGTGGGATCAGAAGCAGCTGCTGCTCTCTTCTCTCTCCCACTAACACACAGTCATTGCTGGTTTGTGAGTACACTGTGTGTGTGTGTGTGTGTGTGTGTGTGTGTGTGTGTGTGTGTGTGTGTGTGTGTGTGTGTGTGCATCTACTCTAATTGTATTTAAGTACATTACTTGAGTAAATGTACAAGTACACTCCACCACTGGTCTTCATACATAAGGCATTACATTTTTGGATGAAGTCTTGGTTTAAGGCTTGTTAATGTTGGTTAATGGTTAGAGTGAGTCATCTGCAGGGAATTAATGTAAGTCAATACAATTTCCTCCTAAGTGAAATAAAACATGTTTGTGTGTGTGTCACTCTCTGCTTCAAAATTCACAAGTTTTTCACATAAAAACATGTGGGAGGACAAATCAGGAAAGAAAACGTAATAGTGTTAGTGTCTGTAATAGAGACACACACACACAGAATTCTATTAAAAATATACACACTAGTGTTCTTCACACTGTACACACTATACACCCTGTAGACTCTCTTGTCAGCGTGATCCAGATGAAGTAAGAGCATCACTAGTATGTCACTAGTAAATCCAGAATTCACGTGTTTTAAATAAATATACACAAGTACTTTTCTGAAAGTTGCAGTACTTTATGTGAAGTTTTTTGTATTCAGAAATAGTACATAAAAGTTATGTCAAATTTACTAAGTTGTACATGCTGAATAGAAGCTTTTCACAGAAGTCATTGTGACTTGTCAAACACAGGTGTGATCAACAACATTAACAATGGCTGCATTGAATGTTATGTCACTTCCAGACACCTAAATGTAACAGAGTCATCGTTAATGTTATTAGTTACACCTGTTCTTTTCCTGCTAGTCAAAATCTCTGCTGTAATAAAGGTGTACTCTAAGTTGTGAATTAAAAGATGTTTAATTATGTTGTAGTCAAACATTTTTGGTCAGCGAAATAATGCACTACTCCAGCGGTTTCAACCTCGTGGCTAATTCTGAAGGGCCAGACAATCTACAAATACCAAGTAGTATAATCTCTTCAAGGCTAAAAATTCTTCAAATGAAACAATCTGAGAAGGAAGAAATTCAGTGTTTAGTTAATCTGATCACAAGTCATGTCCACACCGAGGCTATAAACTGTGAGAGGGATCACAATTAGATATTATTTTATGGGGTCACAAGCCATAAAGGTTGAGAATCTGCACAACTTTGATTACTTATTGTGTCACATTCAGTCTGTGAGCTGCCTAAAACCACAAGTCTGACCTGTTTACTCGATTTCTTCCTGCTGATCAATCTGATAAACGTCCAATCATAAACCTGCTGCTCATGCAATTAAGACACTCCAACAGTTTGAGTGTGTTCAAGTGTTCTTTATATGACCTCTGTCACTGTGTCCTCCTCTGCACAAATGTGATTGTGACGTGTTTCTCATCACACACAACACTGAACTATCTGTTTCTTATCTCTGTCTTTTGCAAACAAGGATGAAGTTGACAAAAATCATATTATTACATCATGTTTTGGTCCTTGCCTCTGGATATTTAGGTGTAATCCTACTCAAGGTGAGAATAAGGATTTATTTTTAAACCCTGGGTGTCTGATTTGTCTAGCAGCCCCGAGGTAAACCACTGTCGGTGTCACTGGATTTATTTCCTGTTAGTGGTCAGCCTTTGTCAGGGTCACAGTTAATAATGAAATATAGTTTTAATCAGCAAAAATCATTAATTGTGTCAGGGACATGATCATTTGTGGCCTTAGCTTTGACTGTTGTTCAATTATAGTGTAATTTATTTATTAATAATACACATTGTCACTTGAACTGTAAATCAAAATATAATTTTTCACACAAAAACATGCAGAGGAGGGAGCAGTAGTGTCTGCAGAGCTTCTAATCAGGCTACACAAGCTCCAGCAATCAGAGGAGTCAGCCAACCACTATGTAGCCTGAGAGGCAAAACTCAGGGTTTAAAAACCCTGAAGACTTGCCACTGTTTATGAAGGTAAGATAGCTTTGAGCACAAAGTATCAATTGTCACATTATCATTAGACAATGAGTTAATTATCAAATGTTCATTGGATACCAAATCCCTTTTCTAATATGATAAATTAATTTCTCAATTAGCTGAAGATAACATAGTTTTGTTGAGAAAACAACAAAATGAACCTGATATCACAATAAAAAGAGAGATAACGGAGATAATTAAAGAATAATCCTGAGATAACAGGATTTAAAAATATAGATTTACAGACTGGTACTGTACAATAACAACCCTGCTCTGCTTCTTGTGGTTTTGTATTTCAGAAGAGTAGAAGAAGACACTTTAAATGAGCTTTATAATGTTCATTGAATCACTCCTCAACTTGTTTTTTTCTTCCTCTTTAAATCCTCCTCTCTCTTCTCTTTCTCTCCTTATTTCTGTCTTGAACACATGAAGATAAACTTCCATCTGATGGAGACTTTTGGCCGAGGCACATCAAAGCATCTGATGCAATGATTGGCTGAGGGAGGAAACTGGGTGCTTACTGTAGTCAGGAGGGGTTACTGTACGCTCCTTCACTGTGTGTGTGTGTGTGTGTACATGCAACCACATCTCACATTAAACATGTCAACCCAGCATGTTTACAGCGATTTCAGGCAGCATATTCTCACTACTGGTGACTAAAAATATTTGCTGCCCTAATTCAGTAGAATATTACTGGGACAGAGAGAGAAGTGACAGCACGCTTCAAAACCCAGCCGGTTTGCCTTTGTTTCTTTTTTTTTTTTCTCTTTCTCTTTTTTTTTTCTTTTATCTGCAATTTAGTGTGCAAATGGAAAAAATGGACGTCAATAAGTTCAAATCAATACATGCACTTACAACAACATTGATACTAATGGACCACTCTGGCCTGACAGATTGACATTCACACACACCCGAACACACACATCATATCTACTCATAGATGGAAACTACAGCCTCCACTCTGGACCAACTGAATTATTGACTAACAGTAAACAGGAAGAGAAGATCCCACTGGGAAGTGTATGTGTGTGTGTGTGTGTGCTGTTAAGTGTTTGGGCGGGGGTTGCCCCACATTTGGTGCTCGTTTACACACGAACACACACCCATGTCTTTATGTCTATACTTACAAGGACCCTAATGGAGCTAATTCTAATCTACACACTAAATATCACTGGGTTAAACTTTTACCCAGTTTGGGTTGAAATAGCACCAATACAACATTGGGTTAACTTTACCAGTAGCAATCTGTTATTTTGACCCAGTGTTACACACAAACAAGCTTTAGCTAAAAAACTGTCACAAATGTATTGTTTCTTGTACAAAACGATGTGCACATGACATTCAAAATACACAGAAGTAATTAGCAATCAATAACAAACCCATGTAGACCGAAACATGACACGTAGATTAAAAAAGAGTAGAATAGATTATTACAAGTCTTAGTTTGGCTAAATAACTCAACAGTAAAATAAGAAAATAACACTAAAACCAGGTTAAATTCTAACTCAGTGATTTTTAGTGTGTAAACTTGATCTTAAAAGCTTATAATCTTATAGAGTAAAGACACAAGACGGCTGGGGGTGTGGGTGGGTCATGGTTTGTTGTTCTGTGCTAGGCTAGCACAGTTAAAGCCCCTAAAAATGATTTTCTCTATCAGTGTAATGGGGAACTACATGAACACACTATTTTCTGCCAAAGTAAGACCAGTTTTTGCAGTTTCACATTAGATGTTTCTGTAATTGTCTTCTTCTTTGTGGTTTTCTAATTGGTTTGTAGTCAGCAGGGCTAAATTGGTAAAAGGTGATGTCACATACAGTACGTCGGCGCACCAATTAGGATTTAGCAACCTTAGAATCAGCATCTGATGACAGTTGTGTAAGTTGTGTAAGTGGCCTATTGGACCAAGACTTGCTTTTAAACTAGTCGTGATGTCACAAATCATGCTCGAAGACACACGCCTTAAACTTTTTAACTTTAAGGTGAACACAGAGAAACTTTCCACTTTCAGCAGATGAAAGTGAAAACAGCCTTCTAGTGTCAAACTCTGCACGTACATCATTCTCCACAGTGAAGCTCCAACATCAAGTCAAGTAAAAATAACCAAAACACATTTTTGAGTAACATTGATTGTTACTTATTCAGTCATGAATTTTTAATGTTATTGAGAAACACTTCAGACTTGAGGCTCAGTCTTCAGGGGCTTGAAGGGCAAGTGTGTCCTACTGCAGACTTCACCCCATTGGGGCCACAAGTCTGGGAGCCTATGGGAGGTTTACTGTGTTTTTACCTCATTTTTGATCAGGATGAGAAGCTACTATGACTTCGGAGTGAATAAATATGCCATAGGTGCAATAAAGGCCTCACAGGAAGCACATTGTTTAAGCACCAGCTGGAAAATAAAGCTTCTATATTGATCTTTGTTTAACTTATAAGCACATTTTCTCTTCATTGTACCCAGTTGTAAGGCTGGAAGTATATCATTGCTGCTGTAAATCCCGTTCAGGTTTGGTTTTCATAAGTGCAACTGCAAAGCTGTCAGATTCTTTGCTTGATTCATTCTTTGACATTTAGTAATATGATGAATGAATGAAAAATAGGAATTACATACTCCCAACTGTAACCTGAATTCCCCCAAGTTCTAAGAGGAGGAAGATGTAAAAATCTGACAGAAAAATTTATACATCATCTGTATGTATGAGGTATGCGGTGGTGACACAATTCAAAATAGTGCATCGTCTCCGCTGAACTGAGTCTCGATTACAGCAGTAACACAAACATGAGTTCAGCAGTGTGGCTCTGCTCCTGTGATGCTTCTGAATAAATCTGCACAAGTTTGACACAGTCTTGACTCTGAGCTCACAAAGCAGCTGCCAGAGCCTGAAAACATTTAATATGAAAACAAATATTCTGAATTCACCCATCCATTTTCTGTCACTAATCTAGGTCTGTAGTAGCAGGCAAGCAAAGTAACCCAGACGCTCTTCTCCCTGGTTGCTCCCTGCAGCTCCTCCTCTGGGATCCCAAGGCACTCCCAGGCCAGATGGGATATATAATCCTTTCCGGTGTGCAATAGTTCTGGATCTAGCCCTGGGTCCCCCCCCCCACCACCCCCGTCTTTTACTTGGATGGTTTTATCCTTCACTTCACTTCTGTTCCTACCAAGTTAGTAAAGTACAGCTACCATGTGTCCGCTTACTGAGAGCATTTGGAATGATTCCTGTTTTGAGTTTGTTAATCACAGTTGGTGGACTAGTTCTTCTGATTCTTCACATCTGATAAAAACTCAGAGATGCCAAAAAATGTGTGTGTGTCACTGGGACAGTCTCTGCTGAATACCCACAGCCATCACAGACAGTGACGCAGACAGACAGGTAGAGTGTCAATCGTCAGACAGCCTTAAAAGCAAGAAGGGACCGCGAGCATCTCAAATGACGGCAAACAACAAAGTTCCATCTCTGAAGAACAAAACACCTCTACTTTCTCTGACTCTCTTCTTAAGTGCTTGATAATAGCTGAGAGCTGTACAGAGACATGAAGGCGTTGTGTGGGCTGGCGGAGTGTGTGGGATAAAAGCATCAGGGGTCTATACATGACACCAGAGAAAGAAACAGTCAAGAGATGGCCACACGATGCTGGTAAAAAGAGACGTTTGATTTTTGTCCGCCCGTCACACAGTGATGAAATGGAGATGCAACAACAATTTAATGAAAGTTGAATGCCTTCTTATTTTGGAGAATAGAGTTTTGGTGAGATAGATAAAGTAATTGTTTTCAAAAGTTTAGAAGAATCTTTCAAATGATTCTCTTATTTTGTTTGTGGAAAAATGAGACTCCATGTTGCTTTCAGCATCTCAGTGTCTCCAGGTCAGATTGAAGGTTGATACTGCCAGTTGAGGGTGCCAAAGTCCTGATAAGATTTTAGCAGTCAGACCAGATTTAATTGATTTGTTCAATATGATAGGTTAGATGAGTCTTTTGAGAACACACATTAAATAAATCTCTCTTAATGCTTTCTGACTTCTCTGTCCTGCATATGGTTCTCAACCCAAACTCTATTCCTTCCAAATTATTTAATTCCTAATTAAGATATAAACCTTTAAAACAGTGAGCCAATACTATTAATTTAGAAAAACTAAACAAAACTACAGTAAAAATTTCCTTAAAAAACAGCTGTGCACTGTAGTTTTCAGCAAGTATCACTCAAACAGGAGTAAAAAGTGCTTTTGTTTGGGACTATTTTCAGCCACTGATTTGTGTGTTATTATTTGTGTATTTACAGCAGCAGGAAAGTGTTGAGTCAAAATCAACAGTGGTCGTGTTCATTGTAATGAAAGAACATGTCTCCAAATGCAACAATGTGGCTCATTGATGTGTTTTTAATAGTTTTTTTTGAACAACAATGGAGGTCTATGACACAGATGAATAACAAATATCAGGCTTTAGCTACAAAGAAAATAATAGAAAGATCAATTCATTGATGATGTTGGTCTTTTCATGGGATTTGTGGACAATAAGAAAAATAGAATATCACCACATTCAACCTTCAAACAGCAGCTAGAAAACAGACAAGCTGTTGTACTGTAGGTGAAATCAACAACATAATTACATCTAAACTTCTGCTTTTTTTATGACATTTTGGTGAACATGAAGATCCACTAAATATTTTTCACCATCATAGTCAGACTGTGGGTGTACTGTATAATCTGAACCAACCAATACAGAGAGTCTGTGTTGTGTTTATGAATAGAGTATATAAGTCTGAGAAAAGCTGACATACAAAAGATAAATTCTCTTTTCTCCCTTTAAATTGACACTGAGTAAGATTTCTTATCATCAGATCCCTCCAGTGGGATCTCTTAGTGGCTAACAGTACACCACTGGCTGCACTGGGTAGCTCCCAGGTGGAGGTAACTTAAGAAGCTTTTTTGCAAACTGGATCCCCCTGAATCTTGCAGAAACTGACTGATGGTCTCATTTAAAATGAACATTTAGTTCTTTACGTACTTAAAGCTACAATAACACAGCAGGCTTCAGCTCTCAGTGATCAGACTTCAATTTAGTTCTTGTATAGCAAATCCTTGAAAGGAAGCCCAGATGATTCAGCCCCCACATTTTCCACCTGTACCAAAGATGACTAATCAGTGGCCTCCTCCGCATTACACCTCTCCTCTTCTGTACTGACACTGAAGTGATTGCTGCACTGGCCTCAAACTGCCCCAAACATTGATGCAGGTGGACAGACTGAAACAAGTAGCCTACAGGTCAATCCACAGCTGGAGAGGTGACAAACTAACACACGTCTGTTTCTAGTTCTTTAACCTGCACTACTTGTTTTCTACACTAATTAGTCAGATGCTTATTTTTGTACCAGTGATGCACTAAACCAACAAAAAGCCTCACTTCAATTGGACAGTAAAAGCATTTCATCCCTGGAAATCTGTGCAGGAATTTATTGATACCTCACAGAAGTAAAGCACATTTTCTCTCTAAAGGCTACAACCCCTGCAGCTGTTGGCAATATCAAAAAGCCTTTGGACAAGACTTCCTTATCAATGAGGTGATAATAATTACGTCAGCTTGGATTGGAGGGAACCTTTCTGGTTGGATTTCTTTTTGGTCATGACTTAGAAGTAAATTCCTGGTTAATGTGTCAACATGGCAGGATGTATACCATACCTCCTTAACCCTTTATTTTTCACTTGCGTGACAAAAAACAAAGGTCGTTATTGTTTTTGGTACCAACAAAGAGAAAGGCAATTGTTTTTTTCCACCATAATTAAGTGATGTTGCTTTTCTTACTATAAAAGAGAAATCCAAGAAAGTCATACTATCTTATTTTCAGATGATTAAATCATATTTTTCTTTTTTAAGATAAATAATCTTGTCTGGAGTTTGATCGCTGATATCAAGTGTCTTTACTGGTTTTATAATAAGACAGTGTTTCCTTTTTTTTTTTTTTTTGCTTTAACCTGTCTTAAAGTTTTCTTGTTTATACTCCAAACTGTCAGTGCTTTATTTTGGTATATTATTGCTTTATGTAAATGTTTTTGTTCTTGAATAAAATTAATAAATACTGGCCTGATTTTTCTGCAAGTTTAAAGAAATCTCATGAAGTCATTTTTGCTTACCTCACTGGCAGAATTTTTGGTTTATACAAAGTACATTTGTCAAGAATACACAATATTATATATGTTAAAGTTAAAGGGGACCTATTATTCTCATTTCTAGCTCTATATTTTTATTCTGGGACTCCACTGGAGTAGCTTTGCATGATTCACAGCTCAAAAAAAACTCCTTATTTATCTTATATTAGCCCTTTATGCAGCCCCTCAGTTCAGCCTCTGTCCCCAACAGGCAGTCTTAACTCCTGTCTCTTTAAGGCCCCCCTCCCGATGAGTCCACTCTGTTCTGATTGGCCAACTTTCAGGAAGCCTGCAGAGGGGCATATTAAAAACTTTTAAATGACTAAATACAGGGAATCTTTTATTGTGAAGAATTAACAGGAAATGAAACATGTTCCTCACCAAATTAGCAGAGCTTCGTTAGCGGCTATAAAAACCAGTCGACACAACGAGAAATTTGGAGCTCCTTGTCCAGCGGATCAGTTAGAAATAATGCAGGGAGGAAGAGTACGAGCAGTAACAGCTACAGTGATGATGATGATGTTTGATGAAGAGCTGCAGACAACCAGCACACCTCCAACAGGTAAACTACTTATTTTACTTTGCCGTGCTGTGTAATGGAAAAACACTCACAGCATGCCAGCTCAACTCCAGTCATGGCTCGGTGTGAATATCCCCAAAACCATAGAAAAATGCCATAATGTTAGCAGAGCAGAGCAGTGAACTTGTGTGCTGTGTGTGGAGCAAATGACCATATAAATTAACCCATCACAAGCCGATATTGGCTCATGCTGACAGTAGAAGCAAATGTAAACCAAGCGTTCAGGGCTGTCTGAAACCGGTGTTTTTTGCTCAAAGGGATAACTTCTACATATGTTTACCTCATTATTTGACACTTTGACCATGTTTAATATGATCATCTGACATTGTAACGTTATATATATGACTGAAAATAATGAAAAGCATAATAGGTTCCCTTTAAACAAATCTCCGGAGAAGTCAAGGTCCACTTAGTCGCTTTTCCTGAAGCTTTCAACTGCATCTTGTGATTGTGTCAAACTAAAATATTTTGCTTGTTTGTAGAAGGGGATTTTTTGCAGTGATGGATTCCAGGCATCCTGGTCCAAGGATGGTAATACAAACTTCGCTATTGCATTTTTAAATTAAATACACACATATGGCATTCAAATCAACTGCCTTTTTGTGCCTACTGTGCTTTTATTTCTACATCATTATTGCTCCAGAAATCACGCTGAAACCCAAAACCTAGTTTAACTTATTTAAACAGTAGTGCTGTAGTGGCAATTTGCTGCAGTGCTGGATGAGGGTAATGATGATATTTAGTTCCAATACATGTAAACATGCTTTTTAGAGGGAGTTTAAAGGAAGAAAACGTCTGTGGTTTGTGTTATCTAGAGAAAAAAAAAAACAAACATGTTGACATCAGAACTAATCATTTTCTATCATTTCTTTCAGCCGTGCTCAACAGCTTCCCAATAATGAGCGTAACACAGGCGAGCTGGTTTCTGTCTCCAGCTGTGAGAACAGTTAAAGTGCAATCAGGTGAATCAGCCTGATAGGAGGAACAATGGGAGCCTGAGGCAGCCATAGTCCAAATCCAAGACCTCTACCCTTTCCCCACTCACTGGTTACTCACTGCAAGATGCAATCAGACAGCAGCTCTACAGGAGAAAGTGTAGTAAATCCTCTTCCCTCAGACTTAAAGTCAGCTGTCATTATTGTGTGCGAGGGACAGAAAGGTAAACGTGAGACACCGGCTTGCTTGCTCTTAAAAAGTAGAGATCAATACAAATTAAAAAAAAAAAAGCCTCTAGACACAAACAAGCATTTCTCAATTTCCTAACAAAAACAACAAGAGCACCACAAATCGATAACGGCATTTATTTATTTCATAAACTTTAATACTGTGATCACTGCAAATGTCTTTTTCATACCTTGAACATTTTACAAAGACAATGGATCTGGGATTTAAACAGTATTTGTATTCTGTAAAACGTATGATATCTGTGTGCTTTATCTCGGAGTCAGAGCTGATCGCTTTACTTTTAGGTTTGTTCTTCCACCCGGAGGAAAACTAAACAGATCACGACACAGCGGGTTACGCTGTGACTCCGAGCTCGGTGAAACCTTCCTCCTCCCTGATGCAATCACTGACCTCGCAAGTTTGCCAGACTGAAAACAAGCATCCCTACAATACAAACAACATCCAGCCCTGCCCTTGTCTGATCAGTGATGCCTGAGGAAAAGAGACGTTCTCATTTTTTTTTTTTTTTTTGTTTTGTTTTTTTTGAAGTGAATAAATTCGAGCACCTTCCTCTTGCTTGTCAGGAACTGCACTGGCAGGAAAACTACGGAGCAACAAAGTACACCTATACAAGATTTCACAGGAAATGGATCGATTCACCCTTCTTTTCCAAAACCTGTAAACTCAATCATTTATATAAAACATTGTGCAAAGGTTCTTAACAGTAAAAGATATTACAAAATGGAACATCTGAACATTCACATTTCCCATATCCCTCTGAAAAAGCAACAAAAAAACACAGCTGAGGAAAGAAACAAAAAAAAAATATATGCACTGAAAATAACATTCGCACTACATGAACTGGATCAGCGGATTTCTTTGTATAAGGTTGACAACTGTATCTGACATCCAACTTAATGGCAAACATTTTACAGTCAAAAACGTATCAGGAACATTTCTGCCTACATGACTCATCTTTTGTGTATGTTTTCGATTCAATTTCACATTATTGGATGACTACGGAGGCGAAAATGCAGACTGCTTTTCACAACTGGCCGACTTATTAAACTGTTGAAACAACCAAATCATCTCACTGAGCGAATACTTCAGCTATTGACTGTCCACTGGTGTTGTTACTGTCCATACAGACCCACGAAAGATTCTTAAAACAGAACCATGACTTCTTCAGACTTTCTTTTTTTTTTTTTAAAAGATACCACTCAGTTCTCTGCAAAACTGCAGAGCTGAATGAATATGTCAGAGTAAACATCACATTTCTTTAGGCTTGTTTATATTCTCTTTACATTCAGACCGGGTGCCGTTGTGCTATACGCTGCAGCGTTTTTTTTTAATTGCATCGATTCAAAATGCAAACTTACTTCAAGAGATTCAAAAACTGGGGGATTCTTTTTTCATCAAAAGGGCTTTGATGGTAGCCCCGACACTCAGGTTGTAGTTTCAGACACCTGGCAGAGGAAATAGTTTTGTTTTAAGTAGCTTTGAGATTTGGGGGAAACTTATTTTTCCAATTCTCTCTTATTACAAGGGCCAACTGGTTTGAAAAACATACTGAACCTAACTGAAAGCGATGAGACACACACACACACACACACACACACACAGAAACATTTCCATACACTTCACACACACTCTCTCCCCCTCTCTCTATATATCTGGAGACTGCTCAGCCTGTTTGTGTTCAGAGCAAATATTCATCTGAACAAGAGAAAGGCTGTTAGTAACACAGAAGCCTCGCAGCAGATTCCCCAGACAAACATTTATGAGGCGGGGCATGCGATATGAACTTGATTAAAAATCATAGGTGTGTGTGTGTGTTAGCAGGTGTGTTTATTTTTCAGGATGAAGAAGAAGGAGAGCTTTTTCCCTTTCATCTGTTCCCCAGGTGCTGTTTCAAAGGCACGTCCCCTGCTCTGCCTGGGAGTAAATGACCAAAATAAGTGACTGTAGGCACGGCTGGATAGACTGATGCACATTCACACAATGGCAACACACACTGCCACTGGTACAGTAAGGTACTGTATCTCCCTTTTGTCATGGGGTTTTTTAATCTAACCATATAAGTGTTTTTTTTTTTGTTGAATTACTTTAGGAACTTGTCAAAAGATCCTCGTGTTCTCAACAAAGACTGAACCTGAGGAAAACTATAGATGTTAGACATTAAACACAGACAACTCACACACACACACACGCACTTGTACACACACACACACGTACGTACACACATACGAGTATACCTAAGGTCTGCTCCTTTATCAAAAATCAAACTTTGATTGTCTCTCAAAGCTGGCTTCTGATTTTTTTTCGTCCTGTCCTGTGTTCATGTGGCCTCCCGGACGATGTCTGACTGATTGCTGAAGAGGCATTGGAAAATACAGAGTGACTGGCGGCACATTTAATACTCATGACATTTCCACTGGTCATCACTAGAGGGCACTGTAAGCAACACGACAGCAGGCTTGGGCACCACAAAATACAACATAATACAGAATAAAAAGCATATAGTCAGGCTTTAGCCGGAATTAAGAAAGAAAGCCATTTAAATAATATAGCTAGTGACCTTTTGTCTTGAGGAACTTAACACTGATGTCAGTTGTACTGTACGAATAGAACAACTTATTTATTGGAATTATAATACAAGGAAATAAATTAACCTGGGAAAAAAAAAAAACAAGACCTTTTAACTTTTCCCTCCCAAAAAAAATGTCTCTGTCATTTATTATCAGCTGGCTCTCTGTATTCCAGACAGTGGGATGATGAGTGGAGTCCTCGTTTTCCTTCTTCTCACGGCAGGATGTTCGCTGCTTCAGTGGAGAAAGATGGAGGCTCTTGTGCAGCAGAAATCAGTATCTTGTTAAGTGTAATCTTGATTTTTAAACGTATTTTCCCCACATCAAACTTTCTCTCCCCCTTTTTTTTTTTTTTTTTTTTTTGCGAGAGGGAGACAGGACTTCTTCCTATTGCTTTTAAGACACATACAATTGGGATGGACCAAAGCACTCTGGATATCAGTCTTGTTTTATGGCACCGTTGCCGATGGCTTTTAAACACACTCCTCTGTCGGGTGTTGGTTGTTGTGCTGTAGAGACAGATAGGATTGTTGTAATCCAGTTCTGAGTGTCACAGAGGAGAATAAATTAAAAAAAAAAGAAAAATACTGTACAAATCCAAGTTTTCCTCCTGTGCAGAGGCAGATCAAACCTGCCTCCATGTTGGTGGCTGAGAGACAAACAGCCATGATGACCGTTCAAGCGGTCAGAAGAATCTCACAGCAACTTTGAGGAGAGAAAACACAGGTGCTAAACTTCTCCGTTTGAAGGAAATGAAAACCCTTCCTGTGCTCGGTGGTCTTGTGGCTTAATGTTGATTTATTACTCTGCTCTTATAGGTGTGTATGGTCGTGTCACAACAAAGATTAAGTAGCTGTGCTGGCAGATTTGCTGCGTACCTGTCTGACTCTGCTTGGCACTTCAGAGACTTCCTCTTTTAAGTCACCTGGGTGTCTCTGCTACCCTCTGCTGTGGCGGGTTTGATTTGGCACAAAAGACTCACCTTTCAGAGAAGCTGGGCAACATTTGAAAAAAAAAAAAAAAAAAAACGAAACAATGAGGAAACACAAAAGGTCAGATATCTACTGTAAGCTGTCCTAAAAAGAGAAGCACATCCACTGAGAGAACATGTCTGGAGGATGAGGAGATCATTTATGTTCATGGTGAAGTTGACTTCTTAAGTGAGAGCAGGGAGGGAGGGGAATAAGCTTTCCCTTTGTTGGCAATTTGGCGGAAAGATTTTGGCACAGCAAGATGAGAGAAAGATCAATTCAGCAACCTTCTCGTGATCCCATAGGAGAGTAGAGGACATAATCTGATAAGCGACACTCATTTTTCTTGAGTCTCATCCTGAGTAGTTTAACAGATGGTCTGTGGAGACTGAGACAATAAACCCCCCCCCTGATGTTTGAAGCCAAATGGAAGGTGGTTGGAGGGTTCAGCATCAGAGTAATTGAGTCCAGCAGCGGCCGAACTGGGATTAAATCTCCACTTTTCTTGTGCACGGTTTCTTGTCAGTGTAGATTCCCCCGGTGCCTCTCCGTCCAGACTGTGTGGTGCTGATGTATGCATTTGTGTGCGTGTGTGTGCGTGTGTGTGTGTGTGTGTGTGTGATTTAAAATGTGCAGGTGAGATTCAGTTCATGTCTATGGTGTTAAAGACCCACTCGGTGAACTTCTTGAGCTTTGCGGCGGAGGTCTGCGACTCTTCCTGCAGTCTCTGGTTGTCCTCCCAGAGCCTCTTGATCTGAGCCTGAAGCCGCACCTTCTCCTCACGCTCCTGTGACAGATGGAGACAGCACGGATACGATTAATAAATGAAATCAGTTATTAAAAAGTTAAACATTAGAATGAATGTTTCCAAACTACAAAGTAGAATTAAGAAATTGCTCAACACTCAGGATCAAACTTAAGCACATTAACGGGTGAAAATGTTTCACTGTTGAGAGGTCGGGCTTGATTACAGGTAGGTGAACAGCTGTTCAGTGTAACGATACGAATGAGCTGAAAACAACTCAAACCTTCAAAAGGAAGGACTATAGCAGAAGCAGCCCTTTCAAGCATCCATGCCCGTTAGAGAAAAAGGTGACAAAGCTCAACGATCACCAAAACTGGATAAATGAGGACTACAAAAACAACGCCTGATGCTAAGTTTATGGATCTATACTGTCTGGGGTCAAAGGAGACACCGGAGCGGCTGGAATAATTGTGAAAGGAATGTTGGCATATATTGGGCAGTGTAGCACCAAGTAAACATTGCAGAAACACCTCAGCTACACCTTGTTGTTGACTTTCTTCACAGTCACAGTTCACTGAGGATCCTTTCATGTATTCGTGCCCCGACGGTGCAAGAATTATTTGATGCTGGGGAGTCAGCTCGGGTTAACATTGGTGTGTGGAAAATATCACACACATGTCAAGCAAAAAAATGCATCCCTGAAAGTTGCTTTTGAGCCTTTTTGATTGAAATAAAAGGGAAATGACTGAAATCTTTACACAGTGTGTGTGAATCAGAAACCATTTGTGTCCATTAATTTAGAAGTATGCTTAGAAAGATACACAAGCAAACTTGAACCGTTCCTGAGGTGACTTGAAGTACAAAATAAGATTGAGTGATTGAACTTTAGTCAAAGTCAGCAGTTAATGTCGATGAGCAGCAGAGCGTAGCCGAAACAACAGTGGCAGCGCTCGACTGCTGACTTTGTATTTTCTATTGAATACAAAATATGTTTTTACGCCTCCTCTTCCCTGTTCCACTCTATGCAAATGAAGCGAAGGCTTTCATTTTTCATCCCTGAAGGGGAACCAGAACATAATGCTTTATAGCAGGATGCAGAGGAGGTAGTGTTCATGCAGACAAAACTTACTGATATGCCACAAGGAAATTAATGAGAATTCTATGCATCCCTGTGTGAGTTTGTACTGTACTGTTTATGTATGTCATGTTTGTGTGATTTTTCCCACCTTCTTCAGGTCCTCCTGGAGCATCTTTACCATGGCCTCTAGTTTAGTCACCTTCCTCTCCAGCCCTATGTGACCCTCACTGTGGAAACAAACAGACATTTAGTATTCAGTACTGGGGAGTGAATAACACCCATATAACACCAATCAAAACAAAAAGAAAAACACACAAGAGAACTCACTGAATTCATCTGAACTCTTTTTAGAAATACTTTGATTAGATTTAATGTTTAAATACTTAACTATATTATATAGATTTCCCTTAAAAAAAAAAAAGACGACAGCAGATGGGTCATGTTTACACTTTCTCTTGTTTAGCTGCAAAATGAACAAGCTGCAGTCTTGAGGCCATTTAATATGTTTCTTGTTTATTTTTTGAGTGTGAATCTATCTCTATTACTACTATGCCTATAATCATATTGACTTTCAGGTATTAATAGGGTGTGGTGTTACCTTGATGAGGGCCGTGACAGTGGAGCAGGCTGCAGCTCTATGTGGGGCTGCTGAGGACTGGAGGCACCGCTGCTTCGGTGGTTTGAATCCCCAAACACAAAACTTCTCTGGACTGGAAGGATGGAGACATGAACATAAATCAGCAGGTTGAATGAAATGCAGAATTAAGACAAAATAAAAAAAATAAGTTTTAAAAAAAAGCTCAGAGGCCTCAAGCTGACAATGCAGGTAAGCATGTTGGTGGTGTAACATACATATATACATAATAAAAGGCTATTGTACAGCCAGTTTGTTATCTTTACCTTTATTTGAGAGTCAAAACATACAGAATTATGTAAAGTGAAAGTGAGAGTATTTGGCCGTACCATAGTGTGTGTTTCTCTCGCTCTCAAAGGTATTAGCCACATCTACCAGATGTGTCCACTCAAGGGGGCTGTCCCTGTCTGAAGATGGGAGAGGCATCAGCTCCTGAGGGAGGGGTCCACGGTGACGTTCCACCAAATCCACCAATGACGTGTCAGATGCTGAGAGGTCACCTACAAACAGAGTTCAGTGCTGCATGAAGTTCTTGACAAAACTCTTTTCCTTTAGAAACGACACACAAGGCCTTACTAAAATACCGATGTGTCTTTGATACCTACACCCTCCCTCCTCTTTCTTACCGTGGAGTTTTACTCCCAGCTTATAGGAGGGCCTTCGCAGGGGCACGCCGCGGGTGGTGGGTGAGCGTGGAAGGGTGGAGCAGCTGAAGAGAACGTCGGCTCCTAGTGCCGGCTCAGCCACTGAGTCGCTCAGGGGGGGAAGGCGCTGGCCGCGGTAAATGCTCTCATCCGACAGGGTACGATGGAGTGAGCGACGGCGGCTGGGAGACTTGCCTGGTGGTGATTTGTGGGAGTGCTGTACAGAGATGTAATATTGACATTTACTGATACGCAGAACTGATGTAACTCCTGTGTAAAGATCAGGTGCATCCATGCTACTGTGTGTGGGAAACTCTCTACATCTAGGTTAAGATTACCAAAACTTTATAGCAGTTATTGTATAATGGATACGTTTTATGAGAGAAAAAGGAGCAGTGACAGCTGAACAACCTACTATTTGACTATTTCTTTAAAACACTGGCAACAAATAGATAGCAAATTATTGCCTGATTTTAACTTAGATATTTGATCTTTGCTCACACAGTTAACGCCAGTAAAGGAAAGTTGTATGGGAAGGAAGGAGGGAGTCAAACCAACAATGAACTCATTCCACTTACAGTACAGATACTGTGTGTTTATCCAAAGCCTGACATGTTGTATTCCTCTGTGCAGTAGACCTCATTGTTGTCCAAAAATGATTAAAAACACATCAGTGAGACACACTGCTGCACTGGGTCACATGTTCCTTTGCCCCCAGAAGATTGTGATTAAAGTTGTTTGTTTAGAAATGGATCCAAAGAGTGGATGAACAGTGATTAAGGCTGTAACTCTCAGGAGAGAGATTCTTTGTATGTGCAGACAGCCGCTGCACGTGTGGAACTCCAGTTCAGATTACAGAGCTTTGCTGACTCATTTTGCTGCATATCGCAACCTCTTGACTTTGTGCTACATTATAAATTTCTCAAAGAACTTCTGTACACAGTCAAGAGGTTGTGATATGAAGCACAACAAGCTAGCGAAGCTTTGCGAACTGAAGCACGTTCCCACGCATGCGCAGTGGAACCTTTCTACTGACCATTACAATCTTGTTGGTGTTATTTTTTTGGAGTCGTTTCTAAACAATGGTAACCACTCTCTGTGTGGTGAAAGAAGATGTCATCCAGTGCAGTAGCACAGAGGAATAAGATATACACCCACAATACTTGTAAGTGGGATGAGTTCATTATTGGTTTGACTCTGAACATGAGATTTACGCCGTTGTTATTTAACTTTACTCACCTGAGAAGCTGTAGAAACCTTGTTCACAGAAGTTAAATGTCTTGTAATTTTAGGATAGTCCCTTCATAATGTTTCGATGGACAGGTTGTCCCTGTAACAGGATTCACAAACATGTCTGTAAATTTACCTTTTCCTTATGTCTGCGTGGTGGTGGAGGGCTGTCTGGGGCACTGTGCCTCTTCACATCTTCTTCCATAGTAGATTTGGCATGAAGCTGGGGAGAATGCATATCTCTAAGTGAGGGCCTGGCTGCCGGTGTGGGAACAACATCCCCTCCACTCTCTCCTGGAGACTTCCTAAAACAACACACATAGCCAGAAGATTAAACAACCAAAGCCATTAGATTTCATTATAGATACATATAACATTGCTAAAGTGTTGCCACTATATTTTAATTAAACATGGATAAATCATAAGGAATAAGGAAATTCAAATGCAATTTGCATTCAGTTACTGCATCACTGTTAAGCCTTTAGTGTAATACCCTCTTCAGCCACAAGGGGGTAATCAAGTAGTACGCATATTATTTCTACTGATAGACATCAGTATGAGTACAGTGAGTGGACAAGTAATGTAATCAAATGCAATTGTATATACGAAAGGCGTGTTCTATAAATACTACCGTTTCAAGTTAAAAATAATCATTTCTAGAGAGAAATGCTGAGATAACAGAGATGTCAAACACCAGCTATTGTGCAGTTGAGCAAGGTGTTTATAACTCAATACATAAAGTTGAGGGATTCATTAGAGACAGGTTTAAGAAAAAATGTTCAATATTAATGCGACATAGCCAAGATATCCTCACTTTTTCTCTTTAGTATGCTTCAAACTTCAAAAAAATCTGCTTCCTACATTTCCCATACTGCAACTTTCACTGGACCCTACCTGTCTGGTAAATGCCCACACCCCAGTTTATAACGCAAGATTTCTGTTAAAAATGATTAGTCTCCAAACTGATGACATCACTATGACATCATCAGGGATTATTTTTTCAGACAGTAAGGATTCAACTGTTTTCACAGGCTGAATGCTAGTAATCGTCCTGTTGTTTCCTTATGTCTTTTTTCCCCTCCATCCTTACTTGCGTGTGTCTCCAAAGTCAACAGAATTGATGGTGGAGCCGGGTTTCCTCCAGCCAATCAGGTACTTGGACTGTGCTCCCTGGCGAGGATAGAAGCTCTTGGGCCCGGGGGACACTGAGGACTGAGATGAAGGGGAGGTGGCTGAAGAGGAAGACTCCTCTCTGGGGGAGCTATGGCCTGAGTGCCTGGCACTGAGGGACCGAGGTGAGAAAACAGAAGGGGGAAATGAGAGGGGTTATTTATGACAGCAATGCAAAAAACAAAACAGCTTGAGGCCGATGTAAACTACATGCAAGTATCATAACCTCTGGTCTGAAAAACATCTCAAAACAATGTGATCTTTATATTGATTTGAGGAGAGAATAGTTTTAGACCCTTAGGAAATAAATTTTGGCCTTGGGCAAAGCATTATGTGACACATAATAGTGTAATTTTTAATCTAGGAGCCCAGCAGGAACAGGCTGTTCTCAAACCCCAACAGTTAAGAAAACACTGGAGGCACCCCAGTGGCCTAATGGTTAAGACACATACCACATAACCACAAGATCCCTGGTTCAACTCCCAGCTATAGGACCTCTGTTGCATGTCATACCCCCATCTCTCTCCCCCTGTACTTCCTGTTTCTTTCCACTAAATAAAACCGTCAAATAAAGGCAAAACGCCAAAAAACATAATCTTAAAGATCCCCTCCAGACCAGTTTTAAGATGTGGATAAAATACTCTGGTGTGAATAATAATTTGTGTCTGCTGTGTTTTTTTTTTTTTCACAAAAAAAGTTCAATTATCTTGTTAAAATTCCTAAAATTACATCTTTATAGCTTCTCTCAAGAATCTATAAATATGCAACTATATTTCATTCCAGACATTTTCCTGCTGGACACAAGATGTCTCCCACTTCATTGTAAAGTCTATTCTCAGTGTTATTGCACTGGAGGCTTCAAGCTTCCACATGACACTTGTGTAAATAGAATATTGGACCAGGATTGGCTCCAAACTAGTTGTGATGTCACATATCATGCTTGTAGGCCCGCCTCTTAAAAAAATCAGATTTTCAATGAGCACAGAGAAACTTTCCACTTCCAGCAGATGAAATGTGAAAACAGCCTTCTAGTGTCAAACTCTGAACATACATCAATCTGCACAGTGAAACATCATCATACAGACATGACAATAAGCAAAATTGTCTAGTTGTGAATGAGCCCTCTCTCATTCCCCCTCACCGCCACTCTGACAGAACACATATGTAGCCTAAATGCTGGACAGATGATGCCCAGGTCATGAACTGTAACTCTATCTGAGCGGGTGAATTAAGACATGCTTAAACGAGAAGGCTGTGGCACTGGAGTTCTCTCAGCTCTAAACACTAGTTCAGCTATGAAAAGTTGGACACGTGTTCCACATTTCCTGAAGCATAATGTGGAGAGATAAGAGGGAGTTGAAATTACTCCTGTGCCTGGTTTCCAGGAAACTCATGTTGAAAGGGAGGTGGTCTAGTGTGTGTTCTTCTCAGATGAAGAAATATTGGCCTGAGTTATGAGAATTGGCAACATGTTGCAGAGGTCATGCAAATACTGCGATGACAAATGACGAAGTGGAAGAGGTCAATGAAATGAAATACACACAACTGTTTTTTTAAACCATTTCTCTTCTTCTAGGATGTATTCAGTTGTCTGTGTGGGTTTGGCTATTGGTCAGCTGCTTATGCCTGTTAAGGTGATGGTGGGTGCACTTCAAAACCGACCGGCATGATACAAGTTTGTGTCAGATCAATGTGGTTTTTACTCCACTTGAATGCTGCACACAAAACAACACATGACGTATATGCTGACCTGAATTGATGGCTCTGTACGCACGTAAGGAAAATACCACATGTACACAAAGTTGTCATAAATAATACATACTCATGATGAAAATATCAGGGATTAAAGCGAGAAAAGATTTGTGGGCCTGAAAAGTTGTCCAAGAGAAAATGTGTACAATGTGTTGAATGAAGTATTATATAAATTTCTGTATGCCTGAGATCAGGCGTGGTGCCTGAGAACTTAAAGCCCTGAAACATTTTTTTTTTACACAGTTTGTCATGGCTGAATCCAAATAAAAGGGTTGTGTGTCTTTCACAATACAAACAAGCAGTACAAAGATCTACTGCCCACTGCTGTTTGATTATCAGCTAATAGAGATTCAATGTCATACCTGCAACCTCATATGCCGCCTGCACACCATTTAACCAGGTTTCTCTGCCCTTTGTTGTTCGCAAGAAATCTCCACAAGGTACAAGAGCTGGTTCCCAGTCTTTAAGGCCTGTAACCCTTAATAGCCAGGCAATACCTACCCGTGAACACTCATCATAGGTTGCGTATGTTTATCAACTATGAGCAGTTCAGCCAAAAAGTAATTCACTTATGAGATTGTTTCATTTAAATTGCGTTTTAGAGTTGTGAGGAGCTACAACTATCCAGCCTTTTTCAAGAAAAAGCAGAAATAACAAGCATAGCAAAAATGTTCTTATTCTTTATTAACTTAATCATATCACAACCCCTCAGATTTATCTTGCAACTCTATGGGGGTCCCACCACCAAGGTTTGGAAAAACTTCCTTAAAGCATAAAAATTGTATACTGTGTCTTAAAGCTTTGCATAGTCACTCCTACTTCTCCTTCTCACACAAACACTTAAATATCACCAAAAATACACAAACACAGACCTTGAGTGTGATCCAGCATCACTCAGACTGTAGGTGCTGCTGTCTCTAACGAGGAGATGAGTAGGTGGGCTCCGGCCTGTCCCGTCCATACTCCTTTCTCCTGGGGGGCCTGGGGACTCGGCAGCAGCGGGTGACCTCTCCAGCATCCTGCGACCTCCCTCGGTGGGGCTGTGCCATGGAGAGGCTGACCGGTCCCTGCCCTCCCTGCCCTCTCTGCCTCCACTGGGAGCCAGCAGGGAGGTGGCGCTGCCGTGATGAGAGTGGGGGTGAGCATGATGCGAGGCTCCATAAGAGCTGGTATCAATGCCGCTGTCGGCTGAGGCGCCCTGAAGGTAGCCTCCTCCTCCCAGGCCATTGGGCTCTGTTTCACCTTGGTCTCCACTGGAGCCTCCACCCGCCCCCATTTCGTACCATTTATCGCTGTCGCTATGGCCCCCGCTGGAAGCTGTGCTTGATAGAGTGTTACTGCTAGAGTGACCGGAGTAAGGGCCGTCCGACTGTAGTGAAAGAAAGAACATAAAAAAACATCAAACTGTGTTGTCAAAGTCCTGATGGAACTCATCTGACAGGTGTAAAGCCTGACCTGGCTGCCCTTCTTCGGGGACAGGTGGATGACCTGTTCCTGCCTCTGGATGCGAGGACCTCCGGAGTAGCCTTGACCGGACTTGGAGACTGGCGCCTCTGCAATAAATAAGAGAAATACACACGGTTGGAGTTGGTGACAAACACATGCACAAACCCTGAAGTATAAAGAGATGACTTGTTGATGATTCAACAAAGAAGTTGTTCCCCGCTCTGCTCATTTATGTGTATTTTGCTACTACAGCAGTCATGCTTCCAGGAGGCTCATAACGCTGACATTGTTTTCATTTTGCCTCTGCTGTGTCCATGAACAAAAAACCCACATCACTTGTCATCAAAAGCAACGCACATCAAACGGAAATTTGTCCCCATATGGTCCCTACTGGCTTTATTTGTTCTAGGCAAACTGTACCGCATGAGAGAATGTGTGTGTGTGTGTGTGTGTGTGTGTCCTGAAGCGAAACTCAGGGTATAAATGGGACTGTTGTGTAATTGTCTAGATGTTATGCAACAAGACATACAGAGTAGGCAGCTAATGACCACAGCACCATGAGAGCGAGAGCTAAGGGAGGTATCATAACATCTGCTGGGGTGAATCTAGAAATGTAGAGGAACCCCCCCCCTCCTCCTCCTCCTCCTCCTCCTCCCTCCTCCATATCTCACTTAGAATATTCATTACTTTGCATAGTTTTCTCTGCACAGCAGCCCAGAGCGCTCTCTGCACTAATTAGAGACGGTTGCACGTGTGCATGCCTGCTTGTTTGAGTGACTGTGCATAAATATGCAGTATATGTGACTAGTCTCCGTATTGGATATTTCATGACAAACAAAAAGCAATTTACCAGCATCTTGGGTTAATATGTACACTAAGAAATAGAGCGAATGCTGTGCTTAACGGTAGAAACAACATGCAATCTTCTTTATTCATTCATACTGTTTCTATCCCGCTGCATAAATTATTTCCATACAAAGCCCTACATAGACTACATTAATGGTTAAGGCAAAGGCTGGAAAATCCTCTGCTGTCTTGTTTGAGTGTGACAGGAGCTGAGAGACAAAAGTGAGTATGCTGCCCTCTGTGTGACTTGTGTTATTTCTGGATGAAGCATGGCCACATCACCATAGCTGAAGACTAACGGGTCAAGGGGTAAAAAAAAAAAAAAAAAAAAAAAGAGAGGAAGAGGGAACGACAGAACCCTAAACCACAGAGACTGCATAGTGGACTATGAAGGGCTGGACATTTGGCTGACTTAGACTTAGCTGGCCCAGCCTGAATTGTCCCTCCCTGACCAATAAAGACATAAGTGCTATAAACAACCACAAATGAGAGACTAAGGCCTTTCTCTGTGATTGTGGCGGACAGAAACAGGTTCAGGACATGACTGAAAGTAGGTTGGTCAACAATCAACCAAAGCAACATCCTGCTGGGAATCAAAGGGGCAGTAGAGGAGCATGTAGTTTTCTGTGGCTTTCAGTGGCCGAGCTGGACGAAAAGAAGAAAACTCCCAAAAAACAGTTCATGGGAAAATACTCATAATTAAATGAAAGACAATGTACGAGAGGATAAAAAGATGAATGAGAGGCAAATACGAGCAGCAGTGGCGAATAAGGAGCGGACCGGAGGGAGGGGGAGGGGGGGGGGGGGGTGGTGAAGGAAAGCCACACAAAGAGTAGGTTGGCCAGCTGTGTTGACAGGAAAGAAAGGAATTTCTCCCCCTCCCTTCCTCCATTATTAAAACTTATTGAGAAGAGAGAAAAGTGACAGAGGAAAAAATACTGCTCCGTACTTAAATTGAGATCACAACATCACCCTTTTCCCTCTTTCAATTATTCTTTCCTTTTTCTGTTCCTCATTATGTCCCACCTTCTAGTCTGTTTGCAGAGACATTAAGACCTTCTCTCAAGCTGAGGAGGAGGAAGAGGAGGAGAAGGGGTAGAGTAGTGGTGCTTAGGAGGCAATGTGTGTGTGTGAGGCAATGCTGTCAGAGTTAGAATCTCTGCGACAAAAAAACTGTCTCCGGCGGACGAGGCACACGCACACACACACACGCGCACACACACACACACACACACACACACACACACACACACATACACAGGCTCTTCTGGATACCTGTGATTTCATTAGATTTAGCAATATGGATGAAGAGGCTTTTTCCTGACATTTTCCCTCCCTTCCTCATTATTTAAGAGAGCAAGAGTTAAGTCCTTCACATTCCTTCCCGCTTACATAAACACACCTCCGTATGTACGCACACACAACCACAAACTGATGTTTACCTTTCTCTCTTATCATTAATTTATTTCTACTATATTCACCTGTTGACCCTCGTTCGACTCCTCCACCGTCTTCCATTCTCGACCAGTTAGGAGTTGACTTTCCACTCGACCCGCCCTCTCCGACCACCTGTCTCTCTGCAGACATTGGAGAATGGCGGCTGCCTGCGAACCTGGTAAATGAGCACACAGGCGAAAAACAACAACAACAAAAAAAAGACTGTCAAGACTACTAACACAGACAAAGACACACAAATGCTATCACCCAACTACACTAATGCCATACACTGTTACAGCTGTCAAATTAAAACATTTCAAGCAAACTTTTGCTAAACTGCAAAAAAATAAAATCTGGATTTGGTAAATTTGCTTCAGTTGAATTGAAACAAATAAGTCACCTAATTGTAAAAGAGATATGCCCTTTGTAACATTATCATTCATCAACTCAATGATAATAATTACATAAATAAAATAACAAAACAAAGAGTGTCAAGGCAGAATACATTTTTTTTTTTTAATCATACTGAGTGAAGTTCATAAAAATGTGTTGCTTCTGTTCAGCTTTTTCTGATTCACTACATCATAATCTGCATTAAACGAGCACTGATCTCTTGTCCCTCGTCTGTCTTACTGCTCAGGCATGGACTTCTGTCTCCAATGGGCAGAGCTTCCGGAGGTGTCACTGGAACAAGACAGGTTGCTTGGAGAGCTGCGATTGTGAGGGGAACGACCCAACGCCAGGGAGGAGGCCAGGCTGTAGCTCTCACTGCCTGGAGACATCCTGGTGTATGTACGTACGCACACACACACACACACACACACAGGAACTGTAAGAATTTATGAGCAGATGGAACTGAAGGAACTAAAGGAACAAGAAATAAACAAAGCTAAGTATTGTAGAAGCAAAATGTTCTAAGTTGTTCCTTCAGAGGAAATTCCATTGACTGCTTCTATGCAGCCCGAGTTCCCACACAGTCTGGATGAAAAAAAACCTCATGAAAACTTAAAAGCCTCTGTTTAGAGATCTACTAAACACCCAATGGCTGCATTTTGTAAGCTTATAGACACAATAGCTTGCAGAATCTATAGTTTTTGGTTTTTTTTTTATTGTCAGAGGTGAAAATGGAAGCTGCAAATATTTATCATTTCACATGAAAAAGAAAACTTTCACAGATACCAATGACTCAACGATTATTTCACCAGCTGCTGAGTCCTGGCCTTCGAAATCCACATTTTCCTGTTTGTACGCTCTTTCACAAACCACTCCCACTCTCCCTCTGATATAAATGTTATATTCCACTGATGTGTGTTAAGAAAGGCTACGGGCTCCTACCTCTTGGTGTCGAGGGGTCGGCCATCGCTGCTGACGCTGCGTGGGATGACCGCGCCCCTCTCCAGCCTCTCAGCTGATAGGGTCTTCCCCACTGAGCTACCCAGGCTGATGGCGCGGTTGGGTGTGTGGGGCTGTGGCGAGGCAGTCAGGGACTGCTGAGGGCTGCTGGACGTCCTCTGCCACTTGTTGTTGTTGCTGCGGAAGGGGAACTTGTATTCGAAGGAGCCGCTATCGCTGCTGCTGCCCTTGTATTCGGCCACAGGCATGCGATAGAGCTCGGAACAGCCCCTGTAGAGGAGGACGGAGATTTAGTTTGAGTCTCCGTCAGTGAGGGTTAACGGGGGTTAAAAAGGTTTAATAAGATTTGGGATTTGTGACATTTTGAATATCAAGTGAATCAAATAAAAAGCACCTCTTAATAGCAGTACATCTGCTGTTTTATCTTAATTGGCTAGATGCACTGGCATTTTATTAGGTCTCTTAAAGTGACGTGACTCCTGATGAGGGCCAGTTAACTCTTGGCTTGTGCTATCCACTAACAAAATGACTAAATAATCCTCTTTAAGTGTGCACACCATTTAACTTCTGGTATGAAATTAATGCAGTGTTTTGTTCATTGTGACATGTCTCTCCAAAATAATAAGCAAATCACCATATTAGTAAACAAGTGCTTTTAAGAGAATTAAAATCTCTGGTCCCACGTACCTGCGTGGAGTGGCATCATCGTGTGGTGGGATGATAACGACGCGCACTGTCACTGAGGTCCGCAGGAGGTCAATCATCTGCTCGTGGGTCAGTGTTGCTACGGCAACTTTGCAGATTTCTACCAATCGGCTTCCCTGCCGCAGTCCTGCTTGCCATGCGTATCCGTATGGCTCCACCTAATAGTGAGACAATTTTGTTTTATTATAAACGGCAGCGGTGAGATGCTTCATTCACTCACTCATTGATTGAAATATTGAGATCATTTTCCTGAAAAACACAGTTCATTCAATATGAGGTCGACTCATGCTGTTCAATATGGAATTAATTTAAAAATCTGTTATTCGACAGTCAACTTTGAAAGGCAATACACAGCAGCAAGACAATTTTGGAGTATATTTTCAGTTATATACAGATACCTCAGCCACAATGCCTTCGTAATTCACGTGGAAGCCGAGCTGCCCGAGGCCATTTCGACGAAGCGTCATCTCCGATGTCTCACATCCCTTAGTCAAGAACTGAACATAGGGAGAGCAGAGAGATGCAGAGAGAAAGAACAGAGAAGGAGTTACAACAATGACGGGGAAGGAAATTATAAAAAAAAAGAGCAAATGAGTCAAATAGTGAAGAGAAGAAGTGAACAGAAGAGGAGAGAGAGAGAAAAAGGAAAGAGTCAAATCAAGAAGCATTTTAATCAACATATTTATCTTCCACATCTTCAGTGACATTTGCAAGAACACAAAAAGAACACTATTTCTATGTATAGAATCAGGTGCTGTTTGGAAAGACTTAATAGAACACTCAGCAGTGTTTTGTGTATTGTTTGATATGTGTGTTTAGTGTTTTCAGACAATTTCCACGACGCTCTGACAATTACTGAGATTATCTGTTCTTAAGGTTGAATGAAAGTGAACTAAAGGTAGATTTTTCAGATAAAATGCCAGTAAATTAGGCCTGCTACTTCAAAACTTCTGTATCGAGTCAATAAGTCTGGAAAAGTGTAGGTCTGCATATATGTGCAAGGAGAATAGACATGTACACATGTTCAGTTCATACTGTATGTACACATGCTTTCTCTTTTTAAAATGTCTTCTTCAACTAAAGTGATCCTGAAGATCTCTAGGATTTATGGTCATAAATAACGATGAATTAGTGCTTCAGCACAAGTGGTACAACTTGCACTAGAGATGCGTGCACATGCCTTCTCTTTCTCTCTCTCACACACACACACACACACACACACACACACACGACAGATAACAGAAATGAAAGCAGGTGTATCTCTTGCTGTGACACTTTAGGCCGTGTTCACACAGAGATGCGTCTCTTAGAGGAAGCGCTTTTCAACTTCATATTTTTTCATGGAAGGACGTAACTCTTAGCGTTCAGGCAGGGTGGGTGAACACTGCAAAGAGGCCACCCTTCTTTTTTCAAAATAGTTTCATTTTTAAGGAGAAACAGCCCATCAAATTGCAAAGGGCAACAGATGACATGACACAGGATCCGGTTAAATCAATCCTCATTCCAGACTTTTTTTTTTACTGACCTCTGCAGCAACTGATCCCTCTCTCTCCCTCTAGTGACACGCCTGGTGGCTCCGGTGCGCCTTGCATTTTTCTATCTGAACGGGGCCTTAGCAAAACCTCTACAGAAGCCATGGTTTATTCACGCTTCCCTGTGAAGCGTGAATAAACCATGCTGCAGACTGGCACCTGATAGGAATTGTTATGATGCTCTCTGATGTTTCTGAATGTGTGCGTGGGAGTGGAAGAAGAAGAGAGTACAAGAAAAAGGGAATGATAAAAGAAAAAAATGAGAGAGAAAAGAGAGCGCAAATGAAAGAGACAGAAACAGAGACACGCAGAGGGAGAGAGAGAGAGACGAGCTCCAAAAAACGGGTGGCCCAAGGCCACTTCCCTTCCCCTCTCTGGCACCGAGGTAGTCCAAATGATTGAAGATTAACGTTAGATACATAAAATGCAACATGAAAGTGATCCACTTCTGAGCACTGAGCCAAATAACGATGTGTGTGTGTGTGTTCAAGTATGATTGTATGCTTGTGTGCAAATCAAAGATGCTGGACTCAATCCAGGTTACATAAATACATGATAAAAACCATCTCTCTCTCCCTCTCTCTCTCTCACTCACACACACACACACACACACACACACACACACACACACACAGTTTGAAGGTAGGGAGAGGCTGGGGAAATGAATGCTTTCTAAAGCACTGATGATTACATAAGAAAACACCTTTTTTTAAAACCAGTTTCCATGGAAACAGCTAAGGAAGAGCTAGCACCACTTCACTGTATGTGTAGGTGTATGAGCCATTAGGAGTATGTTGTCCAGAGGTGTTTCTGAAACTCTCTCAATAAGCCAAGACCAGTAATGAGACAGCAGCTTTGGCATGTAGACACAGAAATGTTGTCATTCTGGCAGACTGACAGAACAGTGAATCATAGGAGAGGCTGTGTGAGTTGGCCAGGTAAATAATCAATGGCAGCCAACAGCATTTTAGTCCATTGATTGAGTTACTACCACTTTTCTCTACACGAATGAATGTTTGTCACCTTTAGCCTTTCTTTAGTCTAGAGTCCTCCAACAACCACATGGAGTATGCTTTAATTTTGCAGAACCTGCAGTGACACCCAGTTGGTATCAGGGACCAAAAATAATTTTTGTTAATACAAACTACAGTATGTCATTTCTCTGGCAAATAAATTGGGCCCCAACTGACCTAATTTGATTTTGAATGAGTAGTTGCCATGCCTTCAGCCCTGACGGAAGAGGGCAGGCAGACCAGCAAATGTCAGTGATTGATAATATTATGACAATAGGGCAAATAATTACTGATTATACTTGTTATAAGTGAGGTCAGGTTTGCTAATTTAATCACCCATGTGTGTAATGTACTAGTTTGTGTATCTTCTCACCTCCAGACGTTTGACCACCTCTTTGAAATCCTCAGTGTTATTACTGATACTCCTCAAGGACACGCTTTCTCCCCGCTCGTAGAAAATCCGTAAAGATGCAGGGCTGCTCAGTGTCCAGCCAATCACGTCCTTAGTGGCACAGTTGAACACCACAGCCTTTGCTTCCTGGTCCAAGAGGATGAGAAAGTCGTTTGAGATGGCCAGAAGCGCCTCTAGTTCCCCTCCGGTCCCGTGATCCTCAGCGTGGACTGGCCAGGACACTGCGCCCAGGCTGCGCAGCTCTGCTCCTCCATATGGCCGGCTCTTCTCTTTTTTCTTGTGGGCCAATGAGATAAAAGGGAACTTTCCAGAGGGGTCAATGGGCGTGCTGGTGGTGTGCCGCTCAGCCAGGTCACGCAGGTACTCCTGCCGTGTTCGGGTGGCCATGGCACAGAACTTGTGAGACTTGTGGGCAGCATTTTCCGCATTGATGACTTTAGCCAGCAAGAAGTCCCGGAACACAGAAGACTTGGGGAAGGTCACATCCTCTGGGATTGGGGGTCCAAATGAAGGCACGTCTTTGGAACGAGTGACTGCGACACTGCATGGGGAGGAGAAAACAAAATGAGGAGAGAATGAAAAATGGGAGGAAAGAAGGGCAGAGTTGATGGTTAACAAATCTGTTGTATTGGCCGTATTGGCCAACTATTTAGCAAATTTAGTGTGGGTGTTTTGTTCAGACAAAACAGATCTTTAGGCTAGATTAGATTAGATTAAGTGCTTTATTACACAGTAAATCAACTGGAAATGTCACATCCAACGCTTTAAGTATTTATGCCGTGAAGGTTTAAATGTTTTTTTAAAAAGTGATTCCAGATTCTGCAAAAGATTTAATGTTTGATATTAAGCCTCATGCTGTTTGCTCACTCAAGTATGGGAACGCAGAAAAAAGGCAAAATTCTTGACTGGTAAAAGTGCTAAAGACAGCAGAAAAAGTTCCTGTCTCCACCTTTCTCCTCTTCTTAAGATAATCTCTTTGGTTTCTGATATTGTCTGCTTCAAATTAGTCTTGCATGCTCTCATTTGAGAAGCCAGAAGGCCATCTTAACTATCTTAACCAAGATATCCATCTAAATACTGGTTCATTAAAACTACCAAAAACAATAGTATTGTGTGGACACTGTGTATTTGCTGCCTTTTCCTTATAACAAAGTTAATATCGATATCCTATCCCTCCCTGTTTTAACTGCTCTCCACCTCCCCTCTCCTTGTCTCCTTTTTCCTTTCATTAAGTTCCTGGAATTGCCATCTGAGGCTGTTTGCCTTGTCTGGTATGTCAGGAACTCAGCTGGGCAGCAGTGAAGAGGAAGGAGAGGAGGATGAGGGGAGACTGCTATTCCAAATCTCCTGCCCAAAGCCCGAGAAAACACAGAGCAAGAGAGAAGAAAAATGTGGCTGAGAAAGGAAGACTGTGTGGGAGACTCTGAAAAGATAGGGGAATGACTACTTAGAGTAAAAAAAACTGCATTTTTCCTTTGCAAGGGACAAACAGACTTTCAACCTGCCTCGTGGAATGTCTCTATGTCTGCAGCAGCTGAATAAAGCAGAGCACTTGCAGCACTCTGAAATGGCCTTTCACATGACCAAAAGAGCACTGTGTCTATAGATGGGTCACCTGTTCTAGTCTCAACTTCTTTGTGACCGAATGCACTCAATCACAGATCCTCTCTCAGGTGATAATTGCCAGCTGACAAGAGTGGAACAGTGGAAGTTGGAGCCCTCATCCCACACACTTCCCTGCTGACACGCATCAGCACACATGTTGACACCAGGATTAAATCGCTTTGTCTAATAAGCAAGTAAAGTCAATATGTCACCGACATATTTCTAAACATATCTCAGAGACACCCTGTCCTCACTGGAGACGTGTGGTGTTCAATTATACTAACCGTCAAATTGTTGACACCTCATTTCCCACCTTTCTTTGTTTGTGACAGACAGAGATAAGAGAGGAAACATTTCTGTGGATGAAATTACCTTGGATAGTGAACACATTTTTATAGTACGGTGCTGACAAATGAACACTGGGAATATCCTCCTAGTGCAAGAACTAAGGCAGAAACTAAAGATTACTTTCATTATCGATTAATCTGTTGATTATTTTCTCCATTTATTGATTAATTGTTTGGTCTATAAAATGTCAGAAAATGGTGAAAAATGTTGATCACATCAAACGTCTTCTTTTGTCCCGACCAACAGTCCACGACCCAAACATATTCAGTTTACTATCATAGAATTTCTCTTTCTCAAATGTGATGACTCAGAATCATTATCAAAGTAGTTAGCAATTAATTTAATAGTTGGCAACAGCTAGAATGTCAAAATGTTGATTGCATTTCCCAAAGTAGCACATGTACTGAACTCTAATGGACAAAAACTGTGGAGAAGAAGAAATAGAGAAGAAGGTAGTGTTTAGGTGTCAGGGCATACAAACATGCTGACATTAATGTCCCCGCAGCTATTTACGTGATGAAAATGATTCAAAGAGTTGTATAAAAACAGCATCAAAATGTCAGTTTATGGTTTATCTGATACATTTTAGCAAGTAAACGAGCCAGCGCATAATGCACTGCCTTGTTTACTGTGCTGGATTTCTACCACATTTATGTCATATTCAAAAAAAAA
This sequence comes from Thunnus albacares, assembly GCF_914725855.1. Classification (NCBI taxonomy): domain Eukaryota; kingdom Metazoa; phylum Chordata; class Actinopteri; order Scombriformes; family Scombridae; genus Thunnus; species Thunnus albacares. The sequence continues at coordinate 8,016,694 of NC_058121.1, read as the reverse complement.
AAAGTGGAAGAAGAGGATTTTATCCCTGGAGGTTGAAAACTATACTTCCTTGGATATCTGAGAAGCTTTTATTTATGACTTTAAAATCAAGCTATAAGAGCACCAGAAACTTGATGCAGTGAGTACAAACTGTTGATTCTGTTAGTGTGAATGTCAGAAACAATTTTGATCTTTTATACCTTGGACAGTCAACATTGGGAGATGCACTGATTGTTCCTTGACACAGACTTCTGCAGTGTTTCCCAATTGGGACAAATTGGAGCCCTAAAAAAATCTGATATTTACTAGTAATTAGATGAGCAGGTTGATGTGAATGCCTTTCCCTAATCAGAAGTTTATACATGAAATTGTATTTGATGTATAAAAGTACCAACATGTCCTACCTTTCAGCCTCTTTGTGCTATTTAAATTACATTTAATACGGAAATGTACTACAAAGAAATTTCAGGCTATTGATCATTTGAAAAACGGACGTAAGCAGGTGTCATTGCAGTACATGTGTTGCAAGCTACATGTTTTGGTGATTTCAGGTTCACCTTGGTCCGGCTACATTGTGTAGAGCAGCTCTCCCTGAAAACTAGAAGTACTTAGAACACTACATCAAGTTAGATTAGTGTTTGATAAGATTCTATTGGTCTGGATTGAAAATGACCCAGAACTGCCCCTTTAACTAGCTTTCACCTTGCACCATTCGTATTACAATTGTTACTTGCGTATAATCAATCTCTGACAGCCCATACCCAAAGTAAGTGACAGAATCACGAAGCAATTTTCGCCTTTATTTCTGCAGATGACAAATGAATCATGCAGGACATTTCAGAGAGGAGCAGCTAAAGTGATTATAGGCAGGCTGAACAAATGATAAAAATAAAATGAGACCTTTTATTCTTATTCTTTTCCATCACTACAAACATCACTCAATACATTACGCTGGAGCTCTAAAAGCACTTGTACTGATCTCAAACACCTGTGAGTCAGTCAACCAAAGACCTGTGACTCATAGAGGACAGGGAGAAGTGATGGGGAGAGAAAGAGAGCTATAAAAGACAGAGTGAGAACAAGACAAGATGAGCATGAAAAAATAACTGAATGAGAAAAAAAAGAGAGCTACATTACAAGGACAGAGTGGAATTGCAGTTCCAGCAACATGAGTCCAGGTGCATGTGGCAAGGTCTGCAGACTAGAATGTACTATAGGAACAGGCCAATAGTGAGTACCGACACTGAATATCTTCTACGCTCGTTTCAAGGCTAACAATGCTAGTGTTGGCCCAACTGTCAGCACATCACCGGGAGAGGAAAACTCTCTCGCCTACAAGATCAAGAGTGCACTGAAGCAGGTCAACACTGATAAAGCAGCTGGTCCGGGTGACATCTCCGGGCAGGTTCTCAAGTCCTGCGCTTATGTCCTGGCTCCAGTGTTCCCAAACATCTTCAACCTCTGTCTGGCCCAGTCCTTGGTCCCCACATGCTTCAGGGTTAAGGTTACCCTCTCACCCTCATCATTACAGCTCCCCCAAGGTTGCATGCTGAGCCCTCCGCTGTACTCCTTATACACACACGACCGCATGGCCGAACAAAGCTCCAACACCATCATAGAGTTTGCTTACGACACAGTTGTAGTGGACCAGATCTCAAATGATGATGAGGAGGAGTTGGCAGGCCTGTCGCAGCGGTGCCAGGCCAACTGCCTCTCCCTGAACGTCAGTAAAACTAAGGAGCTGATTGCGGACTATGACAGGAAACGACAGAGGTCTTATACCCCACTGCAAATTAGCGGGACCCCAGTGGAGAGGGTGGGCAGCTTTAAGTACTTCAGCGTGCATATTACCGAGGACTACAGACTACATATATTGATACTGTGACACTAAAGGCAAGACAGCACCTGTATCACCTCAGAGAGCTGAGGATACTCGAGGTCTCACAGAAAGTCCTGCTATCCTTTGCTATCCTGCTATCTGCTGCAGTACAGAGCTTCCTGATGCAGAGTCCTGCATGGGTCTGATTTTCAAGACCTGCCCCTGCACCTGCAACGCGCAATACCGTACCCGCCCCGCTACCTGCACATATGGCAACCCAACCCTTCTCGTTGAAACAAGATCCACAGCCCGACCAAAACCACATATCCTATAGCTAATAACCAAGTGCAATGGAAACATCTCATAGTGATCTAAAACTAAGGTAGTTCAGGAAATACAATTTAAATGAATATTTTTTGCTTATTATCATAATACTGCACAGCACATCTCCACAGCTACCGTGTCTGTTAGTAACACACCTGATTCAAGCGGCTCTCATATTCCAGGTGGCGCAGAAGACAGAGAAGATTTGGAAAGGACCAGAAAGGATTGATGCAGTGCAGAGGTCAGAGGATTAAAACATTAAATTGAATTATTATTAATTTAGCTTTATTTTAATATATTTAATATAAATATATTTATCCAACACCCACAATTCAACCCACATGTTTTTTTTTAACCAAGAACCACGCCAAGAAATAAAATTAAGACAAAATACCACCTGCGAAACACTTTTTTTGCGAGTCATGGGTACCCGGCCCACTGCAGGACGGGAAGCCTTACCGCCTGGTATGGGAACAGCTCCTCACAGGACAGGATGGCCTTGCAGAGGACTGTAAAATCAGCTGAGCGGACTATGGGTACTGCGCTCCCCTCCCTGCAGAGCTTATACAACAGGAGGTTCGTAAGAAGAGCCAGGAGGATAGAAGAGGACCACAATCACTCCAGCAATGGACTGTTTGTGTGGCTGCTATCAGGCAAACGCCTGCACAGCCACAAATCCCACACTGAGAGACGGAGGAAGAGTTTCTTCCCATTGGCAATCAGAGCCAAGAACAATGAACAATAAACTCTTGAAGGACAATATACCCAAGGACATTAACGTACGTATATCATACTATACTTTACACTACTGCCATTTAAATACTGTTGCCGCCTTATCTGCACTGTTTACTTTATAATCATGTTTAATACGTACTTGTATATATATGTGACAAATAAAATCTCTTAAATCTTGAAAAGAGGTTGAGGGTGAGAGAGAGGGAAAGGACAATTTAGCGCAGAAGGGACTGCTAGGCTGTGTGGCTGCTGTGTGATCCTCGTGGCAGGAGGTTTGGCAGTAGAAATGAAAGAGCACATTCCTGTGGTTTCAGTGATTTGTGGTCTTATAAATATCCAGTGTGTGGGCAGCTCCGCTCTTCCAGTATCCATGACCTACTGCCCACTGAGCCAGGGCAAGAAAAAGAGCATGTCAATACCTATTGGAGTGGGTGGCTCATAGGTGTGTGTGTGTGTGTGTATGCTTGGATGTGGGGAAGGTACATATAATATGTTTTTGTCTACTTGTCACAACTAGTCCTCAAAGCATAAATCGTTTATGTTACACACTATTTACAGTTGGGTTTACTGAGTGGCTTCTTTGGCGAAGGTGTATACCACAATGTGTTCTCAACATTGAGAGCTGAAGTAAAAGATCAAGATCAAGATCATTGTCATAATTCAAAATGAAGAATTAACCCAGAGAGTGATTGACTTTTCACACTATACCAAACATATTCTTAGGAGTCATATTCAGCTCAGTCATTCAATCACTATCACTTCATACTACCTAATGCTAGTGTGTCTGGTGTCTAGTAATAGTGACATAACTGTCTTGATGTATATGTGGTGAAAAAAGAACTGCATTGGCTAATAATTTACTATCATTATGAATGCATTCATCAATGAAGACATCTGTGAACTGTCACATTTTTGCTACGGGGAAATGAACTCAAATAAACCATTTTAAAAGACATAAAAGATTCATATAAATATATAGAAGTGTCTGACGACAATGATACCATGCTTATGCGTTCCTTTAAATTAAAGCACCCTTACTTTTTGTCAACAGGTCATTATCTCTGTCAGCAGTGTCATAATGTCTTTTTAGATAGATTAGATAGATAGATCGCATCCATTTGGACTACAGCCATCGAGATGTGATTGTATGACAGCAGTTTTCAAATTAGTTGGTAATAACAAGCAATTACATTTAATTATACTAGATACTAATAGCATTAGGTGAAACACAAAATATTGTTATGTGGCAATTGTGGTATCTGTTGGTATTTGGTAAATACTATTTTACTTTTTCATATTCCCTCTCTTATATGCCATTTTTTTGCTGCTTGCAGCTTCTGAAATGTGAGGATATGATTTGATGTTTTCAGTGTTAATTAACATGATAATTAAATATTAGTTTGGTTTTTGGTCTGTTGCTCAGACATTTAAAGATGTCACCACGGTCTCTGATAAATTATAAATTTGTGCAAATTTTTTTTTTTTTTTTTTTTACCATTTTCTGACATTTTATAGACAAAACAATTACTGATTAATGGAGACAATAATCGGCAGATTACTCGATAATGAAAATAATCTTTAGTTGCAGCCGTAGAAAACTGCACTTGACTGTCAGCTTATAGTAGCTAGCAGAGCGACATCATGGTAGGTGGTGTGAATTTGGATGTCAGTTGGCAAAACCTTTGTTTACATTTCCAAACAAATGTAGTCCTGGTCTAATTTAGTCATTTCTCCTCGTCCTTCATCTCCTGATCTAACAACACGGATGAGGAAGGTGTGGGTGGATGGAGGCCAATAGCCCTCCACAGCTCCATATCTCGTTACAGCTCTGTCTTCACTAAGCCAGGCCAACTTTGAGTGATCTAATCAAATCTGAAGGAACTGATAAAATCTCTCTTGTAGCTACACCCAACTGACCACCAAAGTTGAGGCCTGTTGGTGTGCGGAGCCATACTACATAGGAAAATGAAGTGTGCTGTATTTCCCTGCCCTGTATGCAAATGTTCTGTGACGCTTATAGAGGACCTTAAAAAAAGAATAACATACATCGAAGCTTCAAAGCATTTGGGTCATCCTTATATAATACACAGGGGTAAAAACTCATCAGGGGTGAAAAAGGTGACAAAGATGCAAACCCTCTAGGGTCCAGGGGCATGCCCTCCCGGGAAGATTTTTTTTTTTTTTAAATAAAATATGGATTTACAGTCAATTTTAGCATGAGGATATAGGGAAACCTCACCCTAGAAATAATGTAATCTTACTGCTACAAAAGTAATGTCAGGGGGACATGAGTTCAGGGCACACAGTCAAGAGAGAGCAGAGCCAGGTACAAAACTGTATTAAAGTGCATTGCATCCACTATTCAATAAAGTTCAAACAAAGCAAAAACACAATATGCACAACGACTGACAAATAAAATGGAAAACATAGCTTATGTTATATTTTGATGGAGGGGGGGGGGGGAGAGAGAGAGAGAGAGGAGAGAGAGAGTGACAGAGGAGAGAGAGGGATTAAAGCAAAACAAATCTTTTGACTGAAATTCTTTTCAAGCCGCAGCCCCAAGTCATATTCCCCATCTGCAATTTGTTAAACATGTTACAGGTTACATAACTTGACGCCTGCTAAACAAATAACATAATTAACACAGTATGTAAAATTATGAGATTGCAGCACCATTCCGCTCTTAACTGTGTTCTCTAATGCAGCCATCAACTTTAAATACTCTACATCAATAGTGTTTTATGGGAAGAAGATGCTTTTGAACAGCTTTTCTATTACCAGTTTTCTTTTTTGTCATTTCAATGCCATTTTCAATCTATGAAATTTTTTTTTTTTATTAATTAAGTATTATTATACACATAAGATTAAGGGAAGACAACACACCTGAAATTGCTATATTTGTTCTGACTTATTTAATCAGTTTGCCTAATTTGCATAATTTCATGACAAAAAAAACATAAGGGGGACGTGCCAGATGTGTCAGAAAATGTTCTGTAGATTTGCTATAGTACGTAGTTGTGCGACCAGGTAAAGCCTCTCACTTTTTCATGAGATAGAGTTACAGGTGCGTTTGGTGACCAGCCATAAGGGCCACACAAACTGTGAAACGCACCTCCCTGCCTTCCGAGGAAGAAAAAAGTCACAGTGTTCCTCCATCTGCTCACTGTGTCGTGTTGATGAACTCGGATTCATAAAGTTATAGAAATTCCATGGAGTTGTTGTTTGGCGGCTGTCCGGTTTAGCTATCTGAGGTTCATGCTAATGCTACACTAACATTAGCACAAGCAACTAGCATGGCAGAAAATGGACCGATAAAGTATTTGTGCGTCCGTTCCAGCTGAGCAGAGGTTTCCAGCAGCTGGACAAACGTCAGCTACAGTAAACACACACATCACTCCATCATGTAAATCTGCAGGTCTGCAGATTATTTTATATTAAACCAGTCAGACTGAGGTCTGCTGTGGGGAGACTCACGTTGGAACACTATAATACCCACTGTACCTACAAATTATACATTTATTTTAGTCTTAAATACATGTGTATTTCATGTGTAAATGTATTTCACTCACTGCTGTACATCTGAACAGGCTGTATATACAGTACATAACCACCCACAGTCATAATGTAGGTGACTGCCTGTTCAGCGCACATGTCAACAGTGAGGCCTACAGCCCACGGGACACAATTAAACGTCTATCTGCAATTTATTTTCTCTTAAGAATAATGTGAAAAACATGAACTTGCCAAGCACAGGACTAATGTTGTAGCAAACCGTTAGTTATCTATCCGTCGTGTGTTAACTCGTTTTCAATGATTGAACATGCAACAACAATACTACGAATCTTACCGTTGTTATTCCATCATGTCAAATTCTGATGTTTGACCCCCCCACACCCCTCTATCTACACTAATCGCACAAATTATCTATTTTGGATTCAAAACGGCGCATTTCGCAGTAAGGTGACAAGTTTGTACCCCTGAATACATTATGACTCATAGCCGAATTCCCTGTGGTGACTATGAATCATAATTCACCTCCGAGACCTCATGTTTCACCTTTATAGTTTGTATGAAATTAGTTTTTCACTTCAGAAAATTTAATTTTCCTTTGTGAATCACAGAGGGTACGTGTAAATAGTATTTGCACTACGATCACTCCTTTGTTGGGCTCTTTGTTCGTGTGTGTGTTGTTGCTCAGTAACGAAGTAGCCCCATGGGGGACAATTAAGACCTCACACAATGTGCTCAGACAGCAATTAAAACACCCATTAGTGGGAGAGGGAGGAAGAGTCATAGAGAGCAAGATAAGAGAACAACAGAAACCTAGATAACAAGACAGGGGAAGAAATAAAAAGAGAGTGAAATGTCCTTCACAGCTGAAAAGTTTCAAACAGGAAATAGAAGAAAGGCAGAATGTTCATTATTTCTTAAAAATGACTCCATGCTGGCACATTGCAATTCATATTACACATCTCTGAGAATGTGGTAATGAATCGTGAGCTGTAGAGAGGGCTCTCAACACTCACAGCCTACTCTATGATGGAGTAATGGGAGTACAAAGGCAACGAGAGATGTACAACTTTTTGAGGCAAAAGATAATATTGTTTCAGCAGTGATGGAAAGTGATTCATGGGGTAAAATCATACCATATGTAAACCAAAAGTCTGAATCATCTATTTAGACTTATTCATAATGCATGTACAGCACTGGCCTGAATATGAGATTCTAATTCCATTTTACCACTTCAATCAGCTTTAACCAGTAAATTCAGCTGTTTGGTGATTGCCAACCCTTCCAGTTGAATAATGGTTCTGGTAATGGGTATTCTTTCATTCTGTTTTTCTATCACACACACTCTTCTGCAAAACATTTGGACTAAATTATTGGATTTTCTGTGTCTTTTTGTGCTCAAAATCCTCTAACATGATATTATTTGACACCACATTTCTTGCACCAGTAAATAATCCCTGTAGGTTAAACTCGGTTAGCTAACTCTAGTAAACTGAACTACATACTATATAAACACAATGCAGATGGCCGCCCACCAAGAGCTGGGCTATGCTTGAGGTTTCTTCCCGTTAAAGGGGAGTTTTTCCCTGCCACTGTCGCCAAGTGTTTGCTCATGGGGGAATGTTGAGTCTCTGTAAATGAAAGAGTACGGTCTAGACCTGCTCTATGTGAAAAGTGCCCCGAGATGACTTTTGTTGTGATTTGGCGATATATAAATAAAATTGAATTGAACTGAATTGAATAAATAAATGTGGTTTTAGTGCTCACCTGTAAGAGCTGTTCTCAGAACAGGGGTTGTGTGCCCGCACAATCACAAAGACATGCTGGAAGTGTGAGCGAATGTTTTTGGGGGTGAAGGGGAGTGCCCCTGGTTCCTGGAACACAATCGTGACGATATCATTCCCAATGTGACGCTTCCGCAGTAGCTGGAAAAGTTCAAGAACAGCAGTAGAAACCAGGGTTAGATATTAAGCGGTTTACATGCTGAAGGCTATGAAAGCAACAGACTCCAGCACATAAATCCATTGACAAACCAGATAACAAATAATATTCTATGTAAAAACAGAATTTACAATTCAGAAAATACAGACAAAACAATGCAAAGTTTAGTAAATTGACAGAGTTCAACTTTAAACAAAATTAGATTAAAATGTACATTGTACCATGAACAATAAGAAACAGTTTAGTGAGCATATTATCCAGAAATGAGTGTAATAACCATGGGATCAAATGAACTGAATTGCATGAAATAAACAGTTTTAATAGAAAAGTCCCAACTAAAACTATATCTGCGTTTTTTATGATAGCGTCAATTCTTAAGTATGGCTCTTCCATAGTTGGATTCCAGATGCACAAGGCTAATGTGTGAGATAACCAAATGGTCTAGACTGGTGCTAGACTGACACACTCACAGTTCTAAGCATATAGATATAAATAGCTGAAAATGTGCGCTGGTTATATTTACCCTCCATGTGTCCTATAGGTCTTGATGTCTTGACTCAATCATTAAAAAAAGCAAAATACTATTGAACACAAAGATTTCAATGTTGATTTGTGAGTATGACATAAATCAAAAGGTACTCGATTAACTTACCTGCTGTTTATTGTTGGGTGTATAGGGCAGCATGGTGGACACATGGAACATGATCTCATAATCCTTGTAAGTGGTGTATAGGGAGTGGGTGCCCGTTGAGTCCGCTGAAAGGGACACAAACAATAATTTGACATGCTTCAGAATATAAACATTTTCCTTTACTGTACTGCATCTTTCCTTTTCCTTTGTTTTCCTTAGTTGTGAAACCACAATAAGTAGTCAAATGGGGAAACCTTTTCACAATTGGAACAGAACTGATACATTTTCTCTGAAACATCTCCACTGTAAATAACTTTGTCCTCTGAACAATTATAACCAAACATCTTTATGTTTCACTTCATCCTCTGCCACAATTGTTGATCAGATGACAGTCGGTGTTCCCTCAGCACTTAACAGACTCTGACCACTGAATGCTAATAACCACCTCCGCAGTCTATCGATGCACTCTATTCAGAGAACAAAACAGTCACAAGGTGTTTTAAAGGCCATACTTAACGCAGCTAGATTACCTCAATTAATTACACTCATTGTACAGGGAGTGCTTTGTATGGCTGTATGTAATTTACTAGAGGCTACGGAAGGTTGTATTACATGTCGTACAAAAAGTGACTGGGAGAGTTTTTACCTCACAAAGCATTTTGGGGGATAACTTAATTGGTATAAGGAAAGTAAGGAGTAACATATCTCAAATAGGCTAAGAAAAGGTACAAAGAGGAGGCACACATAAGGTGGGAATCAATCTTGTCTACAGAAAAACACATATGGTCAGAAAAGAGGCCCCGGGTAAAAACACACAGTGAATTGGAATCTATACCCCAACAGAATAATCTGACACCAAAGGCCATCTGTCACATATTTGAAATTAAATGAACCTTTGTATTTAAGGCAGTGCAGGGAGGAGAGACAGGAGAAACACTGAGAGGGAGCCATAGGGATTAAAGTAGACTGAGACTGAGGTTTACAGAGGTTCTAGGAACAAAAGTCTTTAAAGATAAGATGTTTCAATCATCTGAGACCTTATTTATAACCACTCTACATGGATAAAATGGGTCTTGAAAGATGTGGGTGCCACTTCTATGCACCTTGACATTTTGAAAACCGGGAGGATTACCAAAGCCAAAGCAAAACAGTGAAATGAATGCTACTGTATAAGTGTCCCTACACAATTTATTTCAATCCAACATTCCATTTTACTCCTCTTAATGCACAGCTTTATGCTAATGAAAATCCTTAACAGCAAATTTAGTTTGTATTATAAATTATGAAGTGTATGTGGTACACGCTTTACACATAAGAAAGGGATTGTTTAAGGCTGTGCGATATGACCGAAGTCTCATATCCCAATATAGGTCACTTCATATCCCAATAACGATACATATCACGATATAGCACATTTTCTGTAAATTCAATTAATAAATAGATGTTCTTCTATTGTCACACAATATATATCATATCACACAGCCCTAGGATCATTACCTGTTTCAAATATTGTCAGATCTCTGTCAGGAACAACACCCTTTAGAAGCCAGATGCTCTCCAAGAGGACTATTCCAGTGTACTTGTACACTGTGAGGGTGACATCTATGCTTTTCTGGTACACAGCAACAAACTTTTTTTTGCTGTCAACCTTGATATTTGACTATTTTCTCTTGTTTTATTAAATTATTTAGATCTCAAACCTTGCAGGATTCACTACTGCTCTAACATGCTGCCACTCCACAAATTTTCTCTGGCTTTGTCCTTTCAAATTAACAGTCTTTACATATTACCATAAAGGTCAGATATCAGTTGAAAACAATTTGGAGAAAAAATGGTAAAATGCTATCAAATTGCTTGTTGAGGCGTTGGACATTCACATCATTTAAATGCAGTTGATTACCTCCTGCGAGCTGCAATCCATCAAATGCTTGCTGGGTGACTGAACTCTAGACTATTCTAATCAATGAGAACTTCTACTTTGTGTGTGTCAATCTCAGTTTACCCTTTCAGTGTGAGTTTAACACTACGCAAAGGTTTTACACTGTGCTTGTGAGACGACTTGTAATTTCTGTGCGTGTACATACTTTTGGTGTCCAGCTGGGCGCGGTACTTTGTGAAGCCTTTGAGTCTAACCCTCTCCCCCAGCAGATGAAGGAACTCCTCCAGTGCAGGACCAGCTGATTCATTGTTGTACATCTCCTCCTCGCTGCTCTGGCCCGCCATGCAGTACATCACCCCCACCTTTCGTTGGAAACTCAGCTGTATAGAGAACAGAGATTGTTACAATGAAAAGGGGAGACACAAGCATATTTTTGTGTAGAAATCATGTCACCGTGTTGACATTTTAGGGAGAATTCATGCTGGCATTTTAGAAGTAACCACTTTGGGTTTGTACTGCAGTGATCTCTGTGCCATTTTCCAGCAAAATCATGTTGACATTTTCAGAGTTCATCTTTTGATGATTGCATCAGGGAGCATGAGTATCAAAGAGCTTGTTTCTTTTTTTTTTTGTTTTGTTTTGTTTTTTTTTCTTTTTAAGGTTGATGTGTGTGTGTCAGGGCAGACTGACAGCACAGTGAGAGGAGAGGACAGGCAGACAGAGCAGAGATTTTCCTCACGATGCAAATGTCTCTGAGTATAACAAATAGTCAAATGTTCAGCGAAATCCAACTGATTTAGATTTCTACAGGCTACTTTGTGTTTCAGTTTAAGTCAGACCTTGGATGGAATTATTAGCTGATTAGAAACCTGGTTACCCTTACACATGGCTGCGAAATCGGCGTTCTCCAAGAGAAATCTACCTGAGGAAGCCAGGTTTCTCTAACCCCCTACCCAAATTATGGTATCCAGGTTTCTCATTAACATGAAGCTTACTGGGGAAGGCCGACTGTAAAAGCACTGTGTGTGTGTGTCTCCTTACCCCCTGCTCATCCAGCTTCATCAGCTGCTCAGTGACCTTGGGTGTGTTGAGTGCCAGGCGGAGGCAGTGAACGTTCAGCTCAGGCACCAGGTAATCCAGCACCTCTTTGAGGGGCAGGCCTCGAGCTAGACCATGCTTGGATGTGGAAGGTACTGCATCTTCTATGATGGAGCCACGTAGGGTGTTCAACTGGAGACAAGGCAACCAGGTGGGGTGGGACGAGAAAGTTGCAAATGCAAGGGTCAGAACAACTTCAAGTCATTTGCAGTGAAATTGTGGAAATGACTTGCTACCCACTAACTAATCAACTGACAGTAATACAGAAGTTAGACTATAATCTTACCTTTACAGACACATATATGATTGTATGAGTAAACCAAAATACAATACAGTTTTTTTTTCATTGACCATTGGGGTACATACCGTGATTTTCTCTTAATGGTTTCTCAGGTGTCAGCCATAATATTTTAAACATTCTGAAACACTTCCCTGTATGATTTTGTCTTAGAGCATATAGATGTTAATAGTTTTTGTATTGGTTATGAACATTTTCATCCGGTTCCCTCCCTTTCTGCTCTGTGCAGGTTCTTTCAAAATCACCCTGTGACTGACAATAGCGCAAATAGCTGTCCAGCCATCACACCAGTAAGTCTATGTTTGGAAAACTACAAGGAAGCCTGTGATGAAGCCTAAAGGCCTGCACAATTGAATTCGATTTGAAACTTAAGAGTGCTCTTCTCAAGTGACAATCATGGTCAGTGTTCCATCAGGGGCTCAGGATCACTCATGAAATTCATCATTTTCTGTACAAAATCCAGGCTTAAAAGTACATCCTGCCAGACCATTTTTTTGTGCGGCTACAGGGAAAACAAAGTGTGGAGAATGGTCTGGCTAAGCAAGGAAAAAGAATGAAGAACTTGTAGGTTTTGTTGCTGTAGTTTCCACTATTAAAAAACTCTTAGCCTTGAGGCTAAAACAAACTCAAAGAGGACTTCCATGAATAAATCAAGAGGACTGTAGAAGGACTAGGACCTGAATATCATATCGTGAGCAAATACAGCTAGATATCTCTAGTGGTCCCATGGCTCTTAAAAAACCAAGTGTCTGTGTTTTGTGTGTCTTCAGTTAGTGTTCAGTAAGGCCGATGTTGGTGCCAACACCTTCTTGGTTAAACAAACTGGAGAAGAGAAACACTCTAACTGAAGAGAGGACAACAGCTCTCCTCAGTGGACACTGGACTTGTCTCTTCAACATCAGTGCATCACACTCACTCCCACACAGTCACACACATATATATCTATACCTGCCCGGCTCTCTGCTCTGAAAATAGCAATTAGAGAGGAGAGAGGAAGGGAAGAGAAGGGAAGAAAATAGAGGAAAACATAGCACAGTAGGTCGTGCGTCATCCCAAGAGATTGGAAGGGCTATTACTCATGGTGTGCTTCAATACGAGAGCATTGCTTTTCCTTTTCCACTCAAATACCTTTGGCGCTATTTTAGTCTCGTTTAGCTGCGAAATGGCACAGCTCAGTCCTTCACAGATGAAGGCTGACAAAGATGGTAGGTGGGCGTTCAGCTCAGGGAATGAGGACATGGATCTCTGGCTCTAGTATGTCTATAGGAGATGGCAGCAAGGGCTAGAGGTAGAGCTGCCGCTGTATTCATTTTTTCCTTACTGCACAAATTAGTGAAGCCATTCAAAACGTTGCAGTAACCACCATTAAAAAAAAAAACCCTCAGATGTTATAAGATAATTGGTTCCCAAATACTGTATTGGCCCAAATATAAGGCGACCCCCCCTTTTTCCAATACCTGTTTTTGGAAAAATACTTTTTGAAAGTAACTTACATCATAGTATAGTTACATACTCACACTCTCCTACCAGGCTCTTGGAAGCAGTCAAAAACTTTTGCTGGCAGTTAGCATTTCTATGACTGCCTGTTTGTCTTTTTGAGCTCCTTATCATCTGTGATCATCTGTGGTATTTAGCAGCTTGACATATTCCATTTCTGCAATAGAGACGTCAGAAGACGCTCTGGACTCATTTTCAGTTGTCATGAATTTATTTCCTCCGTGGCAGAAAAACACGTTACACGAGCCTTCAGAAACTCCTGCAGGTTAAACTAGACTAACCAAACACTTTTAGTGCTGACTGACTTTATAGCCTCTCTAGTCTAAATGTCTATCTTTATTCCAGTGTTGTCATTAAAAGGCTAACTTTGCAGCAGTAATATTGGTCGGCATTTGGCAGGCATGTCATTCTTCATGTCAAGCCTGAGAGAATAACTAATGTCCCATCACTGAGCCGCTCACTCAGCGGTGAAGAGTGATCAGCTTGACTCTGCGGTGGGTGTGACGTGATTGCGTAACTGGTAATGCAGTAACTGTGGTAGCTCTAGATAGAGGGATTCTGAAAAGATTTCCTCTCACTGCAAACTGCAGATTGAGCACAAATGGGAGATTAAATTACAATTGAAATCTAACACGCAATAATTTGCGGTGATGTCAAGGAATGGAGGCGGTGGCATGTAAGGTCTTGAAGAAGCTACATCTGGTAACATCGAGATGAAGCTTTATAATGCCCCCCCCCCCCCCCCCCCCCCCCCCCACCGGCTTTTTCAATAAGCAAGGCTGGGCACAGATCCTATATGTTAACACCCACACAATCTGAACTCATAATAGCTTCTCAGTAACATTAGTCAGTACAGAGTGTACTAAATATTGACACATTTGTGAACATGAACATTCATGGCTTCAAAGGGAACAGCTACAATTGGACAGATCAACTGGAAACAATTTAAATAAAACAATCAGCAAATGAAGCCAATAAAACACAATGTATGTCAGAAAGGTGTAAGAGGTCATGCATGTCAATGTACCTCACTCGTTCTGAAGATGACCCTGTAGCTGTACTGCTGGCCATGCTCCTTGTGTTCCTCCAACTTCTCCCTCCTCAGACTCACTGCCACTGGGCCCAGATTCTCATCTACCCCCAGGTAGTTCCAGTGTTCTAGGGGTGAGAGGGAGTGATGGAGATTTGATGGATGAGGGAGGGATTTGAGGAAGGGATAGTCATAAAGGGACAATGTGAATGAAAGAGGAAATTACACAAAGGAATAAAACTTGTTAAACTAAAGGATTAAAATAACTTCTCTAATACTTCCTCTACAGCTTGCTAATCGTTTTTATTCTTGCTGAAACGCAGAATGAAATTTAATCAATACTGGATTCTGCACAAATGCTGCATCAGCTGTAACTTGACTATGAGCAGAAAATGATATTTTGTAATGGGTATATTTGAAAATAAAATTGTATATACAGTATCTATTCAATAGTATTTAAGACTGACATTTTCCACTCCAGAGATGGAGAAAAAGCTTTTAAGGACAAGAAATATGAATCTACTAATCTAAGCCCATACTATCTTATTTTGCCTACCTCTGAGGTAGAAGTACTTTCGATAGTAATAGGCGCCAAGGTCAACATGCTCCACAATGTATCGTTTGGACCTGTCAGCATGTTGGCTTGGTCCATCTTTAGAGGCCTCCAACACAGCCACACCAGCGTTGGTAAAATGAGTAGTGAGGGTGTTCTCCAAAGGTCCTTCCTCTGTACTGCCAGAGGAATTGCTTGAGCTCCCACCACTACCTATGCTGCCCTGCTGGAGGATGCAAGACAAAAAAAGTAAAGCCAAAAAAGTAATCACACTTTAATATTCAGTACATTTTCAATATGTTGCATTAGACTTTTAAGTGATTTTCAGTGTTGGTGTTATCAAAATGGTTCAGAAATGAATTCTGCATACTGCAGTTTTGAGATTAAAATTGTTGAACCCCAGTGAGTAATCTTGATAGGAACTGAGAAAAATGACCATATTTAGAGATACTCTTCATGAAATCCAATCATCCTATTCTTGCACAAAACCTACCTGTTTAGCAGGAGAGATGTTCCTTTCACCCTCTCCACCAATCTCATTCCTGAAACATGGGCAGCTGAGCACCAGATCATTGCTCTTATCATCACCTGGGTCCAAGGCTGGGTTGGTACCGTGTCCTCCTCCTGACCCCTCTTTGCTCAGCTCCTCTTGTGAGCCACAGGGTGACCCATACCCTCCACTCTGATTGGAGGAGAGGGATGATGTGGCTGAAGCAGAGGCAGCAGCAGCAGCCGAGGCACCTGTAGTGGTGTTCTTGCGTTTGGCCCCTGACTGCCGGCTCTGGATGACCTCATTGAGGTCAAAGAGTAGAGACTGGACATCAAAATGGGAAAAGCCTTTTTGGCATAGCCAGGGTTTGGGAGGGGGGCCACCCTCATCCCCTTTACCCCCATCCTCAACATCTGAGCCAGCCCTCGATGTGTCACCCTCCACCTTCACACTGCGCAGCTTGCGGAAAATTGACTCTCCGCCTGTCTCTGACTTTGACCTCCTCTTCAAGTGCTTCTCTCGTTCCTTAAGCCGACTGGCAGGACTACCTCTTGCTGGTCCTAAGGGTCCATCGGGCAAGTCCAGGGCAGCCTGTTTTACAGGAGCCACAGTAAGAAGCTCAGTTAGCCTCTCTGGAGCTGGGCTTCGCTGATCAGGGGCCTCAGAGGACTGGTATCCTTTTAGCATGTCAAAGAAGCTCTCACCTGATACACCGTGTTTATCGATGGATGAAGTACTGCCATACTCACGGTGCATGGGTGTCCACCCAGAGAAAGACCAGCCCTCATTGCCATCCCCATCCAGCTCACTAATAGTTATATCACTGTTACTCCGCTGGCGGATGCGTCGCATGCCTTTGCGAGGTGAGCCTAGATAGCCATCTGGTGACAGAAAACGATTGTCCTTTCCCTTGCTTTGCATCTTGCTCTTCAGTGTGTTGTGGATGTTGCGGAGCATGGATGAGTCCTGAGGGCTTATCAGGTGGCCCAGTTTGGCTGACAGATTGCTGTGGGCTGTGACGGCTGACACCCCTCCTCCTCCACTGCCACCACTACCACAACCACCACCACCACCACCACCACCTCCACCTCCTCCACCACCTCCTCCTCCAAGTCTTTCTCTATCTCCATTTCCTGATCCTGAAGAGCTGGTGATGGTGGAGCTGGGTGAGTCAGTTTCCACAGTGATATGCCAAACACCTCCTCCTCCCCCATCTTTCCTTGGGGGCCAGTCGGCCACACGAGCCCGAACCCCCATTTTGGGGACGCCAGGGTTGGTGCCGGTGGTGGAGGAAGAGGAGATGTGGGCGCTCTCACTGCGGGGTGGTGGTGCCCCTCCATTGGGCAGTCGAAGGCGGCGGGTATAGAACTCATCAGTAGCCGGCACAGAGCCCCCAACCGAGCGCTCTGTCTGGGAACGCTTGAGACTGGTCATGATGGAGTTGGGAAAGGGTGTGGGGAGGGGAGATGGGAGGGAAAGGAAGGGATGGGGTGTCGATGGGTTTAGATTAGGGTCAACATACTGCCCACTGAGAGAAGTGATCAGAGAGCGTCACGGATACATTTGATTCTGCAAGAAGAGCAAGGGAAAAGAAAAACATGAGTAGGGCCCATAGACAAATAACCAACAGTCATTCACAGATTTCAAATCAGCGGTTTACAATAAAATGAATGGTAGCAATTACATCTGTAAGTGTAGAGAATTTCAGCAAATACCCTACAGCTTATGAGTGTTGCAAAGATGGCTGGCTTATAACTCTTACAAATCTACTGAGTGCAAAAAAGTAGAAAACACAGAATATTAATTACTGGTACAAATATTCTCATCACACAAGTGCAAGCCTTTGAGTTTGGATTCTTTTGAGTTGATAAAATAATAGTAGAGAGACTGTACCTTCACAAAGCTGGAGCTTGATCAAAAGAAATATGTTGATGGTGAACTTTCACAGCTGAAGTCTCTACAACACAGTCTGCATTGCAACCATGCAAGGATTGAATTCAGTTCAATCAGGATGGGACCAACTCTATAGTTGAGAAACAGTAAAGAGAGACAAAAAGAGGAAAACGGTAGAAAAGAAAGGTGGAAGGAAAAAAGAAAAGAAAAAATAAGTTAGAAAATTTCAGACATCACATGTTCTACAATATCAAAGTCTGACTTTAATTTCAGCTACTCCAACAACCATGATTATACAGTAAACAATTGGAAACTACAGTACTACTGTCAAATTTAGCCCAACAAAGCCTGTAAACTCTTTTTCATAACACAAAGCAAAACCACCAATCGAAATGAGGCTATATTTTGCAGTAACTAAAGACCATGAAGTTACTGCAAGGTCACATGCTAGACTCTTGTGTCAGACAAGGCTTCAATTAACATGTTTTCTCAAAACACTTTTTAAAAAGGAGTACTTCACCAATTTTACATATTATGATCAGTTTACTGGTCAAAGGGAAAACTAGTCAGTCTGTAAAAGAAAAAAGAAAAAACAGCCCAGTGTTTCTGTGGCTCCGGAGGGAGCTTTGTTCAGTCTGACAAAATAACCTTAGCACTGTCATCCAGCTTTTACTGGCTTGAGCACAGAGATTACAACTGTTTTAAGTAAAACCTTTGTTCTGCCCATGAACATAAAAGCTGTAAAGGCTTGGTGTCACCTACACATATGGTGATGTTTATTTGTACATATTCTCAGAGTACCTTATTTTTGGGAAAGTGCAATACTACATTAAGTCCTCGGAGAAAGGAAAGGAATTTGAAAATGTATTCCTGTCAAGTAATTGTATGTCATTCTGGAAACTGTGTCAGCTAAATAACTAAAACAGTAAAGTCACAAAATGGTAAATGGTAAATGGACTGTACTTGTATAGCACCTTTCTAGTCTTCCGACCACTCAAAGCGCTTTTACACTACGAATCACATTCAACCATTTACACACATTCATACGCTGAATGGGTACAGGGGCTACCATGCAAGGTGCCAACGTGCCCATCAGAAGAAATCTAATCATTCATACACATTCACACACTGATGGCACAGCCATCAGGACCAATTTGGGGTTAAGTATCTTGCCCAAGGACACATCGACATGCGGACAAAAGGAGCCGGGAATCCAACCGCCAATCTTCCGATTAGTGGACGACCCGCTCTACCTCCTGAGCCACAGCCGCTCAAAAGTTTCAGGGTTGGATTCTTGATGCCATCAGCAAGGGAGACATGTCTTTTGTTTGGATTTTTCATTACTAAAGCAATCATTACACTCAGAATAACATGTTCAGGCTGATAAATCTTGACCTTGCTGTCCAAGACCTTGCTTAGCTCTTGGGCAGTGCAAACAATGTGGATATTCCGTTGAAGGGCTCGGGAGAGTAATGAAATAAAGAATGACATGTACAAATCAACATGACCGTGTGTATGTGACAGTAAGTGTTTACAGTTTTCATGTGTATGGACATATTCGGGCAATGAAGTCAATCAAAAACTACACAGCCATTAATGAGAGTGCCGAGGAAAGAGTTCAGTATGGTTGAGTATATGTTTGTCCATAATGGTGCGCTACCTCTCTTTTCCAGATCACACTTTATATCACCATGGAGATATGGACTTGTACAGTGCTGTTTCTGTGAGTGAGTGAGTGAGTGAGTGAGTGAGTGAGTAAAAGAACATGGCAACTTATTCTCTCCCTTCCTTTCCCACAGACCTCACTGTGAAGAGTGTTTTATAGGAACTACAGTAACTTCACCTGGTCTGACACTCATGTTCCAAACTCTTGGATTGTTTTGAGAGACTCATTGCTGTTAAGTTTTCAAATGTGATTTTCAATACCTTCAGTGGCACAAACAAAATACCAGTCACTCTCATAGAATGATG
The DNA here is from genome assembly GCF_914725855.1 of Thunnus albacares. NCBI lineage: Eukaryota > Metazoa > Chordata > Actinopteri > Scombriformes > Scombridae > Thunnus > Thunnus albacares. Next base: position 7,997,046 of record NC_058121.1, on the reverse strand, counting down.
GTACAAATTTCACAGATATCTCATAAAACCTAAAACCATTTGCATGGATTAATACCACGAGTGGTAAATGAGAAAATGCTTTTTTGTGATATGGTTCATTGACCCTTTAACAAAGATCTGAGGTGCTTTGTTGTTGCAGTCTGGGGCCTTGAGGACAGTTCTCATGATAAAACAAAATGCCCTCTACTCTCTGTTGGTGAGTTGTTCAGATGGGTCTGTTTTAGTGCGTGCTTTGGTTAAAATATTAAAGCGTTTTGAAGTCTAACAGGCAGAAACTCAAAGGTAAGTTCTTGTTTCATTGCCAGGTGTTGGTGATTGTATGCATATCTGACTGGGGAATTTCCATTTGCAGATAAATACTGCATTGGATTCTGCTGTGGGACCATTTTGATATGCTAAAGAGGCCTTTCAGGTTTTTGTTGGAGATAATGTTTATTCTAATGACAAAAATATAGCCTACTGTAAAAGTTGACAAGCATTCATGTGAACTGTCTCAACTGGTGATAAAAACAGCTAGTAGAACAGATATTAAGACACCCTGGGTGGATTATAATTAAATAACTCCAATCAATTCTCAAAAAAAACTGAAAGCATTAAATGAACCTCTTCAGAAAAGTTCTCTTCTATGTCAGAAAAAGAATTCTTTTCAAACTTTTAAATAAATTTCAAATATCAAAAATCTGTATAAAATAGTGGCAACAACTTCAGAAATATTTTAATTTCGACTCAAATCAACAAAATACCAAATGATACTGTAAATCATTGCACAATCACAAAATACATGTATTCCAACAGAGATTCAAAGTTGACAATGCACTATCCGGGAGAAAACTAATGTATTAACTATATTGTTTGTTGACATCATAACTACAACAAAATTTGGCAAATTCCATTGTAGATCTGCTGGTACATCAAAGCAGCAACAAAACAGTTTTTCAATTATCATACACTTTTGAAGCTTAAAACTGGAGAGCCCTAGACTCTTTGTTCTTCTTCTCTTATAAACTAAAAGGCTGTTCCACAGATAACAGCCCTCGGTGCATGAGTGGCATGCTCATCTAGAACACCCAATCAGAAGTTTCATCACAATAGCATGTGCATAACATAAAAGATTGACAACGTAACTGACTTTGGAGTTGGTCATAAGTGGTTTCTGGTACCAAGAAAGAGCAGAATTTAATTTCAGTCCTCCAAAATGGTACAAGCAAGAGAAAAATTACTTTCCAATACAATAAAGAGCATGTAAACTAAAAATGAAAAACAGTATTCTTTGTTTTAAAAATGTCACTGTTGATCAACTCCAATCAAGACTAGTTTTCTACCTCATCTCTAGTTATTTTTTATTATTTTAGCACCACTGATTAGATGCTATGGAAATGAGGCCCCTGTCCCTTTGGCCACGTAATAGTTGAGGTAAATGTGGAGATCAAAACTAAATACATACAGTATGACAGTAGCCTGCTGGTCTACAAAACATGGTCAGTCATACAGCTCAACGCTTCCTGATACACTGCAAATACACAAAGCGAAGCGTTGTCACATCAGTTATCATTCATACATTTTTAGAGCCATCAAGAAAACCACATCATGATTACATCACTTTTTCACAAGGACCCCAAGAAAAGGACAAAAGAGTAGAAGTCAGAGAAACACTGCATTGGCCTCCACTATACACCAATGACGCCTCTGAGTTCACACTCGAAAAATGTATCCCAAATAACTCTCTACAAAGTGTCTTTCTCTCTCTGTGTGTGCTGGGGACTAGCTAGTCCTCTTTAATGAGCGTTGAAAGGAATGAGAAAAACTGAGTGAAAGAGAGAGCAAGACTTAGAGAAAACAGTGAGAGAGGAGAGGATTATAGGTTGATAGACTGGGAATTGAGAGAAACGAATGTGGCACAGCATGCCTCTGTGCAGTCGCAGAGGACCAATTACACTGACAGATACTCAGTAACCTTTAGCAGTGTCTAAATGAGGTCGACTCCTGAGGTAAATATGTAGCATCAATGCTCAATGCAGCTAAGTGCTATGAGATTGTCTGCTGGCCTGGTTGACTGGAAACTGCTAACAGAGAGACTTTTTTGTGTCTTATATATGATGGTGGCTGAGACCATAAGCTTGACATTACCGAACCATGCAAGTGTTGTGGCAATACACACATTTATTTATCAATATATAATATTATTGACGATTTGATATTAGAAATACAATTCTGGTAATTTATAGGAGAGGGAGTTTAATAGCCGATTCTCTACAAAGGGAATTTTTAGACTAAAAAGACTGCAACTTTGGATGATACACACTTAATTTGGCTGACTCAGAATGCCAAAGCCTTATAAAATGTATTTTTGCATGACTGGGAATTTTGTCCCCCTTAATCATGAAAATAAAGGGTGACTTCATGGCTGATATAGCCAAGAGGAATAATTTCAGTGACCGATAACACTTCCACTCTATATATGGGCATGTGAGTTTTGTCTAAAAGACGGACTTGAGAAAATGTGAATCAATCATTTAACAAATTCTTAAAAAGCAACAACTTTATTTATCTTGTAAATACAAGTCCTTATATACTGTATATCTTATAGTACATCTCTGTAGAGAACTATGACAGAATTACTTTTAGGTTAGTACTAAATACATCAGGTGTATTATTCTTAGTAGTAGTAGTAGTAATAAAAAAATCTGTAAAATCAGTATGATGACGTCCAGCTATACATCTCCACTGAAACTCACTCCACCAAGACCAACTGCCTCACTCAAATTAAATCATCGATGCATCAGATATGATCATCATCAGGCCCAAATCCCTCACCAAAACCTTTCACAACCTCTGCCTTACCATCGATACTCAACTCTGTCTCTCTCCCAACACATCCGCAACCTTGGAGTCATTTTCGACAGCTACCTCTCCTTTGAACACCATGTCAAACAAATCACCAGAACTGCCTTTTTCCACCTAAAAAAACAGAGCTTGTCTCCACCCATCACTTCTCATCCTTCTCTGCTGCCGAAACTTTGATCCATGCTTTCATAAAATCCAGCATTGACTACTGCATTCTTTATGGCACATCATCCAAAGTCCTTAATAAACTGCAATACATCCAGAACTCTGTTGCTTGACTGCTCACCCACCCCCGCTCCCGTGACCACATCACTCTGGTCCTTCAGAACCTCCACTGCCTCCCTGTCCCACAACAGATCCAATTCAAAGTCCTTCTCCTCACTCACAAAACCAGGCCCCCTCCTACCTTACCAACCTACTCCACCACCACACTCCCTCCCACAGCCTTCGCTCCTCTGATGCCAACCTCCTGTCTCCGTCACTCAGGACCAAGCACCAGACCTGGGGCAACAGAGCCTTCTCCATAGCTGCCCCCTCACTCTGGAACTCTCTTCCCTAACACATCTGAAACTGCACCGATGTGTCCATGTTCAAATCACCTTTTCACAACTGCTTTTAAAATGTGATTAATGATGTGAGTCATATGTTGTTTTCTATGCTATATGGTTTTAGTTTTTAGTCTATTACATGTGCTTTTAGTGTGTTGTTTTTCTATGATCATTTTAACATATGTAAAGTGTCTTTCTGAAAAGCACTCTATAAATAAAATTTATTAGTAGTAGTAGTACTAGTATTGGTAGCAGTAGTAAAAGTAGTAGTAGTAGTAGTAGTAGTAGTAGTAAAAGTAGCAGTGGCAGTAGCAGTAGCAGTATTAGTAGCAGTGGTATTGGTGGTGGGATTGACAACATTGATATAGAAACAGAGGCTTTACATGGCCATCTGCACCAAGGTGACAACCTTCAAAAGAAAATGCCCACTTTCTGTTGAGAAAACATTGTGTTACTGTTCTTCTGCAAAGTGCTGACAATATAAAATATATGACGACAATCCATTTATTTGCATATCGTATATGAACACATATAGCTGTATGCCAAATTTGGGCACCCTAAGAGTTCTGAAGTCTCAGACCTTAATCAGCTTGTTAGGTCTGAGGCATGTCAACAATTGTCATTAGGAAATGTTAGCTGGTACCAATTTCAAAGCTTAACAAATACTCTGACTCCTCAAACCTTGTGCGGACACTCAGAACCCTCTAAGCAGCTGTGTAAGACTGAAAATGAAAGTTATTGATGCCCACAATGGAGGGGAAGGCTACAAGAAGAAAGCAAAGCGTTGTCAGCCTGCAGTTTCCACAGTGCAAAATGTAATTAAGAGATGGTAGTTTAGGGGAACTGTCAACTGACTCACTATCCCCACACAGACGACCTAATCCTGGCTCTGTATCTGACATCCCAGTACTTCTCAATAACAGGCCGCACACTCATCTACCTCATAGATCTGTTAACATGGATAACCGCTCCCTTGTTCACTGCAGCCACACTGTCACAGCTAATAATCAATTAGAGCACATTAGCTTTGCTTTGTTCAATGTCACTAGCTAACAAATCTTTCATGTGCAATTATCTCATTACTTCTTACGATATCGACTTTTTCCTGCTAACAGAAACTTGGCTGTCTGATGGCAACAACGTTCCTCTTGTTGAATGCACCAGCTTACACTTTCCTACATGAACTCAGAATAAACCGGACCCAGAAATTTTGCATTTTGTTGTGAAAGGGTCGAGATAATACTTTTTCAGAATTGCTTTCTCTTAAATTGGTTATTCTTCTATTTTTACTTTACTTATTTTTACTGTGTTTTAGTAATTAATACCTCACTCGTCATCATTACTTTAACAATTCTATTTTTATTTATTATTTATCTGGTAATTTCTCTTGTTTTTATGTCTTTGTAATGCACTTTGTTACTTGTTTTTGAAAATTGCTATATAAACAAAGCTATTATTATTATTAAGAAAACTCTTGGGGAGAACTGCTTGTATGCTGGTCAGAAATGCAAATTAAACCCCCATTTGACTGCAAAAAAACCTGCAGAAAGATTAAGCAGACTCAGGAACGGTGGTGCACTGTTCTACTGTGCAGCAATGCTTGCACAAACAAGACCTTCAAGAGTCAGTAGAAGAAAACCTTACCTGCATCCTCCTCATAAAATCCAAGATCAGAAGTATGCAACGGAACATCTACAGAAGCCTGATGCATTTTAAAAACAAATGCTGTGGACTGATGAAGTTAAAATAAAACTCTCTGGCTATAGTCAGCAAAGGTATGTTTGGAGACAAAAAAAGGAGCAGCATTTGATGAAAAGAACACCATGCCAACTGATAAGCATGGGGGTGGATCTATCATGCTTTGGGGTTGTGTCACAGCCAGTGGCAAGTGAAACAATGGGTGGAAGGAAGATTGGATTCCACTAAATACCGGCAAAGTCTGGTAGCAAACATCACACAGTCTGTAAAGAAGCTGAAGCTGAAAAGAGGACGGCTTCTACAACAGGACAATGATCCTAAACATACCTCAAAAGCCACCACAGACTACCTCAAGAGACGCAAGCTGAAGATTTTGGAGTGGCCCTCAAAATCCCCTGACTTAAACATAATTGAAAATCTGTGGGTATATCTTAAAAGAGCTGTGCATGCAAGACAGCCCAAGAAAATTGCAGAACTAGAGGCCTTTTGCAAAGAAGAAAAGAGGAAAATCCCAAAGACTAGAACTGAAAAACTTTGAGCTGGCTACAAGAAACATTTGCAAGCTGTGATATCTGTCAGAGGGGTGTTACTAAGTATTGACTATGTAGGGTGCCCAAACTTTTGCACATGCTATAATGGTGTTTGTAATTTTTTTACAAATTTTTTTTATTTTTTATTTTATTTTTGTTCAATTTATGATAAAAAAACAACTATGCATGAATGTTTGATGAAAATATTGTGTTTTATGTTCCATATCCTAGAGAGGCTGTGTTTTTATCTTTTCAGTGAAAAAAAATATATGTATATCACCAAAATATGCTATTCGTCAAGGGCTGCCCAAACTTTTGCATACAACTGTAGTTATCACTGTTTGGCACATAGCAATTGTTACTCCCATGGAGCAGTGGCCTCTATAGGATTCCATCACCATAATGTCAGTGTGAGTCACTGAATGAGTAAGCAATGATTAGTGAGGTGATTATGACCTCATGACAATGCCAGACTTAGTGTCATGGTCACAGACAACGCTACAATGTTGTTATGTTGTTATGTTCATACCACTGTATCTTCATACTATTGTGAACAGTTCTAAGGAGTAGGATAAATTGCAATTAGTGCATTAGTTTGCAGTGGAATAATCGTGAAGTCCACAAGGACCCATCTTAATAAAAAACACCATTAATTACATGATTTAAGTAAATATCCTAATGATCTGAACAGCTTAGATGGATACCAAACATCTTTGTTGTGCTGTAGCAACTACTGTATATAAAAGAAACATGGCACAATTTACTTTACACATGCATATTTCCAAATATTTTCCCAGTAAAGTCCCTGGAATGAACTATGTAATTTTTTACTACATATAGGGAATATGCAGACGAGACAGTTAAGGAGTTTGAGTTAGTTATTTGTGTTGAGTTTGTAAGCAACTGTTAATTTCCAGGGGAATATGTTTGAAAGAGCTGCTCCAAAGACATGTTCACCTGACCTGCTGTGCACTGACTAAAAGATCCACTTTTAGTAGCAGTTAATTGGAATTAGTTAATTGAAGTGTACAAACTGAACACCAGCTCAATTTTTCTCTATAATTACACAGATATTACACACTAACTTCCAGAAACCTTCCAATGGAAAATGTAAGAAACTATGGGACCCATAAAATAAAGTATTACCAAAAACATCAACCAGAAAAAAATGACCATATAAATTCACTAATGTGCACTATGTCATGAGGATGTCATTGTTACTGCACTTGCTTACACTTGTTTTAAATGTTTCTGGTTGCTACGGACTTATGGTTGTTGTGAAGCAGCACAGGTGTGCCAGTGCAGGCCCCACTACGTGACTATGAATATGCTCCAGTGCAGTGATTCATACACACCTGAAAATTACAGTACAGACAAGCTGACTACCTGACTAAGCTGACTGACAGGGGCTAGAGCTGAACAATGAAAGGAGACAGGGTGGTAGAGCGACTCTTGAAAAGAGAGGGCACAAAAAGTTTAGCAGAGGGTTTAGTGAGCACAAGTGTGTGCATGTGAGTGAGTGAGTGAAGCTCAGTTGCAAATTCTGAAACCCCATATCATCCATTCCTTCTCATCATTCTCTGAAATACTGTAATTTGAAAGCGTTTAATATTTTTAGACGACTGCAGAGTAAATTAGTGTTCTTGTATTCATTAATCAGCTCTATTGTACTTCAAAGAAAATGCAGTTTTTCCCAGATCTATGTTTAACACAGAAGACCACCTTGCAATCACAGTATAGTTATTCAGTAACAGTACAGAGGCAGGGAACTAAATACATTTAAATTAAAAAGGAACAAAAGAAGAAATGGAAAACAAAAATCTGCAGTTATACAGAGAATAGTGTGTCAGAGTGTTTTCATGTTACTAAACCTTTGACGATTATACACCTGTTTCACCAGACAGACATCATTGCCACAGACTGGTGAGTCAAGTCAAGTTACATCAAGTTTTCTGTTAAGTCTGACAACAAATACAATGTCTCAATGGGCTTTACAAGCCAACGACTGACACAGTTTGTGACCCAGCCCGAGTTCTCTGATGAGACAAGGAGGAGAAACCAAAAGCCTTTGGACATAAAGGAAAACAATGGAAGAAACCTCTGCAGAGGAAATTCAAAAAGAAATCCCCCCTTTCTTGGATGACTGGGGGTGCAACTGGAGCTGTAGGTGGGAAAATGTCAATTACAAATAAACAGGAAGAGAGAGAAACTATGGCTCAAACTTTGACAGCAAGTCCTCTCAACCACCTGCTGCCAAGATACTACTTAGGTGTGACTGTCAGTACATCTCTGTGTGTGTGTGTGTGTGAGTGTGTTTGTTCATGAGTGGGTGTAAAGCCACCACAGGTAACACAAAGAGCCTGAGGACCAAAAAAACCTGGAAAAGATCCAGATTATGACTCAGGCATTCAGTGAGCACCCACAAGTGTCTCTCTCTTTTTTTACACACACATACACACAAACAAAAAAACCCATATAGAGACAGAGCGCAATCAAGTCCCGCCCACCCGGAGGGGAAAACAATCCGTCGCTCTCCATTGACTTTATATTGAGTGAAGCTGCCTCCTTGTCTCTTCCGTCTGCTAGCAAACAACAGAAAAATGCCAAAAAGCTGCTGTGTGGTGGGATGCACTACCAACAGGGTAAAGAACCCAGAACTAAGTTTTTATAAGCTGCCAAACCGAAAAACTTTAAGAGTACAAAAGTGGATAATGTTACAGGGCCTACCTCTGTAAAAATAACACAATAACACCTGGACACGCTGCTAGTCACAGAGAACAGACATGAAAGTGAAAACAAAATAACTGTTTAATTGAAAGGTATGCAGTGTTTGTAATAGATGTTTAAATCACAGAAATGCTAACCTGCATTCAGCTGAAATGCTAACTGTAAAAAGAGCTCGTATGGGAAATGATTGCATGTCTGTGCGTGTAATTTCCTCGACTCTGTTTACAAACTATACTCACCATCTCAGCTGTGAAAGGTGTCATGCCAGCCTGTTATGTAGTGGAGTTTGCTATACAGTTGTGCTATCCCTACTGTAGACGTGATGTCAGCCCCTGCATTAATGTACTGCATCTTAGATATACAATGTAATGGGTTCCAGCATATGTTATAAACTACCTTTTCCTCTCTGGTAGACATACGGTGCTAAAATGTTTTCCCCTCTGGTGGGTGTGGTTTTCAGATTATGATATGTTGCCCTCTGTCTTTATGATGAAGAATGTCGCATCACATTATTTTTTCTCACCTAAGCCATCTTTCCCAGGCACAGTTGCATTGCTGGCTCTCAGTTTTAAGTTGGTTTAAAGGTACACTATGCAGGATTTATCGGTTGGTGTTTGTAAACACACAGCAAGTTGGCCCCTCCTCCCCGACTTGACACCAGACAGAGAGCAAGAGAGAAAAAGAGAGAGTAAGAGAGAGCAAGAGGGAGCAGTGGCGGTCAAGTGAGCTAGAGAGTGAATGAAGAGAGCGAGCAGCACTGGCAAGAACAAAGCAGTGAATCAGATAAAATATTTTCTGATTGTTTCAGGACGGTTACATTCTAAACCACAAATAAACACGCCCACACCTCCGCTCAACCCTGCGGGAAGGTGCCGCATTGCCGGATTTCATATGAATGCAGAGCTTCATCCTGTCCGCTGTGGCCTCTCTGTTCTATGTGTGTGTGTGTGTGTGTAGCTCAGCCCTGCCCTCAGTCAAGCAGACACACAGACCACCAGCTCTTTATACATCTATGACACAGACATATATACATCAGCTTGGACAACATATATGCCGATACCGATAAATACTGATATATCTGGGATAGGCTGATCTATCAGTCAGGCTCTAATTATTTTTGTATAAGTCTATACGTTGTTTTTTTAGGAAAATCCTGCATAGTATACCTTTAAAGATTGTGTCATACTCAAACTTTACTAACTATATAGTATATGCAGAAAGTTTCAAAGTAATAATGATAGTTTCATATGTACTTCAAATTGCAACTCACAAACACATCAGCAATGACCATATTCCTGCAATGAAAACTCTCAACAAAACGCACGTATTTCAAACCTCTCATGTGTCAAAATGTAACAGTAGTGGCCTGGTGTTCTTAAATGCTATACAGCCATTTGAAAGCCAAACATCTTTTCATCCCAGCTTGTTTGAGCATGGATGAGGAAATGGTAGGCCGAGACACAGAGAGAAGATAAGGAGAGAAAAAATAAATCAAACATTATTCTCTTTGAAAGCTGCCAGGCAGCAGGCAGTCCAAAGTGTTGGAGTTTCAGCTCAGAGCCTTTCAAAGTGAAATTGTAATTGTGTGGAAAGATAAACGTGCTTTGCTGTTTTTTCTGCCTCTGCAGGGCTTGGCAGTGGGGTGAGGTCTCCTCTCTGGCTTACTGAAATGTAAAAGGGACTTTTTGGGTGCTCTGAAGTCTGTCATTGTTGTCTTTTTCCTGTCCAGCGTGAAATTGCGGAGGCATTCTACGGCACACACTCCTGGATCCCCAGCTTTCACAGAATGGCGATGGAGGTAGTGGGAGGAGATAGCCACTGAGATTTGACTGACTGATGACAAAGCAGTCTGTGTGTGTGTGTGCAGTAATAGTTACAGTAAGTGGCTGTCACTTTACAGTGGAATTAATGTATTTTGCTTTGGCTCCAGCCATCTTAAAGGTTTTGTGCATGAATACGTTTTAAAATCTTTGACCCTTTTCATACATATGACCACACTGTTTCAAACCTCCATTTTAGCAGCAGCTTTTAAGCATCTCATTAGCCAATCAGATGTATTCGAAGCACTTAATCACGAATCTGGAACATCTCATTTCTATATTTGTGACTCATTTCTCCAAGGCTCCATTGACACTTGTATTGTTTCATTGTGGCTCGTCAAATCAAGATCCTCTTTCTTGCATGGCACCAAAGCTGGTATAAGCACATGCTTTATGAAATATGTGAAATATTCTTACCTTGGCCTTGATAAACTGCTCTCCTTTGACTGTGGGTGTCTGGATCTCCTGTTTGCAAAAAGCACCTAAGAGGACAGAAAAAAACACTGAATATTACTAGGATTACCCTCTAGCTCTTTCATCTCAGCTTGATAAAGTTTATTATATTCAGAGTCTAACGGGATGTGAGGATGCGGTGATATCTTTTCCTCGGTTCGGTATGCTCCGTGACCCAAACAGCTACTGTCAAAATAGTTTAAGCCGTTCAGAACAACTATAAACACATTTGATTTCCAATATGGTCGGACAGCACGTCGTAAGAACCAGTTCTGAGTGACCATAAATCAGCATAAAACAGCTGTCAGCAGGCGTCCTGACTCCTTGCACAAAACAGAAAGGTTGTTTTCCTTTTCCACTGAATCGAGACGAAACTTTTTCAGTTATGGTGTGTGATATGACAATATTAAATTGTGAATGATTAAAATGTCTCCACAATCTGCCTTAACAGAGAAATCGTTAGTATCTTGCTACAGTGCACATTGTATCAGTTCAGCTCTGTGACAGAGCAAAGTCTACTAGCTGGAGGCTAACGGGTGACAGAGCACCTCATACCACGTCTCCGATCTGCTGGTGAAATCTGCAGCAGTTTTCATGTCCTGCTAGGAAGTTCACTTGCTGCACATCATGTTAAACTGACAGTTGGGCTACAGGTGAACACCACCGTTTACCGGTTAGCTTGCCTGATAACTGGTAGCACTTGCTTCTATCATGCTGCAAGCTATGGTGATGTCAGCTCTGGTGTACTGTGCTGGTGCCATTTTTTTTCTTTTTTTTTTCTTTTTTATAAACGGTGCACATCCTGCTGTTATCCGAAACGACACACTAATGCTTCTACACAACATCAACTGTTTGCTTTTCAGCTGTGAAATTAGTTTGGTTACACTATTAGTTTGCTTTCACACAGCAATTTCCATTTTAAACGAGGCCAAATAGACTTTCATTACTTTTTAATGCAGCTTTGTACACCTGCTCTTATTTATATATGGAATTGTTTGTGTTTTAATGTAATTTGATGTGAGTCTTTCATGAGTCTATGTTTTTATGTTGTTTGTGAGCCGCTAACGCAAGACAAATTTCTATCATGTGATAGACAAAGTTTTTTTGAATCTTGATGACTGTTCAGTAACTTGCAAAATAATCTTAAAAACCAACATGAAGAAGAATCATGATAAGATCATAGATCGTTATCCTGCCTGAAAAAATGATATTTTTGCCATATTGCCTACCCCTAGTTTCAATTTTCTACCTTTCTTTTTTTCTGTTGTACCAAACTCGAACTGAACCGTGACCCCAAAATCAAGGTACATACCGAACCATGAATTTTGTGTGCGGTTACACCCCTAATGTTAACACACTGTCCAAACTGCCTTTATGCCATCCCTTAAGATTAACAGCCATGATGATGCCTGTCTATGGGGAAAAGAAGAGATAGGGATGATAGAAAATGGAGCAAAAGAAAGAGGGAAGATAAGTAAAGGTAAGAGCCACTTAGTGTTTCAAGGCCACAGTGTGCAACAATGACACAAATAGCTATGGCCTTGCCTGCATCCCCTGTGTGCAAGCGTGTATGTGTGTGTGTGTGTGTGTATATGTTTGTACTGTTACCACAGCAAACAGTTGAAAAGATGGGTCAACTAGTACATTGAGAACACGCACAGGAAGCAGGGTTTACCACAACATCAAATGTATGACTGCTTCTCCTGCTCAGCAGTGCAGTTTAGTCAAAGCCACAAACCATTTCCATAGAAAAACAACAATACCTGTCTCACCCTCACTGTGTCTTCAGGTCCGTCTCTCTTTAACACACACATAACACAAACCTCCATGCCTTCCTCTCACTGTGTTTCAGGGGTCCAACACTCAGTTCCCCTCCTCTTTACCTCCACTGTGCAATGAGATTCATCTACGTCTCTTTATCATATTAAAACAAATACATTTATAAAGTGAGAATGTGGAATATACATGCGATTGTTCTATAATACAATACCTGTTTATACAGTATTGATTCACAATATATACAGTGTTTAGACACAATAACAGGAACGTCTACTGTGCTCAACTTTTGTTGATGAGAAGAGTTTTGTTGTTTTACTGGTTTGTAGTGGTGTAATAGAACATAGTTGATCCGTGATCTGTACCGATTGCCCCCCACAGTTTGGCACGCATGTGAACCGCAGATTAATTGCAAAACTTAATGTCTCATTGAAGACAAAATAAACCAACTGCTGTAGTTACAAGTCAAGGACAGACAGTGTGTTGCTAACAGGAATTTTGAAGAACGTCCAAACCAGCATCTAATGGGTCTGAAGTGTCATTTGCAAGTATGTTTACATGCCTTCTTTAGATATAATCTTCCACTCCACTGTCTTAGACTTATAAATCTCCCAATGTGTTCTTGGCTTATTAGGAGGTAAAGGACAAAAGATGGCTGTCCCAGGACACAGCTATTTCAACTCTTCAGAGGAACCTGGCAGCTGTACTGGCAGTTGAGAGACTTCTCCACCATGAACAGGATAAACCAAGCTCAGATTATTATATTTTCCCCTGTCTGTTAGCGTGTTAGCAGTTTATGTAGGTATGTGCTCTGCCAAGTTGCATTTTTGTTGGTCAATTCTAATTGGCAATAGCTGTACTTATGTAATGACTCATAATTCATTCATTATTCATATTGTGCTCGCTCACAGAGGAATTGTTGGGTCTCTGTAAATTAAAGAGTACGGTCTAGACCTGCTCTATGTGGAAAGTGCTCTGAGATGACTTTTGTTGTGATTTGGCGCTATATAAATAAAATTGAATTGAATTGAATTCTTCAGTAGATCAAGACAGACCTCAGAAACAGGCTGCAGGGGAAAAGCCTGACAGCCTGTATGCGAGTCAAAATAAACAGACCCCCCGTGGCTGAGATGGACTACCAGAAAGCCCTGGAATTTTTCTTTAAACGACCCAGGAGAATGGCGTGTAGTGATCCAACATGCAGTCTGTGCTGCAAAAAGTAAGGGCCCCATTTTATTTGCTTATGTCCATATCTCCTTCATGAGCACTGTTCTGAAAAGAGACTATATAGTTTAATGCAACATGGTAACAATACTACTTTGCTTGCTTTCACCTATCCAGTCTTTTTTTGACTCCAGTGCTCATGAAGGAGAGGACACAATTATAAGCAAATTGAATGCACCAAGTGACAATTTTTCCTTTAGGCCTTACAGTGATCACTTTATCTTTCGATTGATCCAGCCAATTAGGACTTGAATACAAGTTTTTTGTAGAGTGTTGAAATGTGCCCAGCGTTTCAAGGCTGTAAGAATAAGTAGCCAATCAGGACTTTTTTCTAGTTTTTTGTACAGTGCAAAAACTTTGATATTTATTTTAATTTAATTTCTTTTGTTGCTTTTGTTGAGAACACAGCATTCCAAGCTGATCTGAGAAATGATCCAATCCGTGACTCAAAACTGTGATACGATCCGAACAATGAGTTGAGTGATCCATTGCACCTCTACTGGTTTGTATAATACTGAAAAAAGTATCTGTTATTTTGGCAGTGCCTCTGTATTGAACTAAACTTTAAAGCACTGCTGATCCATATCCAGCCAAAAGCTATACTACTCTGATCTTCACTATCACTGTGGCTTTTAAACACTCACACAAGACAGCGGTATTTGGGTCGTTTGAGGTCTGATGAATCAGGTCCATACAGTCAATTGCCCTCGTGACAGCCTGATCTATTATTATTTATGGTGAGCAGAGAGGATTTTGGGAGGGTGGGGGTTGGTTGGTTGGTGGATAGGTAAAGTGATTTTCCCTGCAGGCTGGTCTGCTATTTACAGTATAGGCTGATAATAGTGATGTAACTATGTTACCTCACAACTCAAACTATCACTGCCCCTCTCACTGTAAGATCACTCTGTTATTCACACTTGAGATGTCACTTTTAATATTTAGCCAACAACAAATTCACATGAACAACAGGTGAGCATGGCTTCACCTGTCGTGAGTTGAATCAAAATGTTCTTTCCAACGAACTGCAGAAAAACAACTCTATAATTGTGCTGACTTCATTTGGGCACACTGTATTTTACTGGGCAGGAGTAGAACAAACATGTCCAACTGTAAGGTCCTCTTGGATCTAGTTGATATTGAATCGTTTTGGCCTCTGTAGAATGGATTTTAAATGGCTTATGCAACACATACAGGTTCAGTTTGTACAGTTATGATGCTGGGATATTGCACCATGCACATTTTCTGTTCCATGTCAATCTGTTGAGGGAACCCCGTTAAGTAATATCCAGGCTTGGTTCAGGCTGTACAACCATCCATGAGGCCGACAGGTGGCTACTAAATGGACAGATAGGGCACTACATAAATTCAATTTCTGAACTGTAAATCCAGTGGACATAAAACCTGTTGCATAAACTAAGCCATCCTTGATGTAATACACCAACTGCCCCAACAGGGTTACTACAAATGAAAGATTTTGACTCAGATGTGAGTTTTGCATTACCAGTCATCTTTTTTTAAAAAAATGGAGGGAAATGGAGGGATATTATAATTTTAGTTAAAGTTCCGAGTATCTGTGTGTGGTGCTCTTGTTTTCTGTCTGTTAAGCTATGGTGCCCAACATTACTCTTGGTACATATACACCTTCTGTCTTTAATCTTCAATACAAATCACTACTGTTAACAATCAGCAAGTGTAGCACAATACAGTAGCTTAAACTGAATTACCTAAACATAACCCAAGCCAGACACAGAAGTTGTAGCAAAAGGGCTAATTTGAGAAAAGTACTTTGCTAAGAGTCATTACATTACAAGGTTAACAAAGGATAGCACTTGTTGACATTTACTGCAAAACGCATGCTGTTGCACATTGTTCATTCTTGGGTGTCTCCGTAAGATAATAATTTTAAAAAAGTTATCAGTGGAGAACATAAACATACACTCAGACACACACACAGACTGAACGAAGGTCTAATCTGATAGGTTCCAGACCATCTATTATACCCCTTTTAGTGCCTAAAAATTATCAAGTGAAACAAACCAAGCTGCAGGGATCATGTTTTAAGGATACTGTTCAGGTTTTACAGCCTCAGAGGGATATGGCAGTAGCTGTACAGCACTAATTCAATACCATTGGTATGAGTACAATATTAGTAAAAAGCACTGGATCAGATATTGAAATACACAAAGTTACAATTCATTAAAGCCATGTGTTTTTTACAAAACACGTAGCATACTTGTCAGGACTGGTTAATTTAACTTTGTTAAACTAAACAAGGTCAAGGCGCTGATTAAAATCATGTTCAACAAGTTCAGTCATTATCCCCTCTTCCACAAAATGTGCCTTCACTAAGGTATAGAAAAGAAGCCAGCCAGGCAGAGGCAAGTGGTTGGCTATTAGCATAGCAGTCAACATTTAATAGCGTTGGGGAAGTTTCTGAATTTCGATTAAGAAGTTTTGTGCATCAATGCTAATCTATTCAAGAGAGATTTGTAATGCATTCAAGAAGTGATTACTTTTCCCATCCCACTGGTCGGGCTGTTTGATCTGTTTGTAGGCAGGTTCGACCTCAGCAGAGAGGTGGCAATGTTAAAAATAAAACAATTAATCAGGTGAAACTTGGCTTTATGTGAGCAGTAACTAACCCGTTTTTGGTGTCTTCATCCATGCAGTTACATACAAAATCTCATTAGAATGGTAAAACACATTCCAGGCAAGTGCTTCAGTCAGCTGTGCTATGACAGCAGCAATGAAGCTGCCTGGTCCTCTCCAAGAGCCACCTCCGCACCACCACCAAGAAAGAGCCCTCTAATCTGTGCCAATCAGATGACGCTAAACAGCCATTTGTTGTTGAATTGGGCACCAGTACACGCCCCCACCCTCATTTCAACAGCCACTGCAGACCCTAGCAAAATGCTGGCAACGCAGCAAAAGCAGGCACAGCAGTGAGGGTGACAGAAATAGCAGAGTGGTGAATAATAGAGAAAAAGAACTATGGTGTAATTAACATGGTGGCTGGGGGCTGATGTACTGTGGAGAGATAAAGCAAGAGAGAGAGGAGAGGGTGTTGAGAAAGAGGATGGAGAGGAGATATGTAGAGAAAGATGGGAAATTAAATGTATTAAAGAGTGGGGCGTTTAAGAAGGGGGAAAAAATGGAAGAAAGCAAGAGGGAGAAACAAACAGGATTGAGAGGGACAGCAAAAAAAATGGAAATGGAAACCAATCTAAGACCCTGTCAGCAAAGCCAAAGACTAATGAAACCTGGTAAGAGACATGGGCTTTGTCATATTCAAATCATTAGAGTTGGGGCTGATCCAATCAAATGTCAGTATCAGGTGCCAATACTGACGTCATTCGCTCATCGGATTTCGGACTGATGTTTACCGACCCACGTACAGATCCAGATTCCATAGTCTGTTGTTTTGGCCAGCTGGGAGAGAAGCAGAGCTCACGAACATATATAGGTATCTAAGAACGAAGAGAAGATGCCAGCTTATGGCCTGGTCGCGAATAAGGAGAGCGTAAAAGCTTGGAGAACAGCCGACACCCCACAGAAGCTGCGAGTGAGGCAGAGGGAAGGAGACGGAGCTCAGCAAACACGGCACGCTGCACCCGCAGGCCGCTGCAGGAAAGAGGGACACGTTTTGTGGAAAAGCTGAAAAGTGGTGAAGGTGCGCTATTATTTTGGCTCATCCCTATTAGTTAATATAGCTGGACTATTGATGCAGTAGGAGACCGAGACAGATAAGTCTGTTGATTTGTTTTCACCCTCCGTATTTGCCAGTTGGAGACGCCACGAGGCGGTCAGGGACTAGAGACCACCCGCATGCTGCAACCAAAGCTAAAACAGGACTGCTCTTAGCTAAATTGGAAACTGGATCCTTTTGCAACTGATGCATTTTATTTTTCTTTAGTGATGTTTTATTTCTTCTAAGAGACTTTGACTTTTAACCTGTGTTTTAAATCTGTTCTTAACTTGTGTTTTAGCTAAATAATAAACTAATTTGTTTTTAACCCCAGTTTCTGTCTGCATGCTGTTTTGGGTCAGCACAACTCCCCAGTGGAAAGTATCGGAAAAGTAAAGTCACACTCCACACACACCTGTGTGGTTTACTGCAGCATTATGTAACCTTAAACATAATACCAACAATACCAACAATAATAATAACAATGATACAGTAATACAGTAATAGTAATAGTATTCAGGAAAAAAGAGGTCTGGTATCGGTTTCGTTAGATATCCAAATTCAGGTATCAGAATCTGGTCGGCACTGAAAAAAAGTGGATCAGCGCATCTCTATAAATCTGATTTAAAGAGGACGTATTATGTTTTTCCTTATTTTCAGTCATATATATAATGTCAGATGTTCATATTAAATGAGGCCAAAGTGTCAAATACTGTAGTAAACGTATGTAGAAGTAATCCCTGTGAGCAAAAAGCAAAGGCTTCACACTCCTCAAACTTTTTTTCTACTTTCAGCCCGAGCTGACGTCAACTCGTGACGGATTTCTTTATATGGTCATCTGCTCCACACACAGCGCGCCAGTTCACTGCTCCGCTCCACTAACATCATGGCATTTTTCCATCGTTTTGGGGGTAGTCACACCAAGCCATGACTCAAGTTGAGCTGGCACACTGTGAGTGTTTTTCTATCACACAGCAGAGCAAAGTAGTTTACCATTTGGAGGTGTGCTGGTCGTATGCATCTCTTCGTCAGACATCATCATCACTGTGGCTGTTTCTGCTTGTACTTCCTCCCTGCATTATTTCTGACTGATCTGCTAGACAAAATAAATATATATCTCCATATGTTGTTGTGTCAACTGGTTTTTAGCATCGCTAACGAAGCTCTGCCAATTCGGTGAGGAACACGTTTAATTTCCTGTAAATTCTTCACAATAAAAGTCTCCTGTTATTTTTTCATTTAAAAGCTTTTTATTCAAAGCAGTAAAGCAAGAATTGTTGGGTTTGCATCAGTGGTAACTTAACACGACTGATACGGCTACACCTCAGCAGGCTTCCAGAAATCTGGCCAATCAGATAGAGTGGGCTCTTCACGAGGGGGGGCTCAAAGAGACAAGAGCTAAAACTGCCTGTTAGAGACAGAGGCTGAACTGAGGGGCTGAATAAAGGGCCAGTATAAGATAAATAAGGAGTTTTTTGAACTGTGAATCATGCAAAGTTACTCCAATGGAGTTCCAGAATAAAATGTAGAGCTGGATATGAGCATAATAGGTCTCCCTTTAATGCAAGGATTATTCTATGCAAAAATTAACAAATGCATGTAAACAAACCTAAAATGCATATATCCAAAGCAAATCTGGGTTGCTGTTAAACAAGAAAAACAATTTGATGCATTGCAAAATACTGGTACATAAAGTCCAGAGATGGAAGAAGAAAGGCAGGGACAGAAACAGAAATGTAGATGATAATTATATGTTCTTAGATGGAAGTACATCTTAACATGGTCTCACTAGCTCTGTTTCAACTCTGTAATTCAAGGTTCAATTTTTACTGGCAACACGATGTACAGTACATTTTGAGATAATTGAAAAAACAATTTGACAGTGAAAAAATGATGTCCTGCTATTCATTGATTCACAGCACAGGTGACTTCTATAGCCACAGAAAATAAGCCATGGATTACATCCATCAGAAAAGAGCTGCAGATTTCCAAAATGGTGCAGCTCTGCGTGGGCAACAGTGAGTTGGAACAGCACTGCAGTAAGGAGAGGAGTGAGTAGGACTGAGAAATGAAAGCAGCTCACTCTTCCATGTACTTGTGTATGTGTGTATGCCTATGTAAGAAGGAGCCGGAACAGCGGGATAAACAGACAGACAGACACGTGGACAGTAGGTGAGAAATGATGTCTTGATGAATGACAAATAAGGGAATTATGAATAAAGCCACAGAGGAATTCTACACAAAATTACAAGCACAACCTTCTAACATACAACAGCTATGTAAAACTAAAAGAAATGCACATTTTTTGAAAAGAAATCTACAGAAGCATATTTTGGTAATTGTTTCTAAAATTGACAAAAAGATCAAGTGTAACATAGTATGACAAGATGTGATATTGTAAATCATTTTCAATGTGTGTCACGGCTGCAGGTTGTCATTTGTTATCTTGACATTCAGTATATGTTGTGACCTGTTAGTAGCTGGTGCAGCCATAAGGCTTAGTGGTAATCAAGCTGCAAAGTAGGAGGGACCGCTGGTTCCGAAAGTGATTTTCCTCATTCTGTATTCCCATTTTAAATTTCTTTAAACAATATCCTCACTATTACCTAACATAGTGTACATCTCAATTCCCTTAAATTGCACCTATATTTCCCTCACTTGCGTCTCTTCTTTGCATCTTAGTCCTTCCCAATGAAGATGCAAGGAAATGTTGCAAGCAGAGAGGACAGGAGTAAATGTGTTTTTAGAGAAATGAGGCGTCCTTTCCTCTGGAGCATCGCATGAAGCAATGTCCATTTCTGATGATGGCAGCAGCTGATCACAGATGGATCAGCTGTCAGTCGGCTTTAACAGCTCTAGCGACGTTTAATGGAATTTGGGTCTGCACACATGTGCACCGTGCTAATACTAAAAAAGGTGATCACTGCCAGAGCAGCAGTGTTCTCTCTCTGTAGCCTGTTACCCGTTTGACAAACACCTGCACATGAATAAAACCCACATTCTCTATTTATACTGTGTCCTTCTCAGAAGCACGAGAACCATCTCTACTGGCAGAATGTATTTATATTATTTATTAATTACTTGTGTCTATATTAATTGATATTCCGATTTTGAATTCATTATTTAATAACCCAGAATATGTTAAGGGTGTCTTTTGAATACTTGAAGTTATCTATTAGACTAAATGTTTCAAGGAAAATGGAAATTATGTAACTCACATCAAACCTCAGCCTCACATGTGACTGAATGAAAACGACAATAAATAATGCTTGAAATGTGTTTTTTTATCCATAATAAAAGTTCATTGGGGAAATAACAGATCATGAAAACAAAAGTCTCTCTAATAAATGAAGAAAGTTGTTTATGGTTGTTTTGTTGACCAGACCTACAATTACCACAGATGCACTATTTTTAACTAGATGGTGAATCAGAATATATAATATAAAATTTGGGAGTGATACGCTTGAGTTTAATCTGTAATTTATCTGTCAACTCAGTTATGTTATGATGTATCAGATCAGTCCGATCAGCTGCAATGTCCATTCAATAACTGAAATTTTGATGTCTAACAAGTCTAACAATAAAAATAACACTGTTTCCCAAACAGCAAAGTTGTGTCTTCCCAAGGGTCTGTTATGGAGAACATTTATGTAAAAATGATTATGAATGGGGACTGTTTGGCTACTGGATCAGCAGATCATAATAACATGAAATTGGTCACTATCAGTTCTACGTGGAATGATAGAAGCACCCCTACTATGCATCATGCTGTGAGAAAGCCCAAGTCAAGGCCTTTGTCTTGAACATGTCAGAGGATGATGATGATCACAATGAGAGTCTAAAAACACCTTTTGATAATATAAACAAGATATGACAGCAAATGGATATGTTCATAAAAGGAAAAAGGAGCAAAGGTGTGAAGAAGGAATAGCTTTGTGAGAGACTAGACTAATGGCCTCAGTATAAAACTAGCTGCATATACCTTGTATAAAAGGTGTGGATAAAGTAAAAGTTTAATGCAGGAGGCCGTAATGTGCAGTCAAGTGAGGAAGCCCTGTTCCTTCCTGTGGCTTTCCGACTCAGGGCTGTGCCAGCCTTTAACTGCGGCCAAGGAAGCTGTCTCACATTCCAACGGGAAACACATCTCAGCCACTTCCTCTTCCTGCTTTCCCCTGAGGAAGTGACAGGTCGGATATGGAATGGGTGAGCCATTCATACTCAAGACTGGAGTCTGGGTGAGACTGACTTTCAAGAAATAAAAACACTTACAAACTGCTTCTGCAACAGCTCAATAAACAACAGATTATCTGCTTGAGTGTTAGGGTGTGTTAACACTACTCTAGTGTTTTTATCAACACATGATCTGTTTCAACTAGGACTACCTCCAGCTGCCACTATTAGAATATAATATTCCTGCAACTCAGAGACAAGCAAGTACAGAGTCTCCAAAAAAAAACTCTTTGATCAAGGTTTCGGGATGTCCCTTCCAATTATTGCCAACATTTCTACATTGTTACTACATTGTTACCCAGTCACATGTTAATATTACATATATTTTTGCCTCCTCCTCAATGTGTTTAGAAATCTCATGAATCGCAATCCGCAACATATATGCTTTACTTCAAGGGGGAACTTTTTTAGCTTTGAAAATGGTTCCACAGAGCAAACACTGTAGGTTTCCCACACTGTGTTTAGTCTTTGACACCACCCACCACTGGCTTTTATGAATGTGTTTTTATTGTGTCTGTATTTTTATGTTTACAGCTTCTGTCTTTTATTGCAAAGCACTTTGTAACATTTACTATATAATGATGCTATATAAATAAACTACTTTTTTTTTTTTGTTTTTTTTCTGAGGATCACGCATAATTTCCATAAATGTAAAGACTGTGTTTATATGCTTGGCAGTTTTTAGTGCCACACAACCCACTAATCTTGTAGAAATACAAGCTCTAAAAATAGTGCGACATGAAGCCAAAACTAAAGAGATGAAGAAGTTTTGCTTCCATGTTTCCTTCGTTTTGTCTTCTCTCATGCTCGACACTTGTTTATTTCTGAGAGAGTTATGTATTGTATGAATGAATGTAACATGGATATTGCACAAATGTGATCCCTAAAAAATGTCTGTTGAGGGTCCTTTGGGAGATATAAATCACATTTATAGTTTTTTTTTTAGACTCAATACTTGGACAGAATAGATGCTTTCACAATGATTGCTTGAATCAACCATGCACAGTGAAATGACTGGTTTTTTAGAAGGTAGCCTGCAAGGTTTTATTGATTGTATTACTGAAGTCTATTTATCCAAAACATTTTCAAAACATTCTGGAGAGTACTCTGCGCAGATCATCTGCAGGGCCAACACAAATAAGCAACCCTGTCATATCTTCAACATTAGTCATGAGGTTAAAAACATGACAATATTCACCATAAAAAAATGTCTAATTTGACCTAGAAAGCCTGGAAGGAAACACAGTACATTTTATTTCCCAAGGCTGTCTTTTTCTGTCTGGACTGCAGCCGTTTTCCAAAAGGTAGAAAAAGATGGTGGTTTGAATAATATCTGACTCACTCAGATACACCCATTTACTGAAACTGGAACTGGACAGCACTGACCCATAGTTACCCTAAGGCCATTGTCAAAACCTACACATTGCTTACCGCCCTTATAGCAGTAAGGAGTAAATTGCGGCATTTGTACTGGAGCTCCTGCTGATAGGTAGGCTGAGATTTCTGCCCAATTACACAGGGAAAGGGTTGAAGCGGGATAAGGCGGTACGCTGGAATAGATCTAATGAGGACGTGGTATGATTGCTGCGGGACTGGAGAGACACACGCTCATTTGTGCCCACAGCGAGAGTATTCGATTGGCACGGAACGGCCAGAATGAAGTGGCAGGGAGAGGGGACGGAGATAGATAGGGAGAGATAATGGAAGTGAGAAGGATTGATTCCTCACTCAAAGTGAGAGCATGTGGGAGGAGATGAGATGCCGAGACTGAAAGTGGGAAAGAGAGAGATGGATACAGAGAGCAAGTGAGTAGTCAGTCCATTAAGTCAACTATCCCATCACCCTCTTTTCTTTGCATCCATCCATCCATCCCTCCTTCAAACCTCCCCTCACAGAAACACAGCTGGCAGAGGAAGCACTACTAGGGGTACCATCTATAATGATACAAACCCCTTAAAGCACAGTCTCGCGGCATGTAAACACATCTGAGCCTGTAATATAACTACTGACACTTTTTCAAGGCCGTGCAGCGTTTGCTAGGGGGCTGAGCAAAACACGGAAAACCAGGGCAAATATGCGACGGGAAGGCTGTTCAAAGACAGTCCATTACCATTCAGGCAATATATAATAGGCCGATGTGGACTTAGCATTGAATATAGATATAACCATTGTGTATCCTTTACATCCACGTATAATCACACGACATTATACAGTCGGTGTTGCAGTTTGGTGAAGGAGGTTGCTCACATAAATCAATGTGTAGTCTATATGTTATAGATAAGGATGCTGGTCTGTGTTTGCTGCCATATATTTTCTCAAACAAATATTGAAGATTGGGATTAAATCTCCTTTATTAAAA